>NC_060207.1:95667500-96005000 GCF_021130785.1 Homalodisca vitripennis
CCAAATATAACCTCTGCGTAGATTGTTACTTTTACACTTTACAAAGCTCCATGAGACATAAATATTCACATATCGTAGCCTGAAGGAATCTTGAAAGCCCGACTTCCAAGTTGTTAAGTTTTAAAACTACGCCTTTGTCCGTTTTTCATAAAATTTATCTAATATTTTCTCACTGTGATCTACTACAACAATGAAATATGAGTTCAAAACATAAAGGATTTTTACGTATCATGTACCTACTTTAATTAGCACCAATTATTCTCCAAAATCAACACCAATTGCTGATGACCTCCAAAAGTACAAACATATATATTGCAGTGTGAAATACACACGTTCCTATAAGAAATCTAATTTCTGAAACACATCGCCATCATCTTTAATGCCGTTTATAAGGAGCTGATTGGAACCGTTACGTGTCTTCTCAGTAGGCAACATCATTACTTTTGTCTAAGAGACAGACATATTCCACGAAACACTGATGAACCTTTCATCATTACGCGCATCGCATTAGGGTTATTACGCGTAATAACGTTTTGTATGCGTAAATGTCGTAAACAGACTAGTCGCTTTCTATAGTCTGACATTTCTCAGGAGGTGCTAGAGCTATTGCCGTCACGCATGCGCAGTGTCAGAGCATGCACAGTCTCTTGACCTCTGCTGCGCCGCGCCGGTGCTGTGCACGGAACTTATTGTCTCAGCCGCGCACGCGCATTAGCTGCTCCATACTTCTATGAGTCCGATTACTCAGTAGTTACTTTACTCGTCACGGTTTTTATTTTACTGCTTTCTATTTTCTATGATTTGTATCCTCAAGCCTTTTACAATAAACAACAGGCTATTGCAGGAAGTAAACTATAGATCACGTATTGTTTCATTACAAAATGAAACTATCAATAACCAAAGGATTTAAGTCGTCTTCTTTGGATCTTGAACTAATTTAACATTATCTTTTTAAGATGAATGCCCTCATTGACAATTTTCCTTCCGAGTATGATATACAGTGTGAGTTAGAAGTACGAATACATTCTGTTTAGTTTTTGATGGATAAAGATGGAGGGATGGAACTTGAGACACCTTTCTAGGAAATGTATAAAACACTGTATAATATTTCTACTTGAGAGTTTACTTGAAAATATATCCCAATCTTGCGCATTTTTATCTTTCAAAACAAAACTTACAACTGCGAAGTACTGAAAGCAGTGTTTATCTGGAATATAACAGTTATTTACCACTATTAAATAAAAAACAAAAAGGTTTTTTAAGGTATTTGTATTTTTTAGGCAAAAAAGTTTATTTTATTTTCCTAACTTTTAAACTATTGAACCAAAAATATGTCTACATTGACAATAAGAGCCTTTTTAATACATGTCATGTTTTTACTCAAACTTATAAAGTATAGTGTAGAATGAAATAAGAAGAAAGTATTTATATTTTTTGGGCAAACCATGTTTTTGGACATCCAAAGCAGGGACGGTTTTTTCGTTTACAACATGCCGTTATACAAGATGCAATGTTTGAGATTTGGTTTTTCAAAGTTTCATATTGCTTGCTTACGTACAGACAATGTAAAGTGTATGTCGAATATTTATAACGTGACTTCATTATATTCTTAATGGTCGTTAACAGTTAATCGGTTTCCTCAGCGAGACATCTTCATATTTACCTCTACGGATAGTTATCATTTTATTGAAATAACTAAGATATCCCTTTCGGCGCGGTCGGAAGAAAGGTAAAGACCTACGTCATGTCCGAGTGTCATTTTCAAATTATCAGATTTAAACTACAGTAATGGTTAATTCATACATTCGTTCTATGACAACTGTTGAGTAGTTGACATTAATTTTCCTCTTTAAAATTATTAAGGCCTTCAATTTGAAACATTAAATAATACCTAAATAGTTGTATGCTCAAAATAGGATTATAAGTCTAAAAACATTTTTTTTTATTGTTCAACGGTTTCGTCTAGATTTTATTAAAGGTGAGAAAAAGTCAAGAATTGTTTAGACAATACTTTTTCGTTTTTTACAACCCTTTGGAACTTAAATTGTAATCATCCGTTTTGAAAATGAACACCCACCATCTTACAACCTGAAGTAATATTTAATAGATTTGAATAGTTTCTATACAATCCACCTAATATTAAAGCCTTGATAAGTTTGTGACTTATGTTAAAGAACTTTTTCAAACTAAATGAAAATTTTATGTTATACAAATAACATGCTGATTGATATGTGCTTTAATTTCTCTCAACAATAAACGTAATTGCAAAGCAGCTGCTCTCTGAGCACTAAGAGGTAACGAATTCGATTCTCGAAGAGATCACAACAATTTTACGAATATGTTTGGACGGTTTACGCTTAAAACATTTATTATAATAAATTAAGATGACACTGGCGTAGAAACTTCCCCATTTAAAAACGATATTTAAAAAAAGTGAATTATTGTCACTCTTATTTTCTGCGAAATTTTAAATGTAATTAAGTAAACAAAACAGGTTATACAATCAATGAGTTGCAAATAAAATAAAATTGAAAATTATTGTAATAATTTAATATTCTTGGAGTAATTGTTGTAAGAGTATTTTTTGATAAAAAAGTGTGAAAGTATTAGCACGAGTTTCCTCGCGAGAGTTTCTTGCCAAAGGCAGGAAGATTTATGCTGTTTTTATTCGCACTGATGGACCATCTACACTTCACGGATCATAAAGTTTAAACAGTCATCACCTGAATGTTAACATTTTCTCACAACTATAGCCGTAAAAACATTGAGGACATAAACGTGTTGCTAAACCCCTTTTACATTTTTAGTGTTGAATTACTCTAATGGCTGATGTGCATGATATGCCGGATGTTATGACATTGTGATGGCATACATTATACATTTTTACTTTTACTACATTTAAGTCAAACGATTGATTATTGTCTATAGATTACACCGGGTATAGTCAAAAGAAATATAAGTAAACGATCTACGCCATGAAGGTAAATTTGTTAATAGTGTACGAAAAAGCAGTTTACTTTAAAACTGTTAGTCCATTGAATAATTATAAGAAATTAATTTCCAAGCAAAGATAAAGGAAGGTCATAAATAAAAGTAAAGGTCGATTTACTGCGGATGATGACTGTTGGAGTGAGTAGACCTCCCTTAGTGTGTTAATGGTTGTTGCTAAACTAAACATGAGGGAATATTGTCCTCTGCGCTTTGACTGGATCAGATCTTCTTTGATGGAACAGATCTCGCCTCCCCTTCTTTACGGCGACGTGATTGAGATACAGTACCTGCTATCCCTCGTCATGGGATTTCGACACGAGACAGCCCCTACTCATCCAACCCTACCCATCCTACATATCCTATCACCCCAGAAGCGAGCGCAAAGGTTCTTTTAGGATTGTAGTAAGATGTTCCTCGGCTTCTTGTCCTAAACGAAGAAAAGTAATTCATAAATACTTTTTATCGTGATATTTTTAACTGACAAAAATAAAAATATAGAACCTAAAATAAAATATGAGCTCTAGAATGTCTTATTGTTTCAAAAGTTTATTATTGTAAGGAATGTCTTGTAAAATTAACTGGCCCTTAGAAATGGTTATTAATTGCGCCTGAGGCTAAAGAACTTAGCGTTTAACTTGGTTACAAACTTCTTAGATTTTATTTTATGACTACTGACAAAATTAAGCGGGGCGATTAAAATCTATGACCTTTCTAAATTTTGAACACTTTCATAGTCGAAACAACTGTTTGTAAGAAAATGGAACCTATTTTGTAGAGTAGAAAGAATTTGGAAAGCGATCATTTTGTTATCACAGAGCATTGAAAAGGGTAGTAAATATTGAAGACACACCATTAAAAGTTAAAGTATTCTCAGGGTCCGGATATACCATTATACCACGAAACATGTTCAATCAACTAAATCTAAATTTACCTCTTAAGACTACAAACATAGCATTTAGATCTACTTCGAAAATGTTTTGACTCCATGTGGGAAGTTAGTGGATTATGTGAGTTACAAATCGAATGCTTTCAAAGGTGAGTTTTACATCGTAAACGACAACTACCAGCCTATACGAGACCTTTGGTGGGGGGGGGGGGGTACGGATATGGCTTCGCAACCTCGACATAACTTATTTGATATCGATAACCAGCAAGCAATTTCTCTACAAATCTATCATTAACGAAGACGTGTCATCAACATTCCCTGTATTGTTTGGACAGAAAATAGGTAGCGTACCTGATTTCAAAGTTTCACTCAAGCTACGAGAAGGCACCAAGCCCGTATATAACAGAGAACGTGATGTTCCTTACGTATAGCGAAGAAAAGTAAATCTTTAGCTAGGTTCTCTCGAAGCGAAAGGAATAATCAGAAAGAGCGACACTAGCGATTGGGGCAAAGTAGGGGAAAGTAGCTGTCCCCTTGTACTCATTCCTAAAGCAGACAGTGCAGTGTGCCTCTGTGTCGACTATAAAGTAGGAGTGAACAAAACATTGATAAACTCCCTCTATCAAATCAAGAAAACCGAACTTCTACTAAACAATATACGAAACTCCAAATACGTCTGCCGATACAAGGTGTAGCTTATCTACACATCCAGGTCGACGATACAAACAATAACAACTCACCGAGGAACGTACAGAATGAACAGCACCAGCAGAATTCAACCGTATCATCGACCAAATTCTCGGAAATGGTACCCAAGACCAAACACTAGTTTGACGACGTCGTTGTCCACAGCTCAACAATGAGAGAATGCAGATCCAACTTGTACGTTTGTCTCAAGCAACTGCATAAATTTGACACCTCAACCAAGAAAAGTGTTCTTTCTTTCAAGAACGCATAAAGTTCCTAGACCACGTCGTTGAACACAACAAAATCTTAAAACCACCTGGGAAGATCAACGAAATCCTGAAAACGAAATAAAACATATCTGAAAATAATTTTAAAATCTGAAACATTTAATTGTATACTATTTTCAATTCGTTTTCATTTATAGTGAGTACATTCTAATATGAGGAATTTTTAATAATGGTAGGATTAAGCATTATTTTAAAAGCCGTTTTAGATTTCAGCGATTAGGTAAGTACTCATCAACTCAAGTACCCGAAGATTGTCTTTGAAGCAGTCGGCACGTACGATGTTAGTTTAAAGTTCGCGTGACTGTGCTTTTGAACTAATATACTAATTCCAGCTCTAAATGTTCTAAAATATTAAACAATATTTTTCAGTTTATAAAGAAAAAAAAAACGCTTAGTCTCATTAATAATGTAGTTTTAACTGTACACTTTTATCAAATACTAAGCATTAGATCTAAAAGATAAGGTCACCATCTAACTTTTACTATAAATGTAAAGACTGATATAAAACTCATTTTAGTTCACTTTTGACAGAGTGGGCTTCTCTGATCTATGATATATATTTTCTTGATCGGGAAACAAGGTAAAATCAAATATGGAACATATCATGCTAAGAACAAGTTAATAATAATGGCCATAACTATAAACATTTTGACATATTTTCTTGATCGTTGTGGCAACAAGGCAAACTCAACATTGGCGTCGGATATATTCGTATCGAACCAGCAGTGTCATACACGTGCAACAATTACTAAATTGCGTGCAAAATAGCAGTAGGTAACTGCTAGCAGTGCAGATATAAGAGACAATGTAGTGTAACATTTACTTTACATTTAAAGACTGTTATGAAACCTTAATTAGTTGCCTTTTAACAAAAGTAGGTTGTCAGAGCTGCGTATGTATATATATTTTTCTTCATCGAGAAAGAGGCAAAAGAAGCTATGGAACAAAAATAATAAGATCGGATAAAAGTACAATTACCATAAAAATACACTTTTTAACACATTTTTTGATCGTGGGAAGAAGGCAAAGTTAACAATGAAGTCGGAAATAATATTCACTTGAACCATAGTGAATACATACCGAATGACCTATACTCTTGTTTGATGTCCTTGTTGACCTTTCGTCTGAACATAGTAAACAACTGCTCTTACGTGTGTAGTAAACATGATGTTAGGATATACTGCATTTATATTTTGTAGAATTTTGTCAGCCAAACCACCCACCCATCATGTACATAGCTACTCTCCATCATATATATAGCTAATCTCCATCATATATGTAGCTACTCTCCATCATACACGTAGCTGCTCTCCATCATATACATATGTAGCTAATATCCATCATATATGTAGCTACTCTCCATCATATACGTAGCTACTCTCCCATCATATACGTAGCTAATCTCCATCATTTATGTAGCTATTCTCCATCATATACGTAGATACTCTCCATCATATATGTAGATACTGTCCATCATATATGTAGCTAGTGTCCATCATATATGTAGCTAATCTCCATCATTTATGTAGCTATTCTCCATCATATAAGTAGATATTGTCCATCATATATGTAGCTAGTGTCCATCATATATGTAGCTACTCTCCATCATATATGTAGCTAGTGTCCATCATATGTGTAGCTACTCTCCATTATATGTGTAGCTAAAAGTGGCACTTTAGTGAAAAGCAATTCATCGTAAAAAGTTATAAGTAAATAATTTAAGTCACGTTATACAATTATATTAATTAAACTAAATCTCTCGATTCTCTTACAAACGTGCTCATACTGGTGCAAAACCTGAAACTTGCGTGTGAAGCCGCGGGTAACTCCTTGTTGTTTTCATAATCTAATGTTAAATAAACCAGTTATGTAAAATGAAGTTTTATTTTTACCTTCTCAATTTCAATACATATACTATTGCACTACACAAGGACACGACACAGGGATTGTCAGATTTCTCTAGTGGTAGTCGGGGACAGCGAGTGGAGAACTAGCCATGGCGAGGATATGATCTGAAATCTTAAAGATTGTTTCAGAACAATGGCATATAATTACTTATATTTCAAAGAGGGTTAATGGAGATATGCACATATTTTTATTTCTAAGTTCAGAAATAACTTAGCTTAAGGTAAGAAAGTAAATTATTAATTTTGTTGATATATTACTTTAACCTTAGCTGAATTTTTAATGATTAAGCTCAGTTTCATATCTTAGGCTGCAACTTTCAAGTGGAAACTCTTGTGTTACCTGGAGATCAGGTCACACTTGCCACACACATCCGGCCCTATCTGCAACCCTTTCACAATCTAGGTCTGGGAATTCTACAAACTGTCTTAATCTGCTTCGGCGCTGGTATTGCCACACTATTTAATTGGGTGAGTGATCTTTCAAGTGAACAAACACCTCACTGTATTCGTACTATACCTAGGACACGTTTTCATTTAAAATGTACTGCACTTGCAAGGAACTAAGGATCTCATTTAAAATTAAGGACTTTTTACTAACTTCAAAATCAGAGTTCTGATGCTTTAGTTGCAGTTTATCTTAGTTGTTTTGTTAAATAATTATTTAAAATTAGATAAAGATAAAAATTGATTATTCTTGTTTATTAAGTTGTTATTTTATTTCTGAATATCGACACAAGAAATACAAGGTGTTAAATCAAGTTAACGTATTACTGTTCCCTCTCTTTCGAAGAGTAAAACTCTTTAAAGTAAAATATTGTTTTTAAATAAAGTTATTGGTGAATTTCGGCTATGCATCTAAATTGTTGTACCTAAATTTAAAGCTGCAAATGGTTCCTTAAAGGTATATACGATTTTATTATAAAATCTTGTATATTAATAACAATTAGTTGGAATGATTAATTACAATTCAGTAAATGAGCAAAAGATAATCAGTTACGTGAAAATTATTATTCGAAATTCAATTTGTGAACAGAATCATTAATTCTTTTACCACATGATAAAAAATTTTAAATTAAAATAGAAAATGGCCTTTATAAAACCTTTGCACCAATCCCGTTATTTTTATTTAAAATAGGAATCTGCATTGTGTGATAGAAAATAACAGGCTACAACTGCAACTGTTGTCTAATTTTGTTTCAATTTTTTAGTGTCTTCATACCTGTTAAAGCTAGTGTCCTCACGAAAATACTATAAGTATTGTGTCAGCTACTTACATTTAACAGATAGTGAGTGCTAACTGCATACAGCATAACTAAAGCAGGTATGGAGTATGCAACCGCCGGACAATAGGGTGATTAGCTATACAGTGTACGTGTGTACGTATGCGTCATGTACGAGGTGGAGCGACTGAAGCGACCAGTCCTGGCTGTACGAACAGGGAAAGTGCAGTGACTTCGGTTATACAACTACTGTTAAGTTAAGTGGTTCTATGTGGTTATGAATCAATCTATCTATACTTGGACTCAATAGAACTTGATAGTGTTGTATTATACATAAATGTGTAAAAACCGCCACTCAACTTTACACTATACTATACTAGTACCTAAAATTCCCTTTAAAGGATTATAAACTCCCTTGCTGTGGTAGAGATTTTTAAATTAGTTACAGCTTGCATTGTGTACAAACTATAAATTGTAAGGAGAGGAGCTTCGGTTTATTGATGAAGATTCATTTGTAGAAAGGTATAGATTTCGTGTTGCTATAGTTGTTATTTAAGTCTTGGCTATTCTATCTTGAAGAATAGCCAAGATAGAAATTGAGATTTTCTTATAAAACCAATTATGGTACAAATTAGTACAAATTAGAGTGTCTGAATAGCATGTAACCAAAATTGACCTCTGAAAATGTCAGATGCAACAAATTTAAAATAATCAAAGTTCTCTTCTGAAAAAGGAAAAATAAAAATTCTGCAAAAATGAGGCACTATTAAATTCAAAAAATTAGGCCTTGCCTTAATTTAACTCTAACTGTCCATGAATACCCAGTGTGAGAGTCTGTGGCAGATAAACACCTCAGGCCAAATTTTGTCTGGTGTAGTTGTGTATGCTTGCGTTCATCTTGGTCTATCACCAGTGTCCTAGGTGGTATCCCTCACCTTTATTTTACTGGTTGTTTGAATTATGTATATTGTTTATTATACTTTTCTGAAAATAATATATATTCTAAAAGTGATTGGGATTTAACTTTAAACCCCACAACATCCATGAACATAGAATTTTTGAGATATGTGGTTAACATACTCGTATTTATGGTAGAGGCATAAACAACCAACCACACAAGGTTGCGGCCTCGTAACATTAAGTGGTAGAGCACATAATCGTATACCACCGGCTATCAAGTGTAAAGTGACATACCACAGGCGACACAAAACACGCACTTTATGCAGTACCAGACATTAAATTTGCATTATTCTTTACGTATGTACAACACAGCCAATTTTGTAGGTGCTGTGATATTAGATACTAAGATAATCGGCCATCTTGGACGGTTACATTCTAGGAGTTATTATTATATATAAACGTTTTTAGGTAGTGGGAGATTAAATGCTATAAGACTCCTTATGGACATAATATTTTCATTTGTTTAATTTTGTTTCAAAATAGTATACTTATTTCGATAGCTTCAAGCTGCAGGGAGGAAACGATCAATAGAGGATGATACAGGTGTTCCAGATAAACGTTCGCCACAGCAGAGCAGCTACGACAACGCTCTGCCAGAAGGTCCTGGCTGATGATATAGGCTAGGTCCAAATGCGAGAACCATGGACCGTCGGCAGCCAAGTGATGGGGATGAGCACTGCTAAAGGTAAGTTGATTTATGATGCTGGCAGTATCAACCCTAACGGCATGTACATATTATGTCAGTAAGAAAATTAAATCATTAAAAAGGCACAAATGTGTTCCACAGACACAACCCTGACATAGGTGCACTTGCAGACAGGTGATGGCAACATCAGAATCCTGTTTGCAGCAGTTTACCTCCTATACAATTCTATACAATAGATTAAAAACCACCGCCAACTACAAAAAATGAGGTGTATTGAGGATGTTGGAACTCTAATTAAAAGGCACCTAATTGTCGGTTGCCACAAAAAACAGTAAAAAAACTGTTGTTGGTTGGTTGATTGTTGTTGCTGGGGAAGCAGCAACATCCAGAATGAGTATGTCTTAGACGTTGTAGCAGAATTTAATTTAGTTATTCTAAAACAAGGCCGTAGACTAACTTTGGTACAAAGAGAAAGTACATGGATAAGAGAAGAGATCTTAGATTGTTATAGGTCTTAGAAGAGGTTTTTGGCTAGCAGCTAAATTGCTACTAAAGTTCTAAACTGGAGTGTGTGTGCTAGATGAAGCATCTACTTCAGATCATAACTATATCTCTTATAATGAGGTAGAAAAACATACGAGTATATGAGACCTACAAAAATCCAATGAAAACAGATTGGGCAGCTTTTAATGCAGAGCAAAGAATCAATCTGAAAAGGGAAAATGGTTATCAAGGGCAAGAATTCGATGATATGGCTATAACTCATTGCAACACGCCACAAAATAATCGTACCATAAATGCTGCCCTGAAACGGAAAATAACTCAAGGAAGAACACTTGGTGGAACCAAGGCAATCTTGAGGAAACCCCTCCGCAGAGCATACAATACATGCAAACATACAGGGAATTGGGATAAGTACTCTCTTGCTCTAACAGGAATATTATAAAGAGATGAGAAGAGCCAAGAGAAATTGGAGATTATTCTGTCAGTGTATTGAAAAGGTACTGTTCAAAACCTTAAAAAGTCCAAGCACGCCCCATAAATGTAGTAGGTACCAAACTTTGTAAAGATCTTACTCACACGAAAGATCCTGAGGAGACCCTTCTATGTTTACTGAACACACACTTCCCAGGATCTTTTCAGACCTTTGAAATAATTGCTAGTGAAAGCCGGCGAGAACTTAAAGAGAGCTCGTCTAAGAAGGACTGGAACTGTGCAAAAATGTCGTCGCCTTCTCAGAGATTAAATTGGCCCTGAGGTCTATTTAACAGTTTAAACCACCATGTACCGATTTAATGTTCCCTGTTCTCTTGCAGTAAAGTGCGGACTTGCTCCTGCGACCGTTAACAAGAACCATGCCTGCTACTGGAATTACACCTTCATCCTAGAGGACCTCTAGATTTATTTTTATCCCGAAGCCAAATAAGTTCTCCTATGATGTTGAAAAAGTGTTGGTTTTATTTGTTATAAGCTTAACATCCGTTATCCTCAATACCACGGAGAAGGTTTTATATATGCACCTAAGGGACACAGTTCTCGTACCTGACATTCAAACCAACATGCTTATTAGAATTGTAAAACATGTGAAACATCTCTTCACTGTTTGGTTGGTAAGATTGAGCAAGCTATTCCACAAAAGAAAATAGCCTTAGCAGTATTTCTGGATATAGAAGGAGCTTTATAACACGAGTGCTCACTCAATAGTGTCTTTATATTATATCCAGGGGTACTGAGAAATCTGTTGATAGATAGATACACAACATGCTAGCAGAAAAATCACAGACATCCCTGTGTGGAGTTACAAGAGGTGAAAACGCAGCAAGCATGTCCATAAGGCGTTGTATTGTCAAGCCTGTGGAACATAGATATACTCGTAGATGACTTACTCTAAACTCTGAATGATCAGGGCATGTATGCTCAGGGCCATGCAAACGATGTTGTCATTCTCATTAGAGGTAAACATATGGTCATTGGAAATTATGCAGAGATCACTGTCCATTGTGGAGCAGTGGTGTAACGTAGGTGGACTAGCAGTTAATGGAAGTAGTTCTAAACCTCCTACGTATTGACCTAACTGTCGTAGTAGAGGCTATGATGGCTACCTAAAGGCTGCAGTGCAATGAGAACTGACATTATCAAATGCTAGCAAGCACTCCAAGATCTCTGACATTCTAAAACCGTCATAATACCATTCGAAAATAAGAAGAAACTGGAATTAACACAGTCATTGTTCTGTGGGGGACAGATACAGGTAAGCAGGAAGTTCAAGTATCTAGGCGTCAAACTAGACGATAAAATCACCAGGGAAAGTCATCTAAAATACAAAATCAGCCGATCTCAGACTACGTTAATGATAGTGAGACGTTTGCTAGGATGAGGGCTTCGACCCAACATGTCACATTGGTTGTACACCAGGCTTATAAGACCGATGATGGTATACGGCGTATTAGTGGCCGAAAGTTCGACAGGTGACTGTCGTTAAAAGCCTATGAAGTGTCCAATGGTTAGCTTGCTTGAGGATAATAGGCGCTATTCAAGATATGGGCACACCAACCGCTACTATGGAAGTAGTGCTAAACTTCCCACATCTTGACATAACTGTCGTAGTATATGCTACGATGGCTGCCTAAAGACTGCAGTGCAATGGCAATTGCTAATATCGCAATGCTAGCAAGCACTCCAAGATCTCTGATTTTCTAAATTCATTCTAGAGATGATGTCTGACAAAATGTCAAAGGTTACGGACGGGAAAAACCCATTTCAAGTGAAAAAATGTTGAAAAAATTATGCTCAAATGGAAAGCCTGCCTAAATGAAGAAGGCTCTAACCTGGCACACGGACGGGTCGAATACTCTGGAGGACACTGAGGCAGGTACTCGGTGACAAAACGTAGAGACAGCTTTAGCTTTAGTCTAGGCAAACTGGCAACTGCTTTTCGAGCTGAATTCACTGCCTTGCGAAAAGTGCCTTTGTGGAAATATGCTATAAAGGCAAAACAATCTCAAATTAAATCGGATATCAAAGCTGCTTCTGCAGGCCTTTGCCAACCATGGCTGCATCCCAAAGACAATATGGGAATGTCATATGATTATGAAATCACTGGCGAAAACGAATAAAGTTATACTAACGTGGGTTCCTGGGCACAGAGAAATCATAGGTAATGAGGGGACAGATAGTTGCCCTAACTTTGTAGCTTATTGTCTTCTAATTGGTCCTGTACCAACGTATGGAGTTTCCTATAGTTTAGTATGGAGAATGGTTGTTTTTCAAACACCAAATACATTGGGAAAGAATTAAAGGAAACGTCCAAGCAGAGCGGTTGACTAATGGATCATCAAGGAACATTACAGCAGATGGCTGTCGAATGAGTAGGAGGGATATCCGCGAGGTGACTGGTTTTATTACAGAACATTGGATATTCCGAAGTCATATGTTGAAGTCATATGAACAGAATAGGTGTTCATGTTGCGAGATTGATGAACTGCTGAGCATATTTGAATGTTCTGCGTTACAGATCAAACGCTCTAGATCCCTTGGTTTTTTAGGTATACTGAAGAGAGATTAGGCCAGGTAAGCACTGTACAGAAGATCTCGAGGTTTTTGTAAAGGCTTAGGATTTGACATAGATTAAACCTAGAATAGAGTGCACATTTTGCCGGCTGAGAGGTCATTACCAGGCCGAAAAAACCTAGCCCTCTATAAAAAAACAACACTTTTATTCCATATGAAAAATACAGTACTAAAAAGCACGCTTAAACCCTAACATCGTTTCTTTATTAAAGACACGTTTAATTTCACACGCACAACTAACTGCCAGAAGTAAAACAATAAATGAGATAATGTAACTATGGTAGTTGGTGTGTAGACATTTAAGGTGTACAATCGGCTTCGGTTTCTAGTTGGAAAATACTTTTTTTAATTCTCAGCCCTTTAGATAATTTCTGAAGACAGAACAGTAGAGAGTTACAGTCATTTAAAGTAGACGTAGGAGATCTGCAATCAAGTAATTATTGATTTATTATTTAAATATATCTTTTATTAAAAGTTATGAAAATTACATTTTCTAAATAAATTTGTTCTTACAACAACTGAAAATCCTCAGATATCTTTCATGTACGTACTGTAAAAAGTGTATATCTTTATCTTCTCCTGTTTTTACTTTTGTCTGATTACAAGATGTCCCTAATTCCACTTCAAACATTGTGTCAAGCTTTATTCAACAATGACAAATTTATTTTTTATTTACATTATATTTTTACCTGTCTTCAGATATAGTATCTTAAAAAGGGATGTAGCTATGTTTTATTTAAAAAAAATATTCCAACCAAAAAACTGTTATTATGCCACACAATGAATATAATCAATTAATGCGACCATTCGTTAAAGTCTCTGTCGTTAAATTTCAATTCAAAATTATAATCACGCAGATCTTGAATTAGGAAATTGTCTTTTAGGTAATAATTTTATTTTTAGGTTGTTTAACTGAATGTTCTGTTATTATTCATTAATACATACATGGGAAAATGCGGGTCAAAGGAATAAAAAGGATGTCTCAAGATTTATAACCAAGCTTTAGACCTTTATGAGTACAGACATCTGGTAATGACATGCCCGTGTAACTAACTAGACTCCAAAAGGCTTGCTCTTCTGCGTGATTGGCCATAAATCTTGAGTGACGACACATTACACAACATACAGCATGTAGGAGTACAGGGTGCCGCAAAGCATGGCAGCGGCGGTGGGATCTACCCTCCAATGATGCTGCAGGACTACAGCGCGTACACAACCTACAGACATCTGTTATTACTGTATATGCAGACGGAGATGATAGTGCACTTCTGATGCAGCAGCAGTGTCTCATTAATTGTGCAATCTAAGTTGTAGAGAACCGTGTTCAAAATATACCCTAATCTTGCAAGTTACATGTACATCTGAGACAATTCCACTACATTTCTAAAAATATATTTTTCTGATATTTAAAAACCCAAATTGAAAATATGAAATTTACTATCAATTAGTCACTTAATATTTAGTATACAATTCTAAAATAACGAAGTAAATACATCTTTAAAAGTTTACTCAGTTGTCCAAAAATACTAACATGTGTCTTTCGCTGTTACGTAAAGTATGGAAGTTGAATGATTCAAAATTGTACGACGGAAAGTATACTAATAAAATATAAAGTAGTTCAGTATTTTCTTTCTTTCACAAGAAAATTTGAGCTGTAATTTAAGAATAACTAGTTAATAATATAACATTTTAATGCGGTGATGTATTGAAACTTACACGTAAACAAATTCCAAGAATGGAAGCATCATCAAAGTGTTCCGTTTGTGGTAATAATGGTTGTGAACAACGATGTTCAGTAAAGTAATTAATTGTTACTCTTAAGCTTTGTGTCATTCCTAAAGTCTTTTACCCATAACGTTTTTAAATTTCTAAATGACCTTTGGATATTTGTCATAATGTAACTTGAGGTCACAGTTTATGTGCTTCAATCTTATTTTGAAGTAGTAGAATTAATAAAAAGAATACAACTTTAAACCCAATACCAAAGGTATTGATAATAAAAATCAACCATACCATCAAATCCTGTTTCTAGCCATCTGCACAAAAATATCAATCAACCTTTAATATGGCAAAAAAATGAATAGGACAAATAAAACACATAATACTTGTATAAACGTAAAACTCGGAGAATCAAGCGGCTACTATTCTTAGGCAAAGTAAGACATCCCCCCTACACATTATTCCCCTCACCCGATGGTGGTATTAAGGTATTACACACTTCAAATTGATTTAAATCAAAGCACCAATTTGTATTGTATAACAATAATATGTATTTGTTAAATTAGACTTGAAAAACAATTTCAACTAAACAAATAAAAATTTACTCTAAGTAGATCAATTTAAATATTTTGTTTTTCTCTATATCCACTGTTTTACTAAAATATGACACTATATGGACGGTATCATCTTAATCAATGGATAATCGTTATATGTAAATTAGTTAAAACGTATTTCTTAAATCTCGCATCTCCTTCTCATTTGGTTATTTAAGCAGTCAAATATTTCTTTGACAAATACGTCCCTATTGAATTGGGCAATGATGAACAACTATGGGATTTACATAAATGCGATGGCGAAGTAAGGATGCATCGGCACTCTTTCGAATAAATATTGACTTGGACACTTACAGGGAGCGGCGCGACGTGGGTTCAAGGGTACCTCCCCTCCCGCCAGCTTGTCGAGAGCACTGTGACTGTAAGGTCTTTGACTTTTGGATTACTCGTTTGAATTCGTCGTTTGCTCTGCTATTTGTACTTTGTTACGTGACTAGATTTTAAAGATGTCCGCACTTAAACTGAAGGTTCTATATAAGCTATAAGATTCATCAATCAAATTGAAATTCCATAAACTGATTGTAAACAGTCAAACATTCTGTACACGCTTTGACGTAAGTAACAGTATCTAGTTGCTATTCAGCATGTCTTAAATTCTTCAGCTAATGAAGAGTATTACGTTTGAATATAGATACAAAACAAATTCGGTTCCTAGGTGTAATAACAATATACTGTGAGTTTTAAACATTGAAATAATAGTGATTATGTGGTTAACTATATAATAATAAATAATATTACTATTGTGCATAACCATACCGGTTCAATTTAAAAACAAAACGTATCAAAATGTTAAACTGTTATATTAAATTATATCGATATTTATGTAGTAGTTGTATACCTATTCAACGTTTAAAGATATGTATACCGGTTGCCTCAAAATTCCCAACCCTCATCTTAATATTTGGACTGTTGACAATATTCAAATCTGTATCTCTGGGGATATAATAACATCAGATGAGGGCGATTTTATGTATATCAAGACCAATTTTTTTTTTTTTTTTTTTTTTTTTTTTTTTTTTTTTTTTTTTTTTTTTTTGTAAACGGTGTAGAAGAACACCACACCAAGTGTCGCGTAACAAGCCTTGCTCAAGTTGTATGTAACATTATAAGTCTATAGCTTAGTACGTTGTCATTAGGCTATATGTGTTACTACGTCACTTGTTAAAATGTCATATCGTTGTTCTCAGTTGTTTACAAGTTTAATTGTTCTTGATTTGATCTAAGCTGCAGTTCTCATCGGTAATATGGAATCCTTTTTACAACATATATTCATAGACATATTATTTGTTACGTGATTTACATGGGTACTCCAGTTTAAGTTAGATTCTAACCAAATACTTATGAACTGTAATGTATTGTTTTGAAAACTGTTTAACAGTTTATTGACACTTGTAAAATACAAATCACAGATTTTTTAAATGTTTAATGACAAATTATTTGTGGAACGCCGATCTTTTAAATTATGAGTGCCATTAAATAAAGTTTAGTTTGTTTCCAACATCCTGTGGCACGTTACCTTCAAAACAAAATCGTCTGCAAATAGTAATTCATGATTGCATTTATTGTCTGTATTGTTTGTAGGTCATTTATGTGAACATTAAATAATAGTGGACCAAGTATTGAACCTTATAGTACACCAAATGCGATTGATCTGCCTTTTAAACAGCATTTTTATAATAAAATTAAGTCTCGTTTCAATTAAATAAGACATAATAGCATCTTCAAAAATCTTACGAACACTATAATATGACAGCTTTTTACTAAGTCAGTTATGGACAACCGTGTCGAAAGGCTTTGACATATTATACGCTCGAAACTTTACACAAGTATCCTTTTCTTCATCATCAATAACAACCTCACGCTAAAACGCTAATAAGTATTTTTTTTTAAATGTTATTGTGATTTAAGAAATACCGTTTAAAGTGTTTACTTGTGGATTAGTATATTTAAAAATATAAGTAAGCCAGACAAGATTTTTTAACGTATACAGATATAAATTAAATGAAAAATATCAACATATTAGGTACCAAATTATTGGAAATTTAGTTAGAAGGATTTGTTTTTATTTCACTGCAAATCTTTAATGCTTAAAATGTCATTATAACGACAAGACGTTTTGGCGTTCGATCTGATGTTTTCGTATCTAAAGTTCACGTATTATTCATTTTAGACTGTGTAGCTTTTCTAGTAGTACAACAAAAGCAACCAATATTTTTAGTATTTTCTCCATTATACAGTATGTATTTGTAGGAGTGTTTCCAGTGGATCATGAAAATATTAGTAAGATTTTAAGTTTGAAGATGGTATAAGTAAATATTTGTGCGATAGCGTATTTTATTATATCCCTAGTGTTAAAACTGTTCAAAAACGTATAAAACCCCTAGCCGATTGCGAAGGTGCCCTCAGAGAGGAGGTGAGGTGGGAGGTCGGAGCGTCTTCACTTTCCCTCTCTCGGTGAATATATAAATATAGGTGCCGTTGTGCGCCCGTCTGTCTGTCTGTCTGTGTGCTCTTCTTGGATTACCCTCGCACGGTAAGTCTCCAGTTGACATTATTGCTTATCAGTATTTCTCTTATCAACGGGTCAACAATGTGGCATTTTGGGTGTAGTACATTAGTATAGTTAGATTGTATTTCAAAATCGCATACTGCAAAAACAACAGTTTATTGATTTAAAAAGTAGAACATAACTATTTTCCAGGTAATGTTAGATTACAAACTTATCAAAGTCGTACATACACTACATTATTAATGTCTACATAAGTTTTTCGTAATCAATCGTAAAGATGTAATGCTATTTTAGTCTTCTTCTAGAAACATAAAGAAAAATCTTAAACAAAGGATAGTTCTTTTACATAGATCAAGAACCATAGAAACCTTTACAACTATTCTATACGACATCTTTGATATATTTTGAATTTCTTAACGTTTTCAGAACACTAAATATTGATTGTATTTGTATTTGTTTACCTCCAAATAAATGTCCTGTTTGAGTTGTGTACTATGACCGGGCTGATTTTAAACAGTAGAGTACCTAACATGCAACTCACAGTTAATGATGACGTACTCAAGCAAGGATAAACCTATGATCATGAATTAGTAAACTGTCGTTAGTGTTTTAGATCTAAATCTTGAACATAGTCTGAATTTGTAAACAATATTATAACAACAATTTTTAGTAATTTATGATGCATATACATATATAAAGAGTTTTGACTAGTTTGGGAAATCTTGGTACACATGTATAAAATCTGTATTGATGTAAATTTTGAGTACATTTCTTTGCTAAAATTAATACCTTTATAAGTTTATAAGTTATTGAGAAAACAGTGGAAAAATCAAAGTTTTCGGAAAATCACAAAAGGAAAAATTTGAAAACAAAACTACTTATATGCTGACATAAAATATAAAGTGAAGTAAATAGTACTTCACTTAAGTAAAGGTAATTTAACTAAGTGAAAAACGATGTTTGTACAAAAAAGAAATGAAAATATTCACATGCTTATAAACGTTTTTATGTTACACGATGATTACTTACTTGGGCAGTAAGTGACCCCGCTCCAGCCACATACTTGTACACTCCCACCACCTGGGTACGTCTCACCTCTCATCTCGTGCCGAACTGTAGTGATACGTCTGGAGACTCACTCGTCCGTGAAGCATTAAATGAACTTCGTGCACGACTTCGTTACGTGTGAAACCTATCAATCGGTACACTCGCCGCTACAGCTAGATACTGCAAGAACTAATTCTTTTACGTTCCACCAATACTAGGTCCAGCTGTCGACGACCGCACAAACAATTGTTCTGTCGTTTAGACAAAATCCTTCTCTTAGGGAAAATAATTGTTTTCTGAGACACAAATATCTTCAATGTCAAGTTTAGAGCAATGTGAATACATCAAATACCTGGTAAGAAACTACGCTCTGGCATTTTAATTTTCAGAAAATCAAACTAAAACGCTGGTAAACTTTAATATTGTAATTGTTTGTTGAATCAAGTAATCACTAAAAAGGCCTTCCATACCCATCAAAGTGTATTATTTCGGATTTTTGTCGACACTTGGTTACGCATATAGCTTAATGATACAATTTTAATATTATCTAACTTATCTAGTTTTTAGGACCATGCTAATTGATTTTAGAGGTCTGAAACCGCTTATGCGATGAATAATATCATAAAATTACTCATATTAGAGCATAGGGTTATAAAGTGAAATTTTAACATTGCTGTGTTATGTAATGTGTACAATGAAGTTGTCCATAATAAACCACCAAAGAAGATAATTTCATTCGTTGAAACAACAATTTCCAATCCAAATTTATGTGAGGCAGTAACCAACACAAATTGAAATAATCTCTACGAAAAAGTTTTGATTTGCTTGAATTGGTAGCAATGATAACAATTAATTAATTATGAGGCAGTATGGGTAATTATTAATAACTACTAATAACACTATCATTAAGTGTTAAAACTAGCATATACAAGTGTCAAGAATTAGTATTAGAACAAATTATTGAGCACTCCTATTTTAAAATCTAACTCATTACAATATTAAGTAATCCTGTTCACTCAAAAACATGACTAATAACCAAACTGATTCGTTATTATTTGTGTTCTCACCATTATAATCCATGCAAGTCATTCGTAAGCGTTATCTCGTATGCAACCTAGTTTCATCTATAAAATAAAACACTTTTTGCTCTCGGATATAAAAGGTTAATAAATGAGTACAAAATCAAAATAACAATAAATTTGAATACACACACAATTATCTCTGTAACTTAAATGTCGGTTTGTCCAACATTTAGGTCTTACATGTTCACTACTTTACAATTAAAGGGACGCAGAAGGGCCCAAAACCAATGTGAATTTGCTGGGATCGTACCTGATACATTCAGTTCGTGTTATAACATGTCTAACATTCTCATCACATGTTAGAGGAAGTAGGAATTGAATCAATTTTACGTTCTTACACAATGGAAGTTGTAGAAGCAACAGCGCAATTCACTGCCGATAGGTGTATTAACCCGTGAAGAAGTTGTTTCTGTTCCCTGCAATTTTCACTCTCCGACCATTGGGTCTTGCCTACATTTACCTGAAGAGTGCATTAACCGTGGCCGCAGCCGACCGTGGGTTATCATGGTCGTATATCTGGCGCCATTCACACCGTTTCCAATAGCAATTGTGCAATAACATTACCATCAAAATTTAAAATAAATTTCATGTATAAAGTATACAATTTTATTTAAAGCTGTTTCCTCAAAGATTTGGATAACTGAGCGAAGGATGGACATGAACATGCAATGATCACGTATATTAAACGCCTTAGTTTTCAATTGCTTTAACAAAATCTACTTTTACCATTACCTATTTGTTTAACTTAATTACGAATATTATTTTTTTCGTTTTGTACTATAATCCACTTGTGATACATAAAGCACGTACATTTTGCTTGGAAATAAATGACACGAAAGCTTTAGCTTTTGATATTCTTATGGTTTTAGGAAAATGTTTTCAGGACTGTACAGGTGCTGCTAGCTTGTACGCAGAGCGATATCCCGAGTGTGAGCATCCCACACGGAAAACATTCCGAGTCACGATTATCAAAAACTGCAAAATATAGAAAATAATATTGATGTTAAGACGAACAACAAGCTAAATGACCAAACAAACTAAAGTTAACAATAACTTAATAAAATGATTGCATACGTTAAAAAAACACATGTTATCGTAATATATCATTGTTGATCAGCTGTTTTAAAGTTTGTACAAGGATGTTTAAAAACGCTGTAATGGATCTCGTGTAGATACCAACCTCTCTATCCCAATTATAGGACTTCTGAGAATAGCATAGTGTATTATTTTTTATCGGTGCATTTTTATAGCAAATTATGAGCACTATTTACTACATCATACATATTTCACTACATTATTGTTATTTGGAATTACTAAGAATTATGCTTAAATCGTATTTAAAATTTGGGGTTTTCCAAATAACTTGTAAATTAGAAGAGATAGAAATGTTTTTTTTTTTAATGTTTCTTTTTTTAATTGTGTCTTTTTATGTACCAAAATTGCTCAGCGTTTAAATACCTTTGAACTGATGTGCCACATGATCTATGTTGCTATTTTAAATGTTCGTGATTCGAACCTGTGACCCTCATTTTCGGGCACACCTTGTATTTAAATGTGACAAAAACAGTTTTGCAACATTCGCCGTGTGAGATTTATTAGATTTAAAGTTTATTGCATCGCGCTATATCAAACGGTCCAACCACAGGAGTTGCGTCCGGGTAATCAGAAACACCCTGTACATTAAGATTTCTTTTCGGGGACCTTCATTAGATATAAAGGCTCTGTATGCTTCTTTATATGAAAACATATTTAACATCAGCTTCATTATGTCAATTGCGGTGTTGTTCAATTATATGGATCTAACTTATAAAAACTAACTAAAAACTAACTAACTAAAACTAACTTAAACTGCTCTATCTTCAATTTAAAAATGTATTAGATCCTATTATTATTTAAATTGTACGGTTAAAAATACAAACATGGTATGTATTACTATACTATTTGTTTCTTATACAAAAAATAAGTAATAGACTTTTGTATTAGGCAAGTTTGATTTTGCAATCATCTGGAAGATTTCACCGCTACATGTAAGCAAGTCCGTGAGGAAATGACGGAGGCCGTACTCATATAGGTCCGAGGTCATAAAGTGACTATTAACTACCTCTTGCAATGTTACGTTTACTGCAAACTCAACATGATCCTGACAATGAGTCAGCCTCGGCCTCGACCGGAAGAAAGCGGCGTGGCGGCTTCCCATCGCACACTTCCGTCATAATTAGGCCCATCCCACAGCTGAGCCATGGGAAATTCAGCGGCCCCCTGTTACATCTAGAGACAGATGTGGGGAGAAAGACGTGTTTCGAACGTTCGTAAACAACTCTGCAAGAATAAACAAGGCCTAAGATGTTCTATAGCAACAAAAGAAAGATTTGGTGATTGGAGGAATAATTTCCTAGTCTTGCTCTTTTAAACTATAAATGTATAATTTGATATTCACTCTAATTCATTCCCAATACAAACAAGGCAGGAGTACACCCCACCACGTGTCGCGTAACAGGCTTCGGTGAGGGTGCTTGCAACATTTCAAATCTATAGCTCATTTCATTCTTGAGATGTCCTGCGGACAGCTAGTCGAGCAAACAATCGCAAAAAAAATATTTTCCCCGGTAGACAAAAGAGATTATCTCAACCTACTGAGTGATAAGACTCAATGACTCTCGGCCAATTTTTGGTTGGACATGCACCATCATAGAATTCATTTTGATATCAAAATGAAGATTCATGCAACATTTCAAGTTTATAGATAAAATATTTTCGATATATCTTGCTAAATCATACAATTACATTTTTGTTCATTAAATTAAATTACATTTCAGTGTTTAAATAATAGGAAATAAATGCTAAAGTGAAAGAGTAAGCTGAAATAATATCTTGTCACCTACTTTCATTAATCTTCTACTCTATTATTTTCCTTTTCACTCTATGAATAAAAATATCACATGTCTCATACGATTGTACTCAGTTTGTTAACAAATTGATCTATTTTGCTATTTTCTCGTTGTCATCATAGTTACCCATAAGACCAATGTAAAAACTATTCGCCAATGCTCAGCCAAATCCCATGGGTTGACATGCAGCATCTTCTAACACGGTGTTGTCTATGTAGTAAGAAGGTTCATGTAAAAATTAAAGATTATAGTTTGTTTTAGAGATACGTATATAATTACGTAATTAAATCAATATAGGTGAAGATTATATAAGAAGTCGCGTAATATGTATGAATTATAACTAGAAGTAATAGAAGTAATCACAATTCATTTACTGTAAAATGTGCATACTGTAAAAATTCATATTCCTATTTTAACCTTTTTTTCTTGAGCCTAGTCACACAACTGTCCAAAATTAGCACTTTAAATGATGTAAAATTGTGTTTGTGTTTCCCCGTCTTCAATTAAGGTATTTTTAAAGATCGTGACTATTAAATTTCACAAAAACTAACTTAAAAACATACTACACCATCTTAAGGGAATCCAAAAGTTTGTCGTGCAGACTATCAACGCATGCTCACATTGAAGTTTGACATTTACTCAAAATCACAACTCTATCATCCACACATTTCATCTAGAACATTCTATTTATCTACTGAAGGTTACTCCAACGAAATTTGAAACAATTTATTTTATTTCAAAATAAGGTAATTGTGTTACCTGAAGTAATTTACGAATATGAAGTGTGACAGTTACATTTAATGTTTTAACATTTTCAGAATATTCCTTTCGTGCTTGTATAGTTTTGCCCTAATCTCCCAAAATTTCGTTGAAATCCGTTACAATTTATACGATTGCGTTATGTGCAAGTTTTCATATTAAACTCTTACAGTAAGTCTAGATATTTTACAATTTTATTTATTTTTAGGTTTAATTTTTTCATTACAATAAATACATTTCGAGTAAAAGTATCTTTAATAGTCTGTTATCTATATATGGAGGGGACCTGGAACTTACTATACAATGGGCGTTAGACTGATGTTAATCGCGACACGGTGGAATCGCTTTTGGTTCTTCCTTTTAATTTCAGAGCCCTTAGGAGCCATTTTGTTCTGGTGGCCTTGATTTTAACCCCATAAGTCGTATAATTATGGAAGATGTATAATTTAAAGATATAATTAATACGCATCCAAACACTTATTAACTTTTCGATATGTTTGAAGGTTGTTCAGAAAACGTATACCATACCGTTCACTACTTCATTGTTTAGACAAGCAAAAATTATACTCTTCACAAAAAAAACTGAATTCCTTTGAATGCGTATTAGTATATCTTTAATCTCTCATCACCATCAAAATTCATAATGTAAAGTGTAAGTAATAACATTGGCCTTAGAATGGAAAGCTCAAGTTAAATTTTTGTTAATTTTTCAGAATAAAAGTGTTTGATCACTACATAAAGAGTTACAGTAATTAAAGCAGGAAATTTGAATTTTGTAGTATGTAGCGGAGTAGCACTTTTACATTAAGTATTTGTTAAAAAATTACATGTTTTGTTAATTATGACTTAAAGTAGTTTCTTTTTTCGAAAATAAGGATTTAATTTCTTATTTCTTTATTTCTTACGATCCTAAATAGTACTTTGAACTTCTACAATTTCTCATGGAATTATTAATAACATTCTTTTTTTACTTTTACCGTGTTCATGAATTTAAAGAATTACCATAAATAGGATTTATAAAAGTAACGTTATATAGGACAAAGAGGCAAGATAACAAATTAGTTGACATAAGATATGGTAGATAAAAAGAGAAGATATAGATAACATAACAGATCAGATAAGGGAGTTAAACAAATATTCGAGGATAAAGAGGCGAACAAGTTTAAGGTGAACAATATGGAACAGAACACCGGGGAGTGGTTGAGTACGCGGAACCCCTGACCACTTGGCGTGGTTCCTACCTCCAATAGAGTGATTTGCAATTAACACCGTGAATGTACCACAATGGAAACTTAATAATGCATTAATGACGGAAGAGAGCCAGAAATCGAAAGTGGCAAACATCCTGTTATGATCGGTGGTGAGCGAGTACTGTAGAGATGGTTCCTCTTCGCTCTGAGTCCTTGGTACCAGGAATGTGTCTTTTTAAATTATCAAGTCGCGAATTTTAATCTGAGTTCAGAAGGAAGGGCTTTGTATTTGTCATTATTTGTATATCATATCACAGAAAGTATATCAATATGGAACCAAATACTATTTGTTTTAGTTAGCTCTTCGCTATCCGAGGAGGTTGCCTCGTGAAGGGTAGGTTAACATATTTTGATATAAATACAAGGTCATATTGCAAATTTCTGTAAAGGTATTGTTAGCACGAAAATAAGAAAATTGAAATGGGACGTCCCAGAACAAAATTGAGACTGCTCACAAATTTTTACATTTAAAAAATTAAATAGTTAATAATATAAAATTATATGCATGATGGTTACAAAGCTGCAACTCAGATAACCCTAGTTTTCTTTTTAAAAACTTAGTAAATTATGTCAAAGTAAAATTTACTTAAAAAACAAATTTTACCTTCAGTTCCCCCTTTTCCTCAAAATACGTGTTAGTGTAATATTTTACAGAATTACTATATGTTACACATTTATTTTTAACGTACCTTGCAGTAGATTCAAGTTTTGACTTCAATGTTTTATGAATACATGTATAAAGTTATAAGTTCGTTAAAAGGGTGTGTTACAACCCATGGAAATTTCCCGCCCATATAACGTGGCTCAGGTTATTGTAATTCAAAGTTTGTTTTGTAATACTTACAACGTATAATAGCCATCATTTTTCAAGAATTAAAATACTTGTTTTTACATATGTTTTTTGTTTTATTAAGGCCTATAAGTATGCTACTTGACTTATATTTACATTCTTTAACAAAAGCATAAGTGAAGTTGCTTAGTTTAAAATGTATTGCAAGCTGCAAGTTAGAAAGTAAATTGCATTGCTATACTCGAAAGTGGCTTGTTGCGGGGCGAGATTGCATATAGCCTACGTGCAAGGCGAAGTGAGCTTAGGAATTGCTATCGAGCACCATATAGTACTATCGAGACGAGTGTTGAACGATACTTTTCGTCACAAAAACAAAACACACTAAATCTTTAAAAATATTATTTGTCTAGTAACTGTTCTTCTATGAAGAAACTTAACACTATTTTAATCCATTTTCGTATTAAGACAGCGATAGAAAATATTTTCCACTGACTCCTCGCGGACCGAACCCCTTAGCAAATCAAGTAACTCATGGGTCTAAAAATGTTTTAATTCCTAGTGAATTGAAGTGCAGAGGATTTTAAATTAAGCTATTACAAATATCAAGCCGTTCCAAGAAATTTAGGACTAGAAATTTGAACTACCATTGTTGACATTATATAACAATGGTATTTCAATTAAAATCTTAATAACCCCAGCAGAAAACTAAAAAAGGTTTAAACAAAAGTCAACAAGATTGTATTCAGATTGAAAAACATCCAAATTCCTCTGATCTCGTGGTAACAGCGACCTAGATAGAATAAATTATATCACACATTTCCACCCACACACTGTATAAAATCACGCGAATACTGATTAATATGTACCATGACATTCTAAATTTTGCATTGGAAATTCTTTGATGATTATTTGATTTTTATATTGGGAACACAAATATTTACACACGTATCGCAAACACATTAGACACAAAGAGTTAGGTACGAAAAAGTGGGCCATAGCGGAACATGATTGCAATAATCAACATGCAATGGCATTCTAATAGAAAGTTCTAATAATTACTTGAAAATGGTCAATACAAGGATATTAAGAGGAACACAGAAAAAATGAAGAACCTAAATAACTTCAACAAAGAAGATAGAAGTTATCAAAATTACGTGTTTGTAAAATATCCATATTAATGACTTTTTGTCATGTTAATCAAAATAGGTCAACCTTTTGCTACATAAAATCACCTATAAAAGCAGGCATGGTTTATCAGCAGTTTCTGTGTAACATCTGTTGACTGAAAATGGCTCTTCATAGTGAGCTTTATTATTTCAAGAGTTTTGCTGATCTTAACAATGGTTTTAACTGGTTAACAATGTTTTGGCGCTGTGTAAACTGGTTATCTCAGCTATTCGACATCAGAGACACTTGGACTACAAAGTAAAGTGTAATTCAGGCTTTTTTCATTGTCTCATCTGGTGCACAGTTGAGTGCACTACGATTGGACCTATTCAGACGAACATGATTTCAGATTCCAGGAGTCAGCCTGATTCCAGCCGCATAAGACTAAGAACTAAAGTTCATATTGTAGCCTAATTTTCTAAAGGCCTTTGCAGCTTGTGCAGGAAAAAGCCTCAATAGTTACCAAATCGTTAAGCACTATGTGACTGGTTTAAAGCCTTTGACACAATTTCCGATGTATTACACGTGATGACGTCACAGACACGCCTAGTAGCAGTGTTTTCGTCATATATCGTATACGGACAACATCTACTCTACAACGCGGGCGGTGAAGGGTATCATCTGTTACAACCGGCGAACTTTTCCCGCCAATATAACGTGGCTCCTCATTAGCATTGAATAAACGGTCGGCGCGGGGCCTCCAAATTTACACTTAACTCCAATTACGTAAGGACTGCTTTCACTTTTCCACGCACGATCGGGGATACAGCAGAAAATTTGTTAGTGATACACAATGTGTGTCATTTGCACGTGATTATGAGAACATATTGTGACAGTGTAAAGTTTATAAATAAACAATAATAAGATGTATGCCTTAAGTATATGTATTATCTCGGGATGACAAGGTAAGGCTTTCTGATTCTCGCAAGGCAGGATGTCATTTCGCCACTTCTCTTGATATCACCTAAGGATGTGATGACCCAAAAGAACAAATGGTGAAACCGGTTTCTTAGATGTGAAGTAAACATCGTCGTCACGTATTAACGATAGTAAATTTTAAATAAATAAAACGCAAACACGAGCTGCTGCTATGATAGAAAAGTCCATTTTATCACTTTTTTACAATTTTAAAATGTGGGTTATCCTATACGCTTGTTTGTAATCAAGGTGTAGCTATGGAGGAAGGGGGATAGAACGCCCAAATAGCCTAAAAATAAAACAATGAGTAATGTTTTCTATAAATTAGGCCTATTTAATTTATTAAGATTTAGATATATTTTGGTTTATTCCATACTACCCGGTGTTATGTGCTTATCTATTAGACTGATTCTCCCGCTTCCTTCACCAAAACCTAAGTCCTAATTACGTAACTCAGGACACTTAATTCGTCTAGGTAATCTCAAAGAAATTATTCTTGTGTTTACATCGTCATACATGAGTCTTTTTTCGTAGAGATTGCCATTATTAGTAAATCACACACCGTACTCATTAATGATGAGATTCCGCCCATATTTGGAGAAATCTGCGCACTCAGAGGTCAGCTGAGTCATATTCGGTGTGTTGGCTACTTTTCGCACATGACCCACTTGTGACAATCAGGTGATTTGCAAAACCCAGGAGATCTAATTCCCATTTTCATTATGAAAACAACCATGCAGCCTCTTTACGATAAGATTGCAGACGTAATGTAGGCTACGTTCTAACGTGCACTTTACGAATGTCTCAAGATACCAACACGAGGGACTCATGTTCCCCCTACATCATCTGACAAATAATGGAACATCTACTCGATGACGTCTGCTGCGCCTGCGTGGGGAGTGAGTGATCTTGACAATGACTGCGCAAGCCCTAGCACGACTCTACCGTCGTATTCGTGACTGCAGGAAAGTGGCATTGTCCCGGTCGAAGGGGAAAGGTCGCTTTCACTTGATGAATCGATTCCTAACTTGCGATCCCTTTAGGGTGAGTCCCATCCATCTCGTCCGACTATTGTCTTATCGGTCTTCCAATAACCGATATCGCTTTCCCTATAATTAATCCTGTCGTCATTCATAGCCTCTACCTCTGTTTGATCTTCTTATACAATAGCTGGCTGATTTTGTAAGCTTTCATTATCTCTTCTAATGCTTCGGATTTTCTATCACTCAGCCACACCTTGGCTGCAAGCTATTGATGTGAATAGTATGTTACAACTTGAGATATTCTAAATTGTTAATTAAATCTGAAACACCTCAAGGTCAATGTCTCTCGATGTTCTTGGAACCACTCGACAAAACCCTTATCGATGAAAGCCTCCGTCTCTCCAGGAGTGACTGATGATGTATCAGATGAAGCCGACTCCACTCTCTGATGAGAGCCTATTGTCTTTGCACCCACGGAGATCCTGATGATGACTTAGTGGTTTTCGCTCTTAGAGAAATCCACATTTCAAACAGTGATTTGCCAGAAACCAGAGAGAGCATGGATTTATGATTGTTTGTTTTCATCTTCCCTGTCTTCGCCGCCTAAATATATTAATTTACCGGTGAGATCCAACAATGACAAAATTTCGTGCCTAAGAAAATGTTTCTTACAGCACAATGCATATTACTTCTACTTCTTGACTTTAGATTTTATTTTTTAATCCTAACTTTTAATTGACCGTTCATTCATTTTTACTACGTTACATTGTACAAGAAGTTGAATTATCCTAGTTATGACAAGGGATACAAGATGAACAGTACATTAATTCTTCTATACTAACGACATGAATGTTCTGTTGTAGTCTTTAAAAAATATATGTACATATTGGTTCATTTATTTGTTTGGAGTTTCAAATAAGCATCGCATAGCATAATCATCTGGCAGATGATCCAAATTTTAAAACATCTATGTCTATGAATGTATTTAGTTTTATACTCATAAAAGACATATCAAATTTTGCATTTACATTTAGTTAAATATTTTTATCTTAAATTTAATCTAAACATGAATCATAAGCTCAATTACAGGTATTTCCTTAGCAGTCCAGAGAAAAACTAGAAACACAAAATAAACTTTGTTTAAGGTGTGTTCTACTACTGGTCTATGATGTATAACACTGCGTTTTTAAAAATGACAGCAATATTTACATTGATAGCCCCATCATCTACTGCTATTCTAGCATTTGAAGTGTCAATGATAATTAATCATATATTTAATAATACATATAAATTGTTTGAAATATAAACCCTATGTAACATACAGAAGTTATTTTAAAACCCAAAATGACAAATACTCATCAGAACTGTAGTTCAGTAGTAAGTTAATAGACAGGAGAAACGGCTCCGTTAAAAAGGTATTCCCAAAAGGAAAAGATCTGGAAATCAAAACTAAATAAATAAATCAGTTGAAACAGGATGTTATATCCAATGGCGAGAAAATGTAAAATTAGATGTACACTGTCACAATAATTAATATCCGGTCCAAACAGAGATGGGAACCGCCTTTCTTCTTGATTGTTCTTCTTCTCCATTCAGCGTAATGAAACCAACCAGCTGTTACACAACACGGCCTCTGATTGGCCCTCTGTTTCGTGACGTCACCACTATTATCAACATGGTGATTGTTGGTTGTTTTTGGACAATCATTCACAGGTGTCACCTTTCCCGCGCTTCCGTTCAGAGAGACACTTCGTATTTTATAAGCACACAGCCTGATATTCCGTGGGAAAGTTTTTCTCTAAGAAAGAAATCGTTTGACAAGCGCGTTAGTGTTAGTGTGGTGGTGGATATTGTACTCAGTAGTCAGTATTCTACTGTGAGTAAACAGGACAGGCTGGAACACACAATGTCATAAATGTAATAAATCTAAAAATTACTTTTGTGATATTGGTCTATTGTTAGAAGTTCTCATATTTATAACACTATTAAGGTATACAGTCCTAATTGTAAATACAAAACGTACTACACATATATAAAATCATTGTAGAGTTACAGTTTAAATATAACTTTTTTCTATTGTGTGTTCTATGTGTACCTGTAATAGTCTAAAATACACAGTACCTTTTTCAATAACTTGTACGTAAAATATATTAATACAATGTTTAGAATTGGACAAAAACAAATCTTGAGAAATAAAAACAACAGTTAACTTATACAAAAAAAAAGAATCTAAGCTATATCCATCAGTAAATTAAAAACATTTTACACATTTATACAAATTGCAAACGTCTATTTACTCTGTATGCACACATAAAAATGACTTTAAAAATACAAATCAGCCATATTTTTATTAAAATAATAATATGATTGTGTAATAGAAGCATTTTTACTTCACCCACCTTTCCGGTGGGGTTTTAAAATGTTTAACAATAACATCACTAGCATATACTGGTAAACGTTTTAAATAACAATATTAATATTATTGACACTTTTTGTGATTTACTTGACCTAAGGTAGTTTAAATCAATATGGTCTTTTTTCCTGGTATTGTGATCATGAGTTTGACTTCTCAAGTTGTAGTTGCAAAATATAAAGATATGTTACAGTAAGTATTTCCAACTCAGCAAAGTGTCGCCTGGAAGTTTTGGTACCTCTTATACCCAGTATTTATTTAATTTTATTTGACGGAAATATATTTTTACAATATGCAAACATAGTAAAGATTACATTAAGTTCGAAAAGAGAAAATACAAATGTATCAAAGTCTATAATAACTGGCTACAAAATTCAGGCACCAAGATATTAAACAACAAAAATTTGCATATATAAATGAATTCAATGTGTGTACATAATAGGTTCATACTAATTAACAAAAAAATAACTATAATTATAGAATACGTAATTAAAATATATATCTTGTTGGTTTTTTATTACAAGCACTAACGTGAAATCATTTATAACAAATAAATAAAATTAAAAAAACGAAAGAACTATAATTATAGAACATGGATATTATATATATATATATATATATATATATATATATATATATATATATATATATATATATATATATAGATCTATCGATATAATCATTAGTGCAACAATTCAACATAAACTAAAAAAAACTGAGAAATATATCAAGATAACAAAACAACACTTGTGGCAATAATAAATAACAAGGCCATAAAATAACGAAGCAATAAACTGTAGTAACCAGTGTTGTAGATATAACAAATATGTACGAAGTAATTACTATTTAAATTGTAACAGAAAAATAGAAAGGCAGTCACGGGACTGACCGACAAAAGTAACTACTTCTTATATGGCAATTATGTAACTATGTAATTATTTTTCATTCGGTTGAATATAAAATTATTAAATCGTAAAAAGTAAGGGCCCAGTGGTAGTGGTGTAGTGGTAGCGCACTCACCCGGCAAGTGAAAGATCCGTGTTAGAGTCCCGGCGGAGCAAGTACTTTCTGTGATTACATTTAATGATTGTTGAAATTATACATAAATAACTCTGAGAGTTATTATAAATATAAATAGAGTTGTTATATATAAATAATATATAATAACTCTTGATGAAAGGTTCTAGACACTTGAAACTTGGTAGTGACGTTTCAAGAAAACATCTGTTTATTTGGATTAAGAGGTCAAATTTGAAGGTAAAAATAACATTCTAAATTTTACAAGGGTTTATGGATATGAACGAACTATGAAGAACAACGAATGAACAAATTTTTAATAAAACTGACTTCAATCATAAGACATACTCTGTCGTATCATGATTGTATCGGTTTATCCACAGTGGTAAAACCTCACGATAAAATTTTTTTTAATCAAACATTTTTCATACAAAAATGTAACATTTACGAGTGTTAATATATAAATAATAAAGTCTAATGACAATAGTCTTGACTTTTAACCATTTTGGTTTAGCTAACATCTACTTATTCCCGGTTCACGCTACGCCAAAACTCGCTTATACAATTCAAGTTTTGAAATATTTCTGCCTTATTGGGAGAGCTAACATACCTGTATGTTAAACCAAAACTGCCAATAATACGTTTTCATATGTAAAGGTGAGGTGAAAGGAGCAGAGCATTTGTGGCTGGCTCATACTTAACCATCAAATTAATGACCAATATGACGCAAATAACATGATCAATATGTTGGCTTAATTACCTTAAGCTGCCAACTTTTCGAGAAGTTGCCAGATTTGTTCAGTATTTTCTGTATTGACGTTTTCTTTTAATTTTTGCTCTTAATCACATCTAAGGGTGTCCGTGTTATAATGGTAGAAAACTTTTGTTAGTAGGTTTGTTTTGTCAAATCCTATTGTGATAAAGAAGCCACATTTATTTATTTATTTCCTTCCAACGGTTAAAAGACAAATTCACAATCAACATAATTTCATTTCATGTACAAGATGACTATATTAAATTAAACATAAAGGGTCAAGCCAAACATGCAACGGAACTGCGTAACCTAATCTTAAGCTAAGGGACAAGCCAAACATGGAACCGGACTTCAATACTAATACACGAAAACATAACAATAAAATAGAAAATAAATTTACAATCCAAAAACGATATAATAACAACAATAAATATAATCTATATAATTTGTAATAAATATTAACGAAAGTAGTAACAAAACAATCTATATAATTTAGTAATAAATATTAACAGTAGTAGTAAAAAAATAAAATCTATATAATATAAATAAATACTAACGATATTAATCATTGATAACGTTTGTTCATATTGGTCGTTGATTGGTTAAGCTTGAGCATATTAGGTCTTCTTACATCATATCTTCAGCAAATCACGAAAAGATCCGCCCTTTTCAAGTGACAGTCTATTGTTACAAAAAAATAATAAACTATACCTCATTCCGCAGATTGGCTCAATCCAAATCGTTGACACTTTGACAAAACCAAATGAAGACATTAGACATTGTACCTCCCTGCACGCTTTCTTATTGGCTTTATTATCCGCCACTACAAATCCCTTCTATCTTCTGAAGTTGAGCTTGAAAGTCCTACTTTTTCTTTAAATAATATTAATTTGAATATCGAATAATCCTACATGAAGGCACTCAAACTCAATGCTTCGTCACAGGAATCACTCACTTTCTTTTACATTTCACTCATAGAACACATTTTATGTTAACTAATTAAATTTTCTTTTGAGAATTCTGTAAACTTTTGCCTGAAAAGTCTTAATGTTTGGTAAATACAATTAAATGTTGTTCTTAGTGATAAAACACAATTCTAACTACACATGCTATGAACAATTACGTTTTGTGGTGATATTGATAAATATCTGGTCTTACCATGTAAACTAAACCTTCGGTATTTTGTCAATGGCACGTTGTATACCGTCTAAGCCAAGAACTGCTTATCAACGGATATGTACACATTGTATTATTACAAGTTATTTAAGTTATTTTATGAGATATAATATGATATGATAATAAATATGTGTCTTGGAGGCCGAGCTTAGACCAAAATAGAGCTTCACTTTTTTTATAATAGATATCCGTATTATACTTTTGAAATATCTCAACACTTTCTCCAGTGTTTGGATAACCGCAGAAAGAGACAAACACCGCGACATCCGACAGGAGAATGTCGCGTAATTATTCTTTCAACAGTTAGCAGGCCTGACAGTCAGTCAGTGATGATCATCATTCAGCGATACGACATTCATAACCTCTAAGCGGCTTTCGTCTGCATAAATATATTGCTACTTTCTCTTGGCATTTAGCAATCTAACGTTTATTGTCGGAAATTTTACACCAACCTTTAGTGACATCCATCCTAAATTGGCATGTGTACTAAACAAATTTAGTGTTTGTTGGGTTTGTAAAATGACTCGAATAAAATCAGATTCTGTTAATTTGGATTCATCAAGCTCAGATAACCTTCAGTCATTATTCTGCACTAAAACTCTTTTATGCAGTTACTTATTATCAGTATACAAGATATATTTGTTTAATTAGATTCATTTTTATCGTCAGTAACCATCTATAAATTTGAATCGGTTTGTCCTATATCCGATATATCCACTATGCATAATATTCCAGTAACCTTTGGAATATTCCTAATCCATTGGTCATCCGGGAGACGAGTGCCAACTTGTATATTATAAGCACATAATCTAGTTTTACGTGATATGGATATACAGGTAGGAATAATTCCCCCCACGAAAGAAATACATCGACAGCCACGATAGTTTTAGTGCATTAAAATGGTTAAAATTGTAATCAATAATTTTTCTAAAGTAATAATTTTAGTTCGATACACTCAAAACCAATCTTCCACCAGATAAAACGTTACATCAACGTCATCCAACCGAGAAAAGACCGGCTATGTCTTTATATCTCGTAGGCTGACGCTCATTTAACTATTATTTAGGCGTCAGACGTTTGATTAAAAGAGAGACAAGTTGAACAATCTGAGTCCGAAAATGGTCATTTGCATTTAAAATTCTTTTGATCCAGGCCTCCACCAAAGTTAGTGCAACTGACGATCGATTTATTTCTTAGGAGGATTTCACAGATATTAGACTATTCACTGATGCTAACAACAGTCGGAGGAATTCCTCTATCGATTTCATTTAAAGTTAATGTGTGTGTATACATTGCAAATTAGCTCTCCTTTCTCGAATTATTTCTTCAAAGTTTTATCTTCACTCCAACTTTCTTAACAAAGTTATTTTTTTGTAACTGCATCATAAGTTACGTACTATTAGGAGTGGCAGATCGGATTGTAAGGTTTGTTTTGAGGGAAGAGTGTTATTTAAATCAGTGTTGTGTTCAACTCTTTGGCTTAAATACAGTCATTTAAAGGACTTCAAGTCATTTATGGGTGGTGAAGGGGTGAAATTTTGCCTTGAAAATTGGCTTTCAACAGCCTTACCAAAATATCTGTGGTTCTGATTCCTCATAAAAACTGAAGAACTCCCTTGGTTGCCATTGATTATTAAGCTATTAACTAAACATACTTGGTATAGAACAGCTGAACACATCTTGAAACGAGGCTGCATATCATTTTATCCTTTGCAATGATCACGCCCACCCTTATTAAATATTCACGTAAAATATGCCTTTGTTTGGACATACTCCAACGGACGTCTCCACATTTCAAGACATTAATTGTTATGAAAGAACATTCCCTTTATTAAACACAAGTATCATGTACATGTTGATTTCCAAGTTCAATAAAATGTTTGAACATAGTTTATATGGCTAAAACAGAACGTAACGTAGAAATTAATCTTCATGTTGCGTAGGTCGGTGTAATACAATTTAAAAACATCTACAACTAATTTAAAACATCTATTTGTATTGACCAAAGTATTTGGAATATAAACTGTCCACATTAATGATACTTTTTATTAATTAGTTTCATTCATGTAAACAAAGAGGAATTACTATTTAAACTAGAGTTAATAAACTGATACAACAAAGTACCGAAGGATCCGACAGAATATAACGAAAGTCGACGGGAAACTTTGCTGTCCTTTAACCTTTTGACCCCAAAATGAATAAATTTTATTTCTTCAATCATACAAAGTCGATGGTATTGATAAAAAATGTTACGGTAGCAGACATGAACTGAACCTGCACTATCTTTAACTCAGATTTAAGGTCCATGTATTATTCCGCTTGGCCATCGGCAATCCCAAATCACATTATCCTCCTTGTGACATGAAATATTATTTTCGAATAAATGTCATAAAAATACTAAATAAATAAATGGTAAAGGTAATATACCTCAACATGGTATTATGTTCTTTTAGTTATAAGTGTAGTTTATTATGTTGTTCGCAACATACAGAAACCTTACAATTTACGCAACTTTCACATGTTGGATAGGTGAACACACCTCACAGCTCTGCAGTTTTGATCTTAGTGACGTCATGAGGATTTCATGACGTCACTAGGATAGACTCTCTCAGCCTTAGCCTCCTGTCCCCACCCACCCATTATGTGAGGGTCACAGCAGCACCGGTCCCCTGTCCCGTAAACGCCGGGTCGGGTCACAGGAAGGTCAGCGGACATAACCCCTCTGGCACATGCAGGTTTCCCTCTTCTTGTTGGTCATGTAATCTTCTTCCTCTCACTTTCTTAGTATCTGTTGAGTCAAGATCACTAACCCTCCGATTACTGATGAGCCGCGGAATGTTTTACGCCTCTTGGGTTTATATAATTATTATATAATAAATCAGTTGATTTCCAAATCATCGTTTCGCACCTTCTTCCCGAATTTGTTTTGGCCGTATGGTTCATGATCGCTTAGATATCTTAGCGATCATCTCTTGATCAAAATCTCTTAGAGAATTTTGGTATTGAGAGGTCTGACATATTTTGATCTGGTCACCACGATTCGTATTTACCATTTTGGATACAGATTCTACTAGTAAATTAGATAACGTTTAATATTACTCGAGTACTCAATTTATTGAGACTGACGTTTTAATCAACTTCGACGACACGGTCGGTCAAATATTCCTGAGTACGTGCGTTCAAATTGTTATTATTTCCCTCTAAATTCTGCTGCAACTGGGCAACAGACAGACATAATATTTTCCTTGCAAATCTTAATTTCCAACGAGTTCCTTGCAATAGGCGGTTTGAGTGATACTATTAAGTCTGTCTACTACGCATATGTTTTCTCGCACCTGAGATATGGGGTGGCATTTTGGGGAAAGTCATGAAAGTAAAAAAATGTGTTCAAATTGCAAAAACGAATTATAAGAATTATGTTTAAGCTCCGAACCCGTCAGTCATGTAAATCATTTTTCATAAATAAAACATTTTGACCCTCCCACATTTTTGAAGTTTTAAGTTTTTACAAATCTAATAGTGAACAGTTCCATAAAAATCAAGTTTTTCACCCTTACAATACAAGGAATCAGATACTACACTATCCTGTTCATATGTTAAAACTCTATGAGCAGGGCGTGCGTTCATGGGTATTCTGCATTAAAACTTTACAGTAAATTGCCAGAATATTTAAAAAATGAATATTCAATTCAAACATTTAAAAATTCCTTAAAGTGCTACCTCATAAACCGGGCATTTTACTCTGTTGAAGAGTACTTAAATACTTAATTTACCTATTTATATTTCTTATTTGCCTTAAGTAAGTTTTTTGAGCAAAAGTGTACTTTGTGCTTTTGATTTCTCATTCGTTTTATTTGTTGTTTTGACTGTGACAATTCACATGTTTATTTTAGCTCTGCTAAAGAATGTAAACACGATGTGAAACTTTTACTGAATAAATGAATGATGCTCATTGTAGAGAACAGATCACAGGCAGAGTAATTGTCACGAAATTCGCTATCTAAAAATGAACATGTAACACTGGAGTACAAGGTCCCTGTTCCTGCTGTCCTAATTATCCTCTGCTTAAGTTCCCAGGAAAAGGAAAGGTTTCGTAACGCAGCGCAACTTTCTGCCTGAGTGCATGGACGCGCAGAACATGTCATCGTCTCCACGTTAATGAGCCAATGTCTGCCTTAGTGCCATACGGGTTTTTATTCTTGGATAATCGGTGTTGTTCAGGAAAGTCCAACGGAGCTTTGAGCGGTATTTTTCTCATTCGTTATTTTCCTCTCAGTGTGTTCGGAAGTTACATATGTAAATAAAGAGTATTTTAATTAACTTGTCTTAAAATTTATTTATTCTCTTTAACTAGATAACACGTTATGAATTTATCGTTTTGTATCATATTCCAAATAGCTATAAAATACTGTAATTGATTCAAAATAAACATAGGTGATAAATAATGTAAAACTTAGAACTACAGAAATGTCAAGCCTAAACTTGCAATACTGAGTATTTCAACGACTTCATTTTAAAACAATTTAAATAAATAATAATGTTTGATGTGATAATTTTGAAGTACAGGAAATATAATTTCCAACAAACAGTCAACAATATTAAAGTTAGAAAACAGTAGGATTATTCAATCAATGTTAATGACTATTGAAAAACAGTTGTTATTCATCCATGGAAAGACCATAACAGCACTTATTTTTGTACTAAAGTCCGCGCGCGCGCGCGCGCGCGCGTGTATGTGTGTGTGTGTGTGTGTGTGTGTGTGTGTGTGTGTGTGTGTGTGTGTGTGTGTGTGTGTGTGTGTGTGTGTGTGTGTGTGTGTGTGTGTGTGTGTGTGTGTGTGTGTGTGTGTGTGTGAAATTAGTAGGGTATGTCTAAAATATATTAATACTAGTTCAATTTATATTTTTATTGCAAAACAAATGTAACCTAATCTTAGTTTCATCCCACCCTTCCAATAGATTACAATAATCTATAACGACGCAGGTGTTTTATTCAGGTCAGCTCTAGGCCCGTACAACCTACGCCGTTTAAGGAAGGCTAACAAATAAAAAAAATTCAAAATAAATGCACTAAAGATGGATTTTTCCTTAAAACTACCTCTGAAATGATAGTTGATATACTTCTATAGTATCCTTAATCTAATGGTTGTGAAGAGCTTCTACGATATTAAAGTTACTACTATCCTTCTACGTTCTTCTAAGAATTGAAAAAAACCCCGCCGGGTGATACAGCGTAACCACGCCGCTCGTTTCCCGCTTGCTCCTTATCCGCTGTTTCGAATTTACAATCCGACAAATCAAGTTAAAGTACTCATAGCTGTGTAATTGCAACGGCATATTCAGGGAAGCCTTTCTCTCCAAACTGCCTCACTTCTTAGACCATTTGACCCCAAAATTAATAGGGTTCTTCCTTGGACCAAGATGTGCCAAGTTTCAAATCCCTAGGACCTTTCTTTCAAGAGTTACCGCACAGGCGGACAGAGAGACGGGCGGACAACAAATCCTATTTTAAGGCGTAGCATTAATAATACAATCCTCTGACAAGGGTATGGCTTTGACACTTAAAACATTGAACGTTTGCTGAATATTTAGTTTTAAGAACTAAAGTATCTGTACACCCGTTTAGGTGTAATAAGAAACTCATTAGTTATTTCCATCCAACAACCCGAAGATGAAACCAAACTCCAGTCGGTGATGTGGCGTCGCATTTAGAAGCCCTGTTCTGGCAGTAAAATTAAGGATTCTTACATTTATTTATTCAATTAGAACTCAATATATTTATTTATAAACATGTTGGTCTCTGCTATAGAATTCTTTAGAGGTAAATTTAGACATCAATTTGAATTTGACATCATTCGTGACCTGATTGGTCGATATGACTTTGTGGGCAGCTTGGGTATTTCGTTATAAAACTAGAACCCAATTCGGGAGCAGACTTTCACTTGCTGGTTGAGTGTCAGGGAAGCCTATCACTCGGAGGGAGGGGGCTGGAAATATTTCTTTTCTGTGTGTCAAAAGATAGAAGACCCGATCTTCTTGAGTTATAGATTTCAAATTTTACATGGAACTTAAACTTTTATCCAAGAAGATGATGGTGCATATCCCTTCATGGTATATAAGTGCGGTTGCAAAACCTAACATTCTGCAGATATCTCGAGGACGGATTGTTATTTGAGATTTTGCTAATTTTGCTTCCACTCAGTGGGTAGGCAAAATTCTTCTTCTATCTGTCTGCCTTCCTCAGAATATCTCGAGAACATGATCTATGAGGTGTAAACTTGATATTCAACAAGAAGCTTCACTTCTATATAGACAAGATATAGAATAAGGATGCATGTGCCTTCATGGAATTTAGTTGAGCGTCAGTGATGTCTAACATTCCGAAGGATATATCGAGAGCTGGTTGAGCTACAGACTTAAAATTATGCATGGAACTTCATTTTTGCATAGCCCACATGGAGTTTGGTGATTTTACATGTTCTTCTATAGCATTTGACTGAACATCAATGTAAACTTATAGAGCTGGCAAATGTTCTCTTCTATTTTTTTTGTCTGTCTTTCTATCTGTCTGTCCGCTGGATATCTTGAGAACGAACTGAATTATAGATTTGTTTCAGTACAGTGTCAGGGTAGTAATATCCGTTTGTAAATCCGTAGACGATTTGGTCCACATTTTCCGAACATCCATATTTTTAATAAATAATATTAAAGAGTTAAAATGTAACCCATACTCTTAAAATATGAGATACAATGTTTGGTCTCAACTTAAATCTTTAAGATATGATGGAATTTAAATAAAAATGAATAATTTGATAGGCAGGCAAGTGTGTTTTGTTTTAAATTGTTTTAGAAATAAGAAAATTTATAATAGGCTCGAATATTATTTTACTTCAATATAGGTGTCATTTTGATATTGCTTGTGATTAGGCCTACTATATCAGAAATAAAGCATTTTGTAATTTATCTACGATTACACTAAAACGTCGATGTAATGTAATGCCGTAGGCAATTGCAAATGTACAGTACTTGAAACCGGTTCCGAGCAAACTCCGGTCGTTGGAGGAAGAAATTGAAAGTAACGATCTACTACAAACAGACAGACAGTTGGAGAAAATGTAAATGGAGTCACGACCACGCGGTCGTCGACTCGTAAACACCATTGACCTTGAGGAAGGAAATGTGAGGGCACGCCTTCAAGTTGATCGATGCAATTCATAGACAGTGAGTAATACTGGCGCTTTCTTGTCTTTCTGGCTGGTCACTTTATGAGCGTTCACCAGAAGTTCTTCGAAGAAATACAATGGTCCAGTTGTTGAAATCTATAAAGGTACCTACGGTGTATCAGAGCCGGCGTTGAAAATGTGGTGTAGAAAGTTTCTGGTGTCTGGTGGAGATTTGCAATTCTAACGTTGCTATAACACATCCTGAATGGTTAAACTGAATGACTCACTGATTCTTTCACTGAGTGGGACTCTTTCTTTTGAGCTCGTAACAAGAATGTAGGAGGACCTTGGACTCAAGGCACAAGGAAACCTCATACATTGCTCACTTCATTCATTTTATTTGTATTTAGAGGCAAAAATGCAACAAAATATATTGCTAATAAAAAGCAACAGCAGTAATGACATTTTTGAGCATCCTTATTATGTATTAGAGTTCACCTTTCTTACTAAAATTGAGAGCATGTTATTTTTATAAACGGGCTTAACACAGTTATGACCCTTAAATAAAAATGTATAAAGGACAAAATGAGAAGATTGTGAAAATTGTATTATTTATCCATCATGGCAGAGGGGAATTCAAATTAATGGCATTTTCTTCCTAAATTTGAAAATGAATTTATCATCAAATCACCAGTGATTAAAACTACAATAATATACTCAACATTAAAAAAAACTAAAATATTTGAATGAGGTATTGAATTGAAAGTATTTACTAACTATATCTTAAAAATATACGTTAAAAAGTTCCAAATCGCAGTTTCTAAGGTCCAAACTAATTTCCAATGTTTTGATAAAACATTTTTATATCCTTCAATGAAAATTAGTATTTTATATGAATGATTAAACCCTAAATCTAAACATGCACTAAGTTTTCGATAAATGAAATTACGTTTTAATATCTAAACACTTGTTTGACAAAAATGGCTAAATAAAAAACTGATTAACAAAAAGTGAGAGCTCTGTGGTCTAGTGGTAATAAGCCCGCCCACCAAGTACTGTAAAAGATTCGGATTCGAGTCCTCGTGGTGTAAGTAATCTTTTGTGAATCCATCTTTAATTAAAACCAATTTAAGCTATTATCATCTATATGTTTAGAAAAAGAAGAAGCAGAAGTCGTTATACCAGTGCCCATTACACTGCTATAGCCAATTTATTTTTTTTAGGTGATCAAAATATACAGTTAATAATAATAGCTAAGCAATTAAATTATTGTTTAATATTTGTAGTTACAGATTCTTATAATGTATGAGTAAGATTGTAGAAACCCAATTATCTTTTGGATGTTATATTTTCCATTTGTATTTGCAATTACGCTAAACATATTTAAACTGTTAAGATAACAAAGAGAATGTTAATGGTTAAAGGTAAAGAATATAGTACTACTGTCCCTCAATACACACATTGTCATGTTAAAACACACTGATTAAAATTGTACGGTAAGTATGCAATACTTGTATACATGATGTTAATACTTGTAGTGCGGGTTTCTCTCACAGGTTATGAGGAATGGTTTGTGTCAAGCTGACCGGGATCGTAGCATTACATATTAATAAAAACGAGTTATATATTATAAGCACAACTATGGTATTTTCTGCATCGTTTAATAGAGATGTGTGCTTACAGGTCCAAGATGATAAACTTAGTCACGAGCCTTGTAGTGGTAAGTATTAGTTCAATTTTCGATTAATAACAAATAAGTACATAACAATAAAGTAGATATTTTACAAGTCGCCATCAATAAATTATTGATATCAGAATTTAAAAAAATTGTATTTGTAGTTAATAGCAAGAAAAGAAAATATATAGGTAATTATGACAAGTAAATTACAATTTAAATTATATTATTTACAGCTGGAAAATTAAAATACAAAATCATTCTGAAAAAAAAAAAACATATTGAAATTTTACCTTATACGTAGTTTTGTTTAATGAAGGCTTTCTAACTGAGAGGTGGTGGATTCAGTCATCGAGCAATCACAAAAATGTACTGTTAAGTTACATAAATACGGTAATAAAGCATTACAAAGCGAGCTTAGCAAAAGATAGAGGAGGCAAGAGACAGAACATAATTATATGATACATTTAACATTTAATAAGATATAATATATATATGCTTTTTTTCTTTCCAACTGTGTTTTACATATTGTAGAAAACAATAAAAAATACTTAAAGTTTGGTAAATCAACTACAGTATAGGATAATATCTTCAATTTTCAACATGTCAAATTTATATTAAGAGAAAATTCCTGAGTCATGTTTTAACACGTTTGAAACTCAAGGAAGAGTTACTTAGTTGTTCTTAGTGGAGGAAGAGAGCCTCTGACTAAGTGAGATGACAGAAGGAAGGAGGTTGCTGTCACATAAATACTCAAATGTTTTGGAGATTCTGTGACAATATTAGAATGACACTTTTCTGAGCATGAAATATGGTGATTATGGATTCTATGCAGTCTGTTTAGAATTTGGCTCTCTGAAAAATACTTTCCGTCTCCATCAAGATAATTTAGAATATTGTTCCTCCCTGACCTTCCTCATCTAGAAATCTTAGGAAATGGTTTGTTCTTCTACTTGAAACTTAAGGGAAAAGTTTACTGCTATATCCAGGGCCGGATTTCCCTATAGGCCCGATAGGCTCCAGCCAATGGGCGCAAGCTCCCAGGACGCACGACCGAGAGATTTTTTTTTATCTATAAATAAAAATAAATAGCCAGAACTTAACATTTTTTTTAATCGATTAAAAAAATCGGGCTAATAAAACATTTTGATTTTTAAGTTCATTGTAACAAATCATTGTTGGTAAAGTTAAACTATTTTTCAACATTATGCATCAACTTCATTACAACATTGATCTCAAACACGGGAGAGCTGGCTGTAGGGATGTCGTCCAGCGGTATGCATCGTATTGCCACTGCCACTAGGCCTAAGCTGGCTCGGTGCTGCGCTACTGCTCAGAGTGGTTAGGGGCGCATGCGCGTGTCAATGCTATTGTCGAGACACTGTTACCACCCCTACCTCGCAAGTCGCAACAAATCAGTTGGCTTATTGTCAGAGTCACTGTGTCACTGCCCACCGGACGTGAATAGTTAGTTTTGTTATGACGTATTCCGTTGTGCGTGCCACCAGCTCAAAGTATTTTTTATTCCGACAATTATTATTAGCAGTGTGGTGAGCCAAGTGTTAGTGCATAATGAGTGAAAAATCAAAGCTATGTGGTGCGAAATATATAAAAATACGCGAGGAAAAAGATGAGAGAGGAGAAAAAATTATTAAGAAAAATCACCTAAATATTTACACCTGCAGATAAAAATGCTACATCGGTATCGGTTTCTTCATCGGCGAGTGAAGTTATCTGTTAAATTGATCCCGTGCTCGATGATCTAATCTCAGTTGAATCAGGAGCGGAAGGAGAAATAGACATAGCAAGCTCTGTATTTGTAGTTAATTAAGCATTGCCAATGACCCTGCGTTATGGAACGTTAATGAAGGTCTTAGAGACTATGTCTGCCTCAAGGGAGTGTCTTAAAATAGTTATCTAAAATTTCAAAAATTTGAAAGGTAGTATCCAGACAAATCTCGTTACCTGTCAAAGACATTATTTGAAAAATACTAAAAAATTGCGAAACAAAAAATAGATGATGCCTTGTTTATTCTCCTTCCACCGGGTGCGTGTTTTGTGGTCCCTTGTATGCTTTTTTGGGACTCAGAAGGGAAAGGAACATTTTCAACGACTGGAAAAAAATGCAAATCGCCACGTTGATGCGCATTAGAATAATGCGTATCATAGACATAGTCGGGAAGCTGAGCATATTGTTCCACAGTCCTTGAATTGTTTAACAAATTTGATTTGGACATTTCAAATTGCAAGGGCGAGGCGTACGACCACGCTACGAATATGTCTGGCGTTTATACCGGCGTTCAGGCTCGTATTAAGGAGTTAAACCTACTGGCGGATTATGTACCTTGTGCCACACTCTTAATTTAGTAGGCTCTTGTGCTGCAGAATCGTGTACGAAAGAAGTTTCATATTTTGGTTTACTGCAGGAGATCAAGATTACAAAATCTATCGAAGACACGCAAATGGAAATCGAGAAGGCATTATTGTATTTGCAGTTTACAAAAAATTGCTAATGGCAGTGACGAAAGACCCTCAACAAGGAACAAGGCAAATGCCTTAAAATAAAAGATAAGTTCTCTTAAAACCAAATTCATGGCTGTATTATGGGGTAAAATATTTGAAAGGTCTAACAGAGTAAGTAGAAAACTACAGCATGAAATGACAGAACTTAGGAAGATAAACTTACTACGATTCTCTTTGCGTATTTTTTCAAGAAGTTAGAAATAATTTTGACGAACTAGAAATTACAGCGAAAGGAAAATGTGAGAAAGAGTACAGGGTTAATACTCAACATAAAAGAAAGAGATTCAACCATTCTGAGGAATATGGTGAACCCAGCAGTGACATTTCTTTTACAGGATCTGACAGCTTTCTTGTGAATACAGTTAATGTAATATTACGCGTAGATTCATTGTATTCAGAGTTAAGCGACGCAGTGAAAAATATACTGAGCTCCATAAAATGTTCGAATTTTCAGAGGTATTAAAAGGACTGGGGCCCTCAGAAATCACGAAACAAGCGGGAGAATTATTGAATGTGTACTCCGAAGGTATTTAGCCTCCCGTAGTAGATGAGTGTTAACAAAACGCTGAATAGAGCAAAACAAGTATCCCCCTGATTGAGATAATCTAGCTTTTAAGTCACTTTGATGCTTTAAATATCCACCCAAACATTGAAATTCCCCTGAGAATGATTTAATGTGCTCTTGCTGCTAACTTCACCGGAGAGAGATCTTTCTCCCCTCGCCATTGTGTTAAGAATTATCTACGGTCAACAAATGGTCACGATAAACTTTCATTACTGGCACTGCTGAACATCAAGGAGAGGTGACTCAGATGATTCAATATGATGACATCATAGATATATTCGCCCGGTGAAAAGGAAGCAGGAAGGCCCTATAGGAAAAACATTAGTAGAAGTGCTTATATGAATTATAAGACACTTCATGTAAGTCACTCGATGTTTAGTGTTAATGGGGGTTACACATTTTCCATCACTTATATTTATGTTGTAAGTACGATTTTTATTTCTATTATTCATTTTCATAGCTTTTACATACTTGTTTGTATTATTTTAGATAGGCAATCTAGTAATTGAACACAAAATGTCATTTTTATACTAGTACAATTTACTTTTTTTACATACAAAATATCTAGTTTTACTACAAAACAGAGTTTTTGTATCATGTTATCAAAATACTTCATTTAGGGTGTGTTTCTAAGATTAAACCTATTTAGTTTTAATTTATTTATTTGCCCAAGACTAAATTGAAAAAAATCAAAGTTATAATCAAATCTTTTGTTAATACATTAACAGTATTATGTTAAGCCAGAACCAAGTAAATTCTTCAAAAAAACTTGCATTGGTAAAATTCCATCGTGGATTGATGTTTATGCAATTAACATATAGGCCTTATATAATCTTTTTTAGGAAAGTAATTTTAACCAGACTAGGGGGCGGAAATAATTATTGGGCCTAGGGGTGCCAAAATGCTAAATCCGGCCCTGGCTATGTCCTGGAAACTTTAGAATATTATCCCTCTTGAAACTTAAGAAATTGTTCATTTTTTCTCCAAAAAATTAGCAATATTGTTTTTTCTTCCTTTACAAAATTAAGTTGTGATTGGATTGTTATATATGTATATTTCCAGATAATGTAGGATATTTTATCTTCTTCTTCTAGAAACTGTATGATATTGTTCCTTTCTATTCAGGTATTTTTAGAATGTTGTAGAGGAGTCACTTACGTTTGGTTTATAGCTCCCAGTGGACCCTAACACTGGGTACAGCAAAAACCAATATGTCACATATGGGTGACCCAATACTTGTCCATGAGTGGCACTAACAGTAGTATCAAGATATTGAGATAAAAAAGTTGGTTGAAAGATCTAGCTTACTGTGGAGGATGACTGTTAAGGTTAAAGTTTTTGCAAGACTAAACATGAGGAAGTATATAATCTACTCTGCCTGATTTGACTGGAAGAGGCTGGAACAGAGCTAGTTTCCCTTCCTTCCAAGTTGAAATGACTGATATTGTGCCTTTTACATTTCTGAATTGTGGATGCAAAATGGTATCATGACAGGTTGTGGCCCCTACTCCTAATCTTGTGCCCTTCCTGAATATAATGTCACTTTTTAAGCAGTACAGTTTCTTTTGGAACTAAATTCGCGGAGAGTTTTCAGTGTCTTGTCCATAGTGAACAACTAGATTTCAAGGCTATCAGAGTAAACTTGAGTCCAAAATTCATATAGAAAAGATACAAGCAGTGCTTTGAAAGACTTGTTTTATGTTGTTATCAGAAACAGCAAAATGCATTTTAGTGGAGTGCCTGGACTATCCAAATAGTGCAGTCATTGAAGCGAAAAATACGGTCTTACCTCCGAATTTTTTTACTGTGAACCGATTTGCATGAAATTTTGGAATTAGGCTCATCTTACCCTTAACTTCAAAAGTGAAAATGATCTGAACTCCGCCTATTATTTTTAAGGGGTGTAAACAACCCCTTAATGGAAAAATTGACATTGAGCCATTTTATCGCTAGAAAACATGTCTAATAGTAAGTGGTGACATTGTAAAGTGTTTTCTAACACAATTACCTCATATTAAATTCATTTTCAACCCCTTGAAAATCTTACAACCCTTGCAAACAACCCATAAATTGAAAAAATCACAAAACATACTTTGGTATGACATAAAAAGATGTAAGTATAGAGTAAGTAATATTTTATATTCTCTATAATAATTATCAAATTTTTAACCCCCTTTCAACCCTTGAAAACTGCCCCTTGATAAAAAATTGTTAAAATTTTTTTTATAAAATGAAAAGGATTTACATATTATTCCACACTCTTGAAAATGATTATAATATTCTTAAATTTTTCTACTCTTAAAACTACCCCTAAATTAAAACAGTAAATATATATATGATTACATATTTAAAAATAATTTAATTTAGAGTAAAATATTGCCATTTATTGAATAAAATATTTACAAATTATATAAAATTCGCTCAAATGTGTGAATATACATATAAGAACGTTGGTATGTATTCAACGTTCAAAATATATGAGCCATATTATGTATATATATATATATATATATATATATATATATATATATACATTACAATAGTTTTGGGTCTCTATTATACTACGTACTTTCACATTGCTCCAAATAGTCACACTCCGAAATTTTCAGTTACTAAGTAGAAAAAATATGATAACTTTTTTGGACCATAACTCCTTCAATTTTCATGCTATCACAATTTATAAAAAACCATTGTAAAGGTAATTAAGAGAGCTACAACATCCTTTATTGCAATATATAGTAAAAAAACCTTTTTTTCAAACGGTGATGGGTTAAAGGGCTTAAAAGAGGCTGTGATTGCGCTGCCACGCGCTCTTTAAACAATCATATCTTCGTCAATGTTTGTTTGACAGAAAAAACAAAAATACCAAATTGTTTGTCAAAAAGATACCTAAATTTTTTATTCATACACTTTTACACTTACACAAAACTCACACACTTCTATCACCTGAAAATGTAAACTTAACACCATTACTACTCACGCCAACCAACAGTTTAGAAATGTCCAAGATTATTAGGTCATTAAAAACAAAAACATCAGCTGGCTATGATGAAATCTCATCAAAGATAGTTAAGTTATGTGAAGACGAACTAATACAACCCTTAGTTAATATTACTAATAAATCATTTCAATCTGGAATCTTCCCGTCTGCATTAAAGTTGGCTAAAGTTTACCCTAAATTTAAGCAAGGCTGCACAACACAAGCACTAAACTACAGACCAATTTCTCTTATCTCAACCTTTTCTAAAGTGATTGAAAAAGTAATGTTAACTAGACTTATTGAACATCTGGTGACAAATTCTTTACTAACACCTGACCAACATGGCTTCTTAGCTGGAAAATCAACAACAACAGCCTTTATTAGTCTTATGGAGTTCATAATAGACCAGCTTGAAGCAGGCAATACATGTACAGCTATTTTACTAGACTACAGTAAGGCTTTCGATTGCCTCTCTCATAAACAACTCCTTGAGAAACTGTCAACACTTGGCATACAAGGTACTTCAAAAACATGGTTCACCAGCTACCTGACAGGACGAAGCCAAGTGGTTGAAATAAATCACACAAGCAGAGGGAGTATAAAAAAGGTTAGATCAGTACCTAAATTTGTCTCACGCGGAGTCCCACAGGGATCAGTATTGGGTCCAGTTTTATTCATCCTCTTCTCAAATGACTTTCCTAACTATATACAAGACTATAGTAAAGGACTTATGTATGCTGATGACACAGTTCTATTACTAGGGGAAAAATTACCAAAAGATCTCGAAGTAAACGCATTTATAGCACTCAACATGGCCATTCAATATTGCCATAGAAATGAATTGGTTGTCAATGAAAGAAAAACAAAACAGTTAGTACTAGGAAAATACAAAGAGGATACAGGGAGGCTGACTGAATTAGAAGAAGTCACTTCCACTAAATACTTAGGTATAACTATAGACGATGACCTCTCATGGACTCCACACATTGATTCTGTGTGCAAAAAAATCAGCACAGCACTGTATGTAATACGGCGAGTGAAAAGCATAGGTGACTTAGTTACAGCAAAAGTTGCCTACTATGCGCTGCTTGAGACACACCTCCGATATGGAATCATCGTATGGGGAGGCACCACAGCAGGAAACATACAAAGGTTACTGGTGCTGCAAAAACGAGCCATAAGAATTCTGGGAAGTCTTCAATACAGGGAAACATGCAGGGATTCCTTCAAACAACTTAGAATACTAACTGTTGTAAATTTATACATCCTAGAAGCTGTGATGCATGTTCACATCAAAGCACCAGAGGCAGCAAGGACCTATGCACAAATGCATCAATATAACACAAGGCATGCATCTGATTACTGCCTGCCTCGCCATAGGCTCACAGCAACTGAAAAGAGTCCAAGCTATGCTGGCGCCAAGATGTGGAACGCACTTCCTGAAGACTTGAAAAAAATAGACCGGAAACACTTCAGACAAACCCTTAAGAACTGGCTACTGGATCGACCATTTTACTCGCTAAAACGAATTCTACGGAAGGAGGACCTAAGACCAACAAGACAACTAGACCTAAACCTTTATTTGTTGACACAATTACTAAACTTAAAGTTTATGTAAATAAAGATGATTTGACTTTGACTTTATACTTATCTGTCGTCATTTTTGAGATATTATGAAAAAAGGTGGCTTTTAAAAATAATTTGAAATTATTTTTAATCGTGACTTTTTTGAAAAATATGTGTCCTGAAGCAGCCAAACTGATGCAATCTATCACAATCTTCATAATAAAGTTAATTCGAGGCGGAATACGATTAATTTTAATTTTGGTTGAAATGGAACTTATGAAACCCATTGATTTAAAAGAAAAAACATTAGATGCTCCTCTTATTTGCAATACAGCTTACTTATTTTACGTGCAAAAGACTTTTAATAGTGCTCATTTTAAAGCTTATTTCAAGCACTACAAAACCCTTTTTTATTAGAATGCCTAAAATGCATCTGCTCGCCGCTAGATGGCATTGACCACATCGATTAAATTTCAAACAAAATAAAAAAACGGATTTGATCTTTAATATCTAGCTTAATATTGCACTTAGAACACTTTATAAAAAACCTAATTGTTTATTTTTCTACCTGCTACAATTTTGTTCTCTATAAAATTTTCGATAAAACGTATATTTTTGGAGGTATTTGCAAAAAACCGATGAAAAACGTGAAAAATTGTGAATTTTCAATTGCCAATATCTTGAAAATTATTGGATTTTTCGAAAAACTTTATAGATGATTTTTTGCTTAAAATTAGGCCTTCTATCGAGATCCGAGGTTATTTCGAACAAAAAACAATTCACCCCCGAGAAGGGGTGGCAACCACCCCCAGGGTGATTGCGGAGTTCAAATCATTTTCACTTTTGAAGTTAAGGGTAAGGTGAACCTAATTCTAAAATTGTATGCAATTCGGTTCACAGTAAAAAAATTCGGAGCAATAATGCTTCAATTACTGCACTAAAAATGTTAAAACTTCATATTACAATTACAGTGAAAGAATTTATATGGTATATGTGGCATTTTGTTTTTAAAACTTTAAATTGCAATGTTTTACAAAATATGTTTCTGCATTCAATTTTTTTAATTGTTTGAATAAATTATTATAAAAAATTGGTTTTTGACATTATGCTCTCATATCATTAAAAAAATTGTATTCATTTGCCATTTGTAACGATTTTGTAACATGCCCCCATCAATAACTCAATGAACATTTTAAAAACTTTTTAAATTAAAACGTTAGAGAAATCTCCAGATTTTTAATGGGTTTTTTGTCTTTCACAGGTCACCATCTTCAAATAGAGGAAGCATATATGATTCTAGCTCATAATTCGTCTAATTTTTCAGTTCTTCATCTGTTTTTTCTTTTAAACTCAAATATATTGAAACAGCAGCAATGAATCAACAGGAATAACATCACCATGAATTGTAATTTTTTTTGCCATTAGAGGATTTATTTATTCCTTAATAATTTCAATTCATGTAGATTTTGTTCCTCTGTTTTCTTCATTGCTTTCAAACGTGTTTCAAAAGCATCATAACGATTTATCTCTTTTTCTCCAGTAATTCCGGTAGCAATAAACATAAAAGAGTCTGTATTACAAAAGGGTTGTGTTTAAAGAAGTCCACCGATTCATAAAGGTCCGTTTTATACTGTAAAACTTTCATATATTCCAGATAAATTTGCAATTGACCTTATCAGCTTCGTGCCCACAAACAAACAGTATTTTCCCAATTAAATTTAGGTATTTTTATGTTACTTCGAAGCTTTTTTATGAGGTGAAAATAAATTAACTTTACATACCTTTTTTACACATTTAACGCGTTTCGTATTAATATATATTTGCTGACAACTTGTAAGTTTTTTAAACTAATTAGTTTAAAGGTTTTATAAACTAATTCAGTTTGCAAGTGAGGAACCAATCCATCCTGTTATTCAGTTGAAGCTACTCCTGTACTATTTTTTATTATTTCACAAAAATCTGAATTTGCTTCGCAAGATGAACCCAGATGTTTGCACGTGACGCAGCTATGCTCATCAGTCATAATGGGAATCATTAGTTTATCCATTGTTCAAAAAGTAATAGAACAAATTAGTAAAATAATAAAAATTCATTGTATTTTATTTAGTACTATTATATGTTTTTTTTACTTAAATTGGTTTTTAACTATCAATTTATCTATTATTCCATTAATCATCCAGTAATGAACTGCAGTTTCATCAAATTAAAAACTACACTAAAAACAAAACCATAAAACATGTTTTGTAAATGTTTAATAGAAAAAATGGTCTTGAATACGATTTTTGTTTAAAATATACAAGAATTATTCGTAAAAATATGAATTTTCATTGTTATACGAGTATATACACGACATATATAGAGAACTTATCATTTAATAACTAAGCTAGCTAACAAAATTCCCCTATACTTTGCACCTGCTACTTCGTTCTCCCCTCCACGTTTTCCTACCTTTTAAAGAGCCCAAGAACCCTTCAAATACACTGGTTTTCTTAAAAGATATTTCTCCATATCTAATTAGGTGAAATTTCATATATAATATGAAGAAAATACTATTTAAAGAAAAACTGTATACTCAAAGATTAATTTTTATAGTAATTTGTTTAAACAATGAAAAAATCAAGAGCACAAACAATATTTGATAAATATTGCAATTTATAGTTGGAAAAACAAAATACCACATCAACCATATAAAATCATTCACTGTAATTATAATCGGAGGTCAAAACGCCAAGTGCTCCATTATTTGTTATGCTGAAAGTGTTACCAGAAATCAGGGCCCATTCGTTAACCAACCATCACATCCTGCTACAGCAGGTTTACCAGTGCCTCTAAGGTGTGTTTATCCTTTTAGGATTTGGTGACCTTCTATTGTTCAAATGGTGCAGTTTATGTTTCTGGTAATGTAAAAAAAACATTGAAGGTAAATCTAAATGTAGTCAATATAAATGTTAAATAAGCAGTTCTACTAATTTAATCACTAATTAATGAACATGTCTATTTTAACGATACAAAAGTATGCCTTGTAACCATTCAGTTATTCCTCGCGATCTGGGCCCAGTCAACAAATGCCCAGTACCAAACCAGCTTAGGACAATCAGCACAGCAGGCTCTGTTCATTCGTGACATTGACGCTCCCTCACCCTACAATGAGCATGTTCACCACCATTTTGGTAAGTATGGTATGCTTCTAATATTTTATCAAGGTTTTTGTGATTAGATTATAAATTAAAATTTGTTTAATTACATATGAAATTTGCCAATAATTGCCTTAACGGGTCTACTTTGTACCAGTGCCACATACATATGTACCTATTACTGTCATCCAGCTCATTCAATAATTGTAGTTATCAAGCTCTCTGTGCAATCTCTGTTAGTCTATAGTTTAAAAATGAAAAAAAAAAAATAGTATTAGTATGTTTAGGAAAATTGTAAGCTTTTAGTTTTGATATCATAATTTGTATCAATTAATTAATCAAATAAAGTTAAGTATTAAATAATATATTTAAATGTTTATTGATTTTATGTAATATTTATTATTGAACTTTACTATGCAATTATTTATAAAGTAAGGAATAAATATATGATCTGCTTATTGTCAGAAATTATCTGTATTGAATGAAATGAACGTAAACATAACATTTGTTCTAACATATATGTTTTTGGGTAAATGGACTTTACAGAACACACAAGTGACCGAGTGCCAAGACAGAGTGCTGTATCTCCTGCAGCAATGGACCAGACAGTACAGGGGATCCTAGAATGGTTACAAGGCAAATATGCTGGTGCACGTAAAGGTAAACCATTCATTCAACCTCAGCTATGATAGCTTGTAGTACTTTATTAGAGTTTCACAATGTTAAAAAACTTGAAATTATTTATAGTTTTTGTTATAAATTTCTGATCGTCTAGACATGAATGGAATATTTATAGAGGACTTAAAATCAACAATCATAGATATGTATTTTATTAACAGTTTGGCTATTATGTAGCTCAGGGCTGCCCAACCTATGGCCCGCGGGCCGAATCCGGCCCGCGAGTCAGTTTTATGTGGCCCGCCTTGTTGCCAAAACAACCAAATTTGTTTACAAGCATTTGAAATATTAAATAAATACAAATTTTGAGAACCAAGCAGTCCAGCCGATTTCACATAGAACAAGCCGTATTCATTTGGTGGAGTATGAGTGTTGAAAGAAGTAAAGTAGCTGCAGACAGATTTCACTGACTACGGTGGTGGCTGCCGGCTGGCGAATAGAGCGTGCGTAAAGCACGGCACAGCGCGTGGTGCGGTGACGTAACCCCTACCCAACTCAGTTGTTTGGGGTTCCAAATCCCCTGGGATGTTGGCCCGCCTGGCCATAAAGGCTTTACAATGTGGCCCTTGGGTAAAAAAGGTTGGGCACCCCTGATGTAGCTCATTGGTTGTGAACATTAAAAAAAGCCTGGCACAGAACTACAATCTTTACATTATTGTATAACAACATTTAAGTTCTAATCACAGCATTTAATCAAATGTAAAGCTATCATAAATATAAAATGACTAGCGGGCCCGGCGCGCTTTGCTGCGCATTTCAATAATTTTTTGCAAAAGTTGCCCGCGGCTTCGCACGCAATTTCCCGTTGAAAACAGTACACTATATTCACTTATTCTTTTTCTATCACATTCTAAACATTGCTGAGATAATTGATAGTCGTTCCATCGTGAGCCTCTTGGGCGTATTATGAAGGTATGTACCATATTCCTGCCTCTATCTAGCTGTTACCCACGGCTTCGCACGCAAATCTTAAGAACCGAAGTCCTTATATTACTTAGTAAATTTTTTTTTTACTATAATAAATTTTAGATTAAATTAGTTATATCTCCGATGCCACGATTGAGCTTGCTTTGTTGTCTCGATCGAGAGAATATGTACACACGGAGTTTTGAGAACCATACTTCTGTCAAAAAAAACAACTAAGGTTGATTTTATAACATTCTTTATATTTGTAGCCAACGTAAGATAGTAATTATGATATCTGCATTACTCTTCTGATCAAGCATGAGCATGGTTTATATTAAATAAATATTGCAGTTAAAGGTGAATTTTTACGTCAAATTTGAATTGTATTATCTGGATAGTAAAGTCTATGTTTAACAGTGATTGCAAAAACAGTTTAAACAAAATTTGTCGTTTCTCTTAAGCTTACTCTATGCTTTAAAACTATAAGTGTAATATATGTTTACAAAGAACAGCTGATTAAAAATTTGAAAAGACGTTAACATATGTTTGCTGCAATGCATTTCTTATGGGTATTTCTGTAACCAGTGGGGCGGAATCCTGAATCGGGAAAGGGATGGGCATAGCTTATAAACCTTCTCCGTGGAAAAATACATATACGTACAAATTTTCATCATGATCGGTCCAATAGTTCACGATTCCATAAAGGACAAACATACAAACATTCATTTTTATATATATAGATGTAATACCAATGAATTATTCAGTTGTATTGTAAATGAATTCAAAGTACATAATTAAAGCAACTCTTGGCTACAGACTTAAATTGCATGATATACGAGTAATGCATTCTTATCATTGCAACCAGTATTTTCTGTTATTAAAAATCTATATGATAAATATAAACTCACAAAAATAATACAATCATTTAATACTGTGAAGAAAACAGGATTATTCTGGACATTTGTCATTGTTCAGTGAAACAAAAAATCAGTGACACTATGTTTCTTTTTAAAACTGATTCTTTTTAATTATTCATAATATTGTTAATTTTTTCTGTATTAAAAAAAATTAATCTGTGTTATGGCTAAAGCTGCAATTATTGGTGTATTTATGATTACATTGACTATTTATAGGATTAGGGTATTTTATCACATTATAACATCTTAGTTTTTAAGTATAAGTTAGTAATTTTTATGAGACTATTCAATGTACGGTACACAAAATGTATATTCAATGAATAAAGATACATTCAATTCAATTCAATTCAAAATGTTGTTATTTCATTTATTACAAGGATTACATATATTCAAAACCATTTTAAAATTATACCTTGAATCTCTTAGACCCTCAAAAATAATTCCAAAATAAAAAAAAATAATATTTTAAATTTGTTTAATGCCTCCTGAATTACACTAGTGATAAATTGTAAGTACATCTGGAGATATTCAATGGTAATGAAGTTTATATTAGTGGATGACCATATTTTATCTTAATGATTTCTTACTGTGATAATATGTGCCATTAAAGGAAAGAAAAAAAGGTCACTTTTCTAAAGATTAACAGCAGTACAAAAAAATTAATCAATGCCAAAATGCTGATTTGTTTTTTTATGTTTTGTGTTATTCAATGATAGTTATGTCATAATAGGTGTAGTCAGTGGCTTCGCACATAATTTCCTGCTAAATAATAGGAACTTTAAGTCTAAGTGATGGTGTTTTGGAACACCTCTGTGGTATAGTTTTTATAAACACCAGTAAAATAATCCAAAATTCTATGCAACATAGTATTTGATTAGCTCCAAATATTTCCTAGCATTTGAAGTACCTATTGTAGGACAGTGAAGAGGAATCCTAAAGTTGCACTGTGTAAATTTCATAATGAAAGCACTATGATAATTATGAAATGGAAGAAGGCTTATATGAGGTAAAGATGATTTCAGTATTCTTACAAAATTTCAGCACAGATGTACATAGTAGCTTTTGGGTAACAGGAGCACAAACATCCAAACCATCACATTTGTAATAATGACGAAAAACGTTTTATATTATTTAAGTTCCTTAAAGGAACAAACAATCTTCCTGCTTTACAAGCCACTTAAATCACTATATCCTTGGTTTTCGTTCGTAAAATGTATGAATAAACCTGTATGTGTGTAAACCTGATATAAAACCGTGTGTCCCTACTCTTCAATCTCTGTTCACTATATTATCCTATTTCCTTAGTTCACAGTCTTGAAACACTTAATACATATTGTATCCCTCTTCAGTACAAAACAAACCCACTGTCCAATGGTTTTGGTCCTCAAAAAATTGTACTGTTGCATTTTAATTCTAATTGCAATAGACACAGGCTTGTTGCACTCGCTTGTTTCCTTAAATTGTACTCACAGTGGAAATGATTCATAGTCATGTTAATAACCAGTCCCTCTGAAGCTTTTCACTCAGCTTCTTGTAAGTATACCATGACACAATATTAAAGGAACTGATGGTGATGATATACTTCACTAACATATATTCACAATTTTTTTTATTAAATTGAATTTTTTAGCAGTGCTAAGATAATATCCAGAGTACACTAAAGATTTGAATTCATTATTAGTGCCAGCTGTATTAAAAGATAATAATAATATCGTCACTGCTATTTGCAGTACATCTCAATACACTATGAATTTCCCGTTTCAATAGAATATGAAATATAAATATATTTTCAAACTTTTCCATTTTACTTTCCATAAAAACCTAATTAGAATTATGAACATACATTGTTTTATAGGAGAAATATACACACACACACACACACACACACACACATATATATATATATATATATATATATAAATTTGATAAAAACATCTTTTATTTGGCCAGATTATTATGACATATCCTTCATGTTTCAGCTAGACAGGAAAGTCCAGCAAGGCAGTACCTGCCAGCTCGAGTGAATCCCACAACTACACAGAAACCTCGGCCGTTCCAAACCAACGGTTATGATGGCCGAGCATTGCCAACTGGTTACCCCTTTCCCCAGTCACCCACCCCTACATTCAATGTTCCTGAGACTCCTGCTCCTTATAGTCCTTCCTCTACTGGTGGCACACCATCCCCTTACAATCCTTCCACAGGAGGCACCCCAGCTCCCTTTAACCCTTCTGGAAGTCCTACTCCTTACAATATCCCTTCTCCCAGTCCTTCTCCTGGGCCTTCCCAGCAGCCTTACAATCCCTCTTCCTCTCCCCAAGCTCCATATCCCTCAGAAGATACTGGACCTTCTCAAATTCCCTTCATCTCCTCTACAGGGACTGGCTTCTCAGTAACTGGTGGATCAAATTTTCCTTCTCCCACTGGAGCTGGGATTTCTCCCACTGGAGGAGGAATATCTCCCACTGGACCATCTGCACCCGGTGTTTTCCCTCAGTCACCACAGGGTATCCCTGTAGACAACAACATCGACTCAGATGATAACCATCCTCCTCACATTCACGATATCAATGTTCAATGTGCCAAAGATCAAATGACCATCAACCTTGAATTCAACAGACCTTTTAATGGAATTATATATTCAAAGGTAAGAAACCTTTATGATTCTAATGACTCTTTAACATCCTTACTCTTCTTTAATCAATTTTAAAATATCGAAAATATGAGATTTGACAATTCAAAAATAAGACTTTTAAACTAACCAATATTTGTCGACAGGGCTACTACAGTGACCCCCAGTGTCGGTATGTTTCCCCCAACTCGGGGCAGACTAAGTTCTCATTTACTGTCTACATGAGGAGCTGTGGGACCCAGTTCATTGATGAGTTCAGAGAGGGTAAGCAGGCCTACCTCGAGAACGTTCTGGTACTTCAGAATGAGCCAGGCATTCAGGAGGTAGGAGTTGCTTCGTTCTTCCCCCCTGCCTTAAACCCTGTAAGCAACTAACGCTTGGCTTCTAGTTACTTCTTTCTATTGTTACTGTCTTATCATCTTATTTTTATATATGTGGATTTGAAATCGTAAAAGATGTCTGGAAATGTAATAGTGGTGTAGGTAATTTTTGTTTCAAGAACTATAATTTTTGTTCGACTCTTTAAGTAACAATATCTATGGAAGCAAGGAAAGTGGTTACTATTCATTTCATTAATTTGATATCATCAAAAAATAAAAAAAAATAACTGAGTTTATTTTTTGTACTTGCTGCTTCCAGAATGCATTAACAATTTTGTAACTCATGTCGTATTCTGATTTATTGAACTAACATGGCTACAGTTTAGAGATTGGTGGATAAAAGAGAAACACTATGAGATTTGAAATTGAAATATTGTATAACAAAATAAAATAGTGTTGCCAGTTCCACAAACTTTCATTCTTAGTGTACTTAGGTTTACCAATTTTCATATTTATTAGACACATTTTTACAAGCTTTGATCTTTTGTAACAATATAAACTAATATAATTTCCAAATAAAATATAAAAAAATGTTCTTAAAAAATTATTAAGTAAATCTATCATATCTACCAAAATATCTATGAATATTTTAATTTACTGCATGTTTGTTGAATGTTGGTAAGCAAATATGCTGATATTGCACTGTAATGGCTATTAGGTATTGACAGTAAAAACTGCATGATCACAGCTCAAAATAAAGTTCAATGCACCATAACTAACTTGAAAATGCCATTTAACTTTCGGAATGAAGCATGCTATAATTTTGTAATTAATAATGCCTTTGCCTTAACACAATCTAAGAAACTAACTGTATTATTATTAACAGTTTGAAGAATGCATTAATATATACATAATGTTTATTATATAATAGTATTACTTCTAATAGTACAAGTAATAAACGTGTAAACTTAATTTATTACTTTAACTCAGGTTAGTTATTCATTGTTTTATCAAATCTTGTTTGTGTTAACAAATTATTACTTAAAAACTAACAGAGTCTGAAAGTTTTTCAGAGAGAAAAATATAAAGTATTTTGAAAATATGTAGCACTATATTCCATTATCTCTATATAAAAAAGCAAAGCCCTTACTCACGTTTCACTAATTCTCTCTAACTTCTTGATATCCTACAAAATTGAAATTTGACACCTGTATGCTTCATTACCTGAATAGAAAAACTAAAGCACTTTCATGAAGATCAAACACCCATAAGGATGAAATGGGTTTACAACCCCTAAAAGAACTATATTTTATTTTTCAATTACCTAAAGCCCTAGAAATGTGAAATTTGATAAACGTGCCTCACAACTTGATATAAAAACTAAAGCATGGTCATGGAGATCAACCAACTATCCATATGGGTTGAAATGGAGTTGCAGCCTCTACAAGAACTAGATTATGTTTTTTAACTTCTCAATGTCTTAGAGAGATTATATTATACACACACACGTGTCTTTTACAATTTAGTACAATTTAGAGATTATTCATGAAAACAAACCACTAATAATATTCCAGAAAATTTAAATTTAGCATGTACATGCCTCATTACTTGAATAGAAAAACTGAAGAAGTTCTACAAAGATTAAACACCCATAGGGGTTGAAATGGGGTTTCAACTCTTAAAATAACTATATTTTGTTCTTCAACTACCCCAAGTCGTAAAAATTCAAAACACAAATGAAAATATAAAAAAAACTTTTACATTAAAATCAACCACCCATAGGGTTTAGGGTTTACAATATCTAGAGAAACTATATATTTCCAATTTTCAACTGTACTAGAAAAGTGAAATTTTACACACATGCGTAGGCCTATTACCAGAAAATGTCAGCCACTGGAAATTATTTAGACATCTTAAAAATCTGGAATTTTGAACAAAATTAAATTATAATGGGTGAAAGTATTGGCTTTTTGACAGAAATAAACATTTCAGACAACTTATGTACGGTATATCTTGGTCGGGACTACAAAGCAATTTCTAGTAAGGTGTGGTAAATAGCTTAGAGTGCAAGTAGATTACAAAGCCTGAAAGTAGTTGCTTGTTGACCAAAGTAATCTTTTAGACCAATGTACAAGGTATATATTGTTTATAATTTCTCAATCAGTACAATAAGCAAAACGCTAACCTGAAATACCTTAGTCCAGAAATATGTTACAATGTATAATAGTAGTACTTTTTGATTTTACAGACCTTTTTATGAGTATATTTTCTTTATCGGGGCAGATATAAAGGTTACTATAGCACTACAATTATCTTAGAGTGTAAGTAAATTATAATGACCAAAAGTAACCACTTATTGCTAAAAGTAGACTTTAGAACAACATATTATATATTTTTTTTATCGGGACAATAGGAAAGCTAGTAAGGAATCAGAAACAGATTTCAATGTTAGGAAGTATGAGCTGTTTGACCAAAATAGATTTTTCAGACCAACGTATTATAAAATTTTCTAATCTGGGCTAAAATGCAAACGCTACTTCACCAGAAGTAGATTCTAACGAACCACTTGTAGTCACTTGATGATTGAAGTAAACTTTCCAGACCAACTTTCTTGATCGGGACAACAAATCAAATGCTACTAGGGCACCGGAAATTCATTTTTCATACTAACCACTAAGTAAATGTGTAACTTTCTTGATTTTGACAACAATGCTAACACTGCTACATCGGCGGGAACAACTTGGACCTAAAGTAGTATTTACGGGTCGAAAATAGAAAATGTTTAACAAGCATGCTTTTCAGCATGCTATTTATATATTGTTTTGATTAATCATGGCAACAAAGCAAACTCTACTGTGGCGTGTGAAGTATAATTATAGTAAAAAAAAAAAATATATATATATATGGAAACATATTGCAATGGTCAGAAATATTCACTTTTCGACTGAAACATACTTTTCAAACCAATGTGTGTATATACTTTTTGATCAAGCCAACATTGCAAAAGCTACTACAACACCAGAAATACCATAGACTGCATGTAGATTACAGGTACCGAAAGTAGACACTTTTCGACTAAAGTAGGTATCTCTGAGCAGCTCTTTAAATATTTTTGAACGCGGCAAACTCTACAATGATGTTTGCTGAAATTATCTGACCTTATCATTCAAATACCTACAGAATGTTGCAGAGAAATTTGTTTATTTTATTGGTACTCATAAAAATCTGTTTAAACTTAAAATCCAAGTGAACTAGGAGATTGGAGTATCTTCCAGTAATCAGTACCTGTTTTCATGAGTGTTTATGTGCCAGTTAAAAAGTATATTCCAATGACATACCAGTTATTCAATAGGCATATTGAATAACTGTGTGCAAGCCGCGAGTAACTGCTAGTTTGTTGTAAAAGTATTTCATCATGAATGATTCTAGCATATAGAGGGTGATTTTTTTTTTTGGTGTGGTTTTTAAGTTGGCACCACTATTAAACACAACAATTAAATTTGAATAAAATAGCTGATCTTTGTTTATTATCTTATGTCATTTCGATATTTGTATTGTCTAGTGCGTATTATTGTATAGTAACCATGAACAGACTTACAAAAGAAGAGCGTTTGCGAATAGTGCAAATTTATTTTGAAAACCGCAGTTCAGTTCGGGCAACTTACCGAGCTCTTCGTCCGATTTACGGACCTCATAATCGTCCATCAGAGTCAGGTATTCGAGCTTTGGTTAATCGTTTTCGTAATACCCACACTCTTGTTGACAAGCATCGGCAGAGACGCCGCACAGTAAGGACCGAAGAGGCTGTTGATGCTGTTGCTCATAGTGTTGAAGAGGATCCAAGTGTGTCGATTCGTCATCGTGCGCAGCAATTAGCGATCTGCTACTCAACTCTATGGAATATTTTACGGAAGGATCTACGCCTATATCCATACAAGATTCAGTTGGTGCAAGAACTAAAACGATTAGACTATCGCAAGCGTCTTGATTTCGTTGAATGGGCTCAACATAAGATAACACGTGACCCAGCTTTCGCAGGCAAGATTTTTTCAGTGATGAGGCTCATTTCTGGTTATGCGGCTTTGTCAACAAACAGAATTGTCGGATTTGGAGTGATGAAAACCCAAAAGAATTTATTGGTATGCCCCTTCATCCATAAAAACTTACCGTTTGGTGCGCCATTTGGGCAGGTGGTGTTATTGGCCCTTATTTTTTTAAAGACAATACTGGCCAGACTGTTACGGTAAATGGTCAACGCTATCGGGCAATGTTACGGGACTTTTTCTTTCCTCAGCTAAACGAACTTGAAGTGGATTTAGAAAATGTCTGGTTCCAACAAGACAGCACGACGTGCCACACGGCAAACGACACAATTGGCCTCTAGGCAGAAACATTTGGTGAACGTATCATCTCATTTAGAGGTAGTGTCAACTGGCCCCCACGGTCGTGTGATATCACGCCAACAGACTACTTTCTGTGGGGATATGTTAAGTCTCAAGTATACGCTGACAAGCCACAAACTTTAAATGACTTGGAAGCTAACATTCGTCGAGTTATTGGCGGAATTCAACCACAGCTGCTGGAAAGAGTATTCGAAAATTGGACTTCTCGATTGGGCTTTCTACGCGAACGAAATGGAGCCCATATGCCAGAAATCATTTTTAAACGTTAATGTCATGACACTGTAGTTCAAATAAATGCATTTTTATGTCAATGCAGGTTGTTTTTCATTTTTTTATTTAGTTTTAAAAACCGCACCAATAAAAAAATCACCTTTTATTACTAAATTTAATTCCAAATCTAATTTTAAATCAAGCCTTAGTAATCAAAGATGGAGTTATGAGCACAGGTGATACTTCATCTTAGCACCACCTACTGACGGTTAGGTACTGTACAACTGTCTGTAAGAGCAAGTGTGAGTGCAGGTATGGGACTCGATACGCAGTGTGCGCTGTCTTTGGGAAGGAAACCTGAACAAGGCTGTATCTGTGGCTCTCAGCGTTGGAATGCTCAGCCAGGAGATCGTCACTTTCAGCGGGGACACAGCCACGGCTCGGCTTGACATCCAGGTAATTTCTTAAACATCATACATCTCATGCATGTATATTTTAGGGAAATCTGTTTTATATTATTTTTTTATCTTCCAATCTATGTTGAAGTGAAACATTGTAAAAAGTAGAATAACTTTATTAGAATCAAAACATGCAAGGTTTTTGACTCTGCTAAACCAATCCTAAATCCAATAAGAATCCATTACATATCTTATTAGTCTGTAGTTTATGTGGTGATCATTATAATTAATTGTTTGATCATTCATTATTTTTTAGCATTTTTACAGTATATACTCACTATTACAATTATTCTAACTTGCGAATGATAGGTTCAGCTCCATTTTACCTTCCGCTTAGTGCGTGAAATGTGACATTGTAACAGAGGTGACTCCTGGTATCTGGAATTCAAGTCTGTCCAGAGAGATAAAAAGCGTCAGATTTCAGACGCTGCACTAAGCGAAAGTTGAAATGAAGTTGAACTCAACATTTGCATTGAATCACACTTCCCACCATAACTAACTTACTTTTAACCAGACATTTGCAACTCTGGACAAAAATAAAAAACAACAGTTATAAACATCCCAAAGCTTATAAGTTTATATTAAATTAAATTTAGTTTTGAACTACCTCAGTGTAGAGATTGTGTCTGTTGTAGATGGGTCGTGGGCCGTTTGCGCCTGCCGCGACAGGACTAGTGAAGATTGGTGAGTTGATGACACTGGTGGTGACAGTAGAGGGAGATCCAGCCTTCAACGTGTTGGTACGCAGCTGCATAGCACGTGACAATGACCCCAACTCTGGTAACATGGTGCAGCTCACTGATGACCGTGGCTGCAATCTCAAACCTAAGTTGATGGGAGCCATACAAACCGCTCGGGACCCCAACACCAATGCAGTCATCGCCTATGCTATCTTCCGGGTAAGAATTCATGCGTTTTTTGCATTAATTTGAAAGAATGCTTTGTTGTGTTAATGTGACTTTAAAATTACCAAGTGAAATCACCTGTACTTTTATATAAAAATCTAATAGCGTTTTGTGTGTGAGTTACTCAATCATGTAATAACTACTGGACCGGTTGTGTTGAAATTTTACATGGACATTTTTAGGGTCAATGGTTAACATATAGAACTATACCTATTTAAAAATTTCCTGGACTACACCCCACTAGTCTTGAAAACTCCCTTTTTGGCTTAATCAGCAGATAGTAAATGGGGTTTTCACCCATCACCTGTAAAAGTTCAGAATAAAAAGTATAATAATTTATACACATTTAAACAGGAGATAGTAAATGTTTGCTGTTATTCTTCTGTCAAAGTCATATAATTGTAAGTTACACTGTACAAATTTCATATTATTTATTGAAGCTTTTATTTATCAGGGTTTGTTTTAATCAACTACAGTAAATGCCATAATTTATTATATCATTAACAGGTAAACTAAAAAGTAACTACTTTTATTTTAACCTTCCTCTAGACTTAGGATTTATCCACACTCATAGGAGTATTCAAAGGGTGAGATTTGGGTGCTGTACCCTTTCCATCTCCCATTGATATAATTTTCAAGGTATTTTTTAACTTGTGTTAAACTGAAAGTATACTCGTAAACGAACAATGTATCTTAGTCCAGTTTTGTTTTAATTTGTTTTGACCTTTTAACTATAACAGTTGACTAGATTCAACATCAACTTTAAAAGTCCATCAACAGGCTCAACCTGTCTACAATTCAAAGAAAATAAAGTTGAAAAAATGAAGAGACCTTGCAAGAACTTAAAATTAATTTAAATGTACACAATACTCTTGCTAAAAGGGTTTTTACTCTTTTGAAGAAAGATGAACCTAACGTTGCTATAAAGTTATACTATATGCAAAAATATGCCTCTGCCAAAGCTATTATATCAAATTACGTACTAGTCAAGGCAGTTATCCTGTTATAATTTGTCAATTGTTTCTGGATGTTCCAGCGGAGCTGAAGCTTTACGTAAAGAAAGTGTATCAATTTATTCTTGGGCCGAGCACAAAATGTAAAAGTCCTCAAATGAAATAGCGTACGTGGTATTTGAGGAACTTTAATTCAGATCTACATCTGGTTACTTTGAAGCAAAAGACACCTTGAGGCTTGTAGCTGATGGGTGTCCATAGCTGTAAAGGACAAAAACTTCAATCACAAAAGTGGAACTTGTGTTTCCTGTTACGGGCATTCATATATGCCAAGTGGTAGAGTATTTGGCGGAATAGAAAGAAGTGTAAAGAAAATAGGCACAATTAATTGTGGAGCTTGAAGAGTATCATTCACAGTTTAGTAAGCATGGGACAGTAAAACTTCTAGGAAAGACTGGGCCAACCGTGACTGGAAGTCAGAAGCTAAAACTTTTGTTAAAGACCCAAAAAAATCTTTATTTTAAGATTTCACAACTCAAGAAGTTACTTTTGACCAAGAAGCCAAGTCAGTTACTGGCAGTGGTGAACAAAACTACAGCTTTGAAATAAATCAAAGTTTTGAGTGTCATGAGAGCAGAAAAATAGTATGGGATATAAATCCTACTGAACTTAAGCTTATAAGTGAATCCATTACAGATTAAAGATGTGCAAGATCCATTACCAAAACACTACGGTTAAAAATAGAAAATGTGAAGTGGCATAGCAAAGTTTTAAACAATGATGAAATAGTGCCTGAACATCTAAGTCCTAATTGTAGTGCTTGAATAATACAGACTGTGAAAAGATGGAAGCAAGTTGTACTAAATGGACTCTGAGCCAAAATTGTAAGACTCAGCTATTGACAATTACTTAAATAATTGTTAACTAGTAAAAATAGTTTGATTGTGTGTTTATGCTTCCATCAAGAAATTTCTTCTGGAAAATTAAATTGGTATCTTAAAACACGTATGTGTGTGTGGGTTGGTTTTTAACCTGCCAAACATTAGTATAGGACTAGCCCTAATACATAACTGATATTTTATTATTGGCTTAAGATATCAGCAAATCCAACCAGCAACAGTTTTGGTGAAAAAACAACTGTATCGACATATTTGTTACAAACACGGCCACAGCTATATTTCAACGAAAAATATCTGTTGCAGTATATAAATAACATAAACACCAATATTTCACAGTGTCCTGTAATTAATTGTTAATCAAACACAAAAAATCAACAATACCACTTGTGTGGATTGTTAATACTTGTAGTATTATTTGTACTATTTTCAGGAGGACTAAAATTACTGTGTGTGTGTGTATATATATTCTTTAACATATTGATTAAGTTTATTTTTGAGTGTGTATCTTCCTTTACTGAGTAAGTATATTGCAATTTATATATCATATTTCATTATGTTTGTTGCAGGCATTCAAATTCCCAGATGTGATGGATCTGACGATAGAATGTAATGTGGAGTTGTGTAAGACAGAGTGTGCTCCATGTCCAGATCCTAACCAGGTCTATTTTTCACTAAATTTACACGTAGAAGATTACTTTTAGACTTAAAAACTAAAAATTAAGCATTCTAGAAAACTTTGACTTAAACAGTACAAACAATGAGTTTACAAATCGATGAATGGTAGTTAAAATATTTAACTCTCGGTTGATTTTAGTAACTGTTTCAGCTTTTCACTTATTGGCTGAGCATTAGCGAAACTTTGCATGAAGCTTTTTTTTATATAGAAAACATTTAGTTTAACAATGGTGCATGTCACTCCATGGGATGTGGCTGAGAATTAGCTAAGATTTTTATATTAGTCTCATGGGTAACTACAATAGCATCATTTGAGTTGTAAAATAAATAAATTTTTAAACAAAATTTAGTAGTCATTTGAATTTTAACTTGTGATACATAAATGCAAAATGAAGTTACTTTGTTCGATTGGTCAATAAGACTTTCATTACATTATGTTGGGTTCTTTAATAGTCTGTTGTATTTATTTATTTATATAAAGACAAAATATAGTTCAATGGTGGTGCATATCCCTCCCTGAGATTTGGTTCAGCGTTAGCAAAGTCCTATAACTCAGGGAGATATATCAAGAATGGATTCTACTATATTCTTGAAATTTTGCGTGCATCCTCAGCACAAGTGAAGATAAGTGGTCTGGCATACTCCTGCCTTGTAAATTTTTTGTTTGAAATTGAGTAAAAAAACCCACAGTGGTTGGATTTTACCACTGGTTGACCACTTACCAAATTAGTTTAAATTATTAAAATCATGCCGATAATCAAGGCTGAGAATATTTTTGGCCTCAATATTGAAGTGAATAGTTTAATACTTGTAGTACTAAACAGTTAGAGTAGTTTCTAGAAGAAGAGATATGTAAAATGTTTGTTGTAAAAGGCCTATACTATTACAGATACTGGAGCCTAACAGACGCAGACGTAGTGCAGACAACTCAACTCTGGAGCTGACAGATCCGGTTACAGTTGGCCGCAGACTCCGGGTATTCCTACCGGAGGACCTGGAAGAATCCAGACAGAGCGCTGCCATGGTCATCAACGTGGGCAGTCCAGGTACTCTACCATCTCATTCAACAGAAATAACAGTTTTATATAGCATTCTCTATATTATTTGTACAGAGAGTTTGTGGCTGAAAATGAAAGTGGGTACTCAGAGTGTTTTGATAGAGCCCTTTAAAGATCATAAATGCAGTTCTGATAAAGCGGCCAACAATATTCAGAATAAAAGATTTTCATTTTATATTCTGTGCTTAAAATGTAAGCTAAGCATCTCATCTTTTGATTTGTATAACATTTGTGCAGATTTAACTTAATGTTATAAATATTATATCTTGAAAGGTTATTTCAACATATAATCTCAAATTCATGCAGTCTTTTTCACTGTAAACATGAGAAGATAATGCAAATTATTTCAATGATGCCTAAATAAACATTCACGCAGAAAACAATAATCTTTTGTGGATATTCTTAACTATGTTAATTTTAATACAGACTTGCTAAACCGGCACACACAAAAATAATCTTTTGAAGATATACCTATTATATATGTCAATTTTAATACAGGCTAGTGACAGTCACAAAAAAATAATCTTTTTCAAATAACACAATGTTTCAGCAGCCTCTGATCATGACTCCGTCTGCTTGAGTTCTTCTGTGTTCCTTCTGTCATCAACATTTCTGCTCAGTATTCTGGCCACGTCCTGTATATGCAGTGCTGTCCTTTGGCTCAGGATGCAACGCCAGTCGATGTGGAAGTGACACCTACTTCTTTCCCCCACCTGTTCCTCCCTCTTTCCACGTCTTTTGTACAAAGTTTCACTAGCAAGTAATTTTTTATGAACCAAACACTGTTTTGTAAATAAACCTTATTTTTACATGTTTTGTTTTCTTGGCTAATCCTTCAAGCAATAAAATTGGAACATCAATATGAATTCAGTCTTCAGGAATATGAATTTAAAAAAAATTATGTCCCCACTAAACATTGTTTGTATTTACTTCATTCCTATTTTGAATGCCTTACTCCAAGAAAACGACAATCTAAAAAAGCAAATCTGTGATCTTAAAAAACAAAATGTCATCCTAGAAACCAACCTAACCAGCATGGAGGCAAAAACAGAGGCACTGCTGAAGGAAGAAGAAAAATACCTAAACAAAATTGAAAGACTTCATGAGGAACTTGAACAGACCTCTCAGCAGCTTGTAAAAAGTAAACAAACTCAACTTGACCTCCAACAGATCTTTGAGGAGCATGACATCAATCAAAATCAAATGTTTACAAAGCAGTTAAATAAAATAAATGAACTAGAAAAAATAAATGTAACCTTGACAAAAAAATTAAAACATACCCAAGAAATAAACAACCTTTCAAGAAAGCCACTGTCATCTAAAAATTCCGAGACTCAGACATGCAATGAACCCTCATTATCGACCACATCAATCTTAAGACCACAGAGAATCAGCTCAAGACTTTCAAAGACGCTTTCACAAACTACACCCAGAGGAAGACAAAAGCATTAGCAGAGACACTTTCAGAACACTACATTCATTCTTGATCAATTCCACCCACCACATACAGAAAGATAACAGCTGTAGGAGGGTTATCATTGATGAGGCACTTATGCTGCACGCCGGGGAAATCCTCTTTGCCGCTATCCTTGCAAAAACCCAAGAGATAATGCTCATTGGCGACATCAATCAGATTCCTTACATAAACAGAACAGGAAATTTTGAAGTAAAGTTTCACAAAATTTCTGAAATTGCAGTTATCACAAAAGAATTGAATATAACCTACAGATGCACAAGAAGTGCCACAGCTATCCTATCTGGACACTACCCTCAAGGAATGATGACAACAAGCGGTATTGAAGGTGAAATGAAACAACAACTATTTGACACTCTTGAAAGTCTTCAGCATACCATTGACAAAAACAAACACACCTGCCTCGTTTTCAAACAATCTGAGAAACGTGAGCTAATTAAACTGGGGTTTAGAACATCAACAATTCACGAATTCCAAGGAAGGCAAGCCGAGGACATAGTCATAGTACGCACATCCACAAAACCTGAAGACATCTACAACTCTACCCCCCACTGCCTTGTGGGCGTAACAAGACACACAAGATCCTTTCTGTATATTTCACCAAACACAGACGATACACTTAGTAACTGGATACGAAAAGCAAACTCTCTCAACTCTCAACAGCTCTTAAATTGCACTGTAGACAAGGAAGCTGAAAACTCACCCCCATCTAAGGAAGATAGAGTTCAAAATAATTTTTTAGCCAAAATCCAATTTCCCAAAGAAAAACACAAATTACAGCTGAAGAAAAAACCACTGATGTTCTGGAACTCCCTCTACAAGAAAATTAAAAAACTTGAAACCCACAAAAACTAAACCAACCGACAAGGGACTCAAACTCACCCTTGCCCACCAAAACATAAACTGGCTGTCAAAAAAGACTGACCGATTATCACACTTTCTCAGTGACACTCAACCGGATCTTATAATTATCACAGAACATGGCCTCTCACAAGAAAACCTAGAGAACACAAGGCTGGATAGCTACACACTAATAGGTGGCTTCACACGGAAAACTCAAATTAAAGGAGGAGTGGCAGGGTATGCAAAAAATGGCATGGAAAAGCATATAAAATTCCTTGGCGCAAGCAACGAAGAGTCTGAGCTAATATGCGAAACTGCTCTTTTTGAAGTAAAGCTAAAGAAAGACCATCCGCGTACTAGGAGTGTATAGGCCCCCAAGAGCCAATTTAGAACAAGCAATTGAAATTTTGTCAGATCAACTTGAACATGCACTTTCATCATGGGTGACATAAATATTAACAACCTTGACGAACATGCAAATGACTCTGACAACAATAAGCTTGAAGAACTCTTAACCTCCTTTGACCTTACTAGGCTAAATCTACCACCCACTAGAATCACACATGAATCAAAAAGCTCAATAGACTGGATCTGCACAAACGTCGACCCCCAGCTCATTCAAACCTCCATACTATTATCTGGACTCTCAGATCACACGGCTCAAATCGCCACGTTTCAGCTACCATCACTAGACAAACCAAAGACAACCATAGAAAGAAAAAGAATAATTAACAAAAACACATTACAGCTCTTTAAAACCAGACTAATGGACCAAAACCGGGATACTGTCTGCCTAACACAAGATGCCAATCAAGCCTATGACATTTTTCATAAAACAATACAGACAATAATGAACGAAGTCTGCCCTATTAAAACAACCAGAAACAAGGGACATAAACAAAGAAAATACTGGGATGACGAATGTACCAGACTAAAAAGCCTATATATTGAAGCTCTGGAAATAGAACTCTGCACAGGCCGACCTGAGGACAAAGCTGAAACTGCAGCAAGGAAAAAAGACTATGACCAAAGGCTTAAAACACTGAAGAAAACACAAACATCTGACTACATTACAAATGCCGACAACAAGTCCAGAGCTTTATGGCAAGTAATAAACAATGAAAGGAAGGTAAAACCCAACCAGGTGAGCAAATGGAAACTCATTGCAGACGGCAAGACACTACAGGACCCTGCTAAAATAGCAAACTGCCTCAATAGTTACTTTGCAACAGCTGCTGAAAGGATACTCCAGGCAAACAACATTAACATAAAAAATAGCAGCCAGGAGGCACCCCCAATCACTAACTTCAAACTTCAACTCCAGCCTGCAACCCAGACAGATATACAAACAGCCATAGACTCTCTAAAACCTAAAACTTCATCAGGAATTGACGAAATATCAGCCAAACTTGTAAAAACCTGCAAAGAAGAACTCACTATTCCACTAACAGCTGTTATAAACAAGTCTCTTTTACAAGGTGCCTTCCCAGCACAACTAAAAATTTCCAAAGTCTATCCAAAATATAAAAATGGGTCAACCACCGACACAAAAAGTTACAGACCAATATCACTCATCCCCACATTCTCAAAAATTTTTGAAAAAATTGTTCTCAACAGACTTCTTTCTCATCTAGAACAAAATTCACTTCTAAGAAACCAGCAACACGGTTTTCTCAAAGGCAGGTCTACTACTACGGCCTTAGTACAACTCACTGAGTACATAATTGATCAACTAGAAGATGGCTGTGCAGTAACTGGCTTGTTCCTGGATTTCAGTAAGGCTTTCGACTGCCTCAATCACAAACAACTCCTCAAAAAACTAGAAGCCCTGGGACATTGAGGGGATGGCAGGAAAATGGTTCCAAAGCTATCTAACTGACAGACAACAACTAGTTGAAATTCAGCATGTAGAGAACAACACTCTTCATAAAATACATTCTGAAATGACTGCCATGCAAAGAGGAGTGCCACAGGGATCAGTTCTGGGACCGGTCCTGTTCCTCCTCCTCACAAATGATCTCCCAGACTATCTCCAGGAACACTGCCAAATCACAATGTACGCAGACGACACGGTCCTCACACTAAAAAATAAATCGGTAGAAACTCTAAACAGAAACGCCAACACTACTTTCAATAAGACTAGACAGTACTGCACCCACAACGAACTTGCACTCAACAAAAAAAAAACTGTCCAAATCAATTTCACTACCAAAAATAAAAACACAAACATAACACTTCCTGGGCTAGAAGCACAACAGAATACAAAGTACCTTGGAGTCATTATGGATTCACATCTTACATGGAAGCAGCACATCGACCATCTCTGCAAGAAACTTAGTTCCGGCATTTATGTCATAAGGCGAATAATGCAAATAAGTGACCAGGAAACTGCAAGAACAGCCTACCATGCCTTATTCGAGTCACACCTCAGATATGGCATGGTGGTATGGGGAGGTACTTCCAACCACAACCTCGAAAGAGTACTGATCCAACAAAAAAGAGCTGTAAGATGTCTTGCAGGCCTTAGATACCGAGAAAGCTGCAGAAATGCCTTCAAAGAGCTGAAGATTCTTACAGTAACTGCACTCTACATCCGTGATGCTATTCTCCATGCCATTTCAACAAGCCAAACCAGACATAGAGACATACATCATCACAACACTCGAAATGCAGCAAGTTTTACTCTGCCACCACATCACCTAAGTCTGTACGAGAAAAAACCATCCTACAAAGGAGCACTTTGACTCTACAACCATCTGCCCGAAGATCTCAAAAAAGAAACAGCACAACGCCTCAAGATCTAGCTCACAACATGGCTACAAGACCGACCTTTCTACACTGAAAAAGAATTTTTTGACAACCAGCTCTTCTTTTAACAAACTGACTGTAAAATAAAAAAATGTTTGACGCATGTACTATTCTCAATGAATACGTAAATAAAGATTATTGTCTATTGTCTATTTATTATGGTTTTTTTTTTTCAAAAAAACAGATATTCTACGGAGTGAAAATGTAAAGTTTTGAGCGTGTCTAATATGATGGTCATGTCGGATTGTAGGACAGGCAGTACAATACTGTTCTATTTTGTTAAAAATTATGGAAGTTTGTCACCTAAGATCTTACAGAAGTTATAATTATATCCACAGGATTCACCCAAACATACTGTGTTTTCTAAATAGTAAAGTACACTGTAAGAACCAACTTATATAATTATTTATTCTAATCCTAATCCTAATATTATAAACGTGAAAGTATTTTGCTTTCACTCATAAACTATTTAAATAGTATTGAAATTTTCCATGAAAATTCTTAAGGTCTCTGTTAAGCGTATAATCCTATTCTTATTTTGAATATCCCTCCGGGTTATGTACCACTGGTCTTTAAAGTAGAAAAAGTCCCATCTTTGTCTCAAAGTTGTGAAATATTAATTGAAAGAGCCTGTCAAACGTAATCAACTGTTCTGTGTAAATTTTGTTTTATGACAGCACAACCATGAGTTTAATTTAATCACTATTTTCAATTTGTTTACATTTATATTAAGTAAATTATCTAAGGAGTAACCAATAGGTTTCTTGCCGCTTTTAATTTCAGCAATTAGGTAAGTACTCATCTACCTTAGAAAATGACTAAAACATAAGATTTTCAGAATTTTACTCCCTTTGAAGCAGTCTGCAAGTAATGTACTAGATAAAAGTTTGCTAGACTATGATTTTGAACTAATGTACCAATTCCAGCTCTCAATATTCTAAACTATAAAATTATTATTCAGTTTATAAAGAAACAAACATGTATATAGTCTCATTGTTAATGTACTTTTTAACTTTACATTTTTAGCAAATAGTATTAGATATAAAAGGCAAAGTAACTACGAGGGTCATTCAATAATTAAAGAGACAAACAGGTCTTGAGAGGAAACAATTTATTTTTACAAAACATCACTTTTACTAACTTTTAACATAATTCCCATGAACATTTATGCTCTTGTTCCGACGGACCACAAGCTTTTTTATACCAACTGCCAAGAATTCTTAATCTTGGTGTTTGAGCCAATTTCCCACTAACTTCTTTATATCCTCGTTATCCTGGAACCTCACTCCACGCAATGCCTCCTTCAGCGAACCAAATAAGTGGAAATCATGTGGTGCTAAATCGGAACTGTAAGGGGGATGAGACAGTACTTCCCAGCCCATTTTGTTAATGGTTTCACGGTTAGTATAGCAGTATGAGGACGTGCATTGTCTTGGAGAATCACACGCTCCTCTGAGATCATGTTTCCCTCTCATGGCTGGCTTCCCTTTGTTCAAATGCATATCCGAATAGTATTGGCTGTTAATTGCACACTGCTCTTCAAGATAAGTGCTGTGCTACCGCTGCATGCTTTGCTTTTGTGATTCTGGCTCATAATAGTAAACTCAAATTTCATCAAATGTTAAAATTTTGTTGAGGAAGTGCTCACCTTCTCTTTCATAACATTCCTGTATCTCACACTTTAAACCTTGTTTCTTTGTGTAGCCGTGTCAACTCCTTTAGGACCCATCTTGCACATGTATTGCGGTACTTCAACTTGTTTTTAATAATGTTATGAACTGTACCCATACTCACATGAACTTTTTCAACTATCTTTTCCACAATGACTCGGCGGTCTGCATGAATTACGTCATTAATTTGACTTTCCAGTGGGGGAGTTAAAACTTCAACTGGTCGGCCAGGACGGAGTTCGTCAGTCACAGAGTCTCAGCCATTTTTAAACTGTTCTACCCACTTGTAAAAATGTACACCACTTAAACAATTTTCACCTTACACTTAGTCATTCTAGAGTATATATATTTACTGGTTTTTCATCTTCAGCAAGTAAAAAACGAATAACAGAACATTGTTCAACTCTTTAATTTAAATGATTACTAAACTGTTGTGGAATTCAGGTGAGAATATGAATGCAATAAGACCATGGTTATAGAAACCTGTATAATTATTTATATTAACCCTTTGACTAGTAAGCCCGATAACCGTGTGGGAAGCGCTATGGTGCTAACAATTTCCACAATAATGTTATGTGATGAATAATCTGTCGCCTGAATAAGAATGTGATCTAGCGGAATAAATAAGAAACAATTTCAAGTAGTTTTCCTCGTTCCCACTAGATTGCAGTTGCTCTTTTATTTATTTCTTTCAGACCCAATTGACGGTATCCAGGCTATGTGACAGTATTCAATCAGTTCCAAGTAATCAGCTGATTCTATTTCTGTTTGTGTAGTGAATACAGGTTGTAACCTCACTTTTATGTTACCAGTTACCTTGATTGTAAACTTTTTTGTGTTTACCATGAGTAAATAAACGTAGGTGTTTGTGTAATAATTACTGATTACGTAAAATGACACAAGAAAGACTTACATATTTTTGCTATGATTCTCCTGAGACTCACTGGTTGGCAATTTTTCCACCACCATTCCTGCTACAGAAAGAAGGACAAGCCGAGGAGAGCATGCCACATGTGCAGATAGACCAGGTCGGTGAGCAGCGGTGTCGGGACACAATATGGATGTGTCGCAATTGTGACGTTCCGCTTTATGTGTCTGACTGTTTTCGCACATTTCATACCATCAAAGATTTCTGAGGAGGCTTGTGTACTGTTACTAACTTGTACCTAGCCTGCACCTTAGTATGTTTATGAGAAGATACTGAATATTTTATCTTATTTTCATATTTTGTAAATATAATAGCTTTTGCGCATAATTAGATTAATTTCTGTATAAATACAAAACAAAACTTCAAAAAAGTTTTCAATGGGTGTTTTTCATAACGCATCTACTACGTAAACACAAATCACCTAAAAAAAAACAATATCTAAAGTTTTTAAAATCTCTCTTTATAGGTCTTACTGAGAAAAAACCTACCAGTCAAAAGTCAGAGTTAGTAAAGAATATGTTTACTGTCTTAACACCATGACTATTAGTATTGCATATTAGTTTTTTAGCACAAAAATATTACAAATGGAGAAATAAACAGTTTGTTTTTAAAAACAGAAATTTAAAAACAAGTTCATACAACAAATTAAAATTTATGCTATTAGTATTAGTATAACAAGTTTTGAAGTCTATTTCTCTATGCAGAAATGTAGTCTTTTGAATCATTTCAAAGTACAATGAAGTTACAGAGCTAAACAAAAGTAAATTAAACAATTTTTGTTCTCAGCCAAATGATATAATGTGATTCTGAGCTCGTCATGCAGTAAAACATTTTCTTTATTCAGCATGCCTCATCTTCTAATTTAAATGCTTAGAGGAGTTTGTTTAAGGTCTCACAGTATGCTTTTTCCTACAAAGCAAAAAAAAAAGAAGCAATCAAAACCCCTTTCCTGTTCAAAAATGTCTTACACAAGTTTTCCAGACTACTATTGTCTGCTTAAACTAATGTGGCGATGTTCAATGCAGCCATTCCATGAATTGTATTTTTAATTCTGGTGTAATGTAAGCCACTCATATTTCACTACATGTGTCAATTCGACATAAACAATCATTATCTTCTGTAACATAACGCTCAAGAAAATTCAAGAACCTGCCTAAACAAATTTCAACATTTTTGGTAGCTATGGTGAGCACATAGTTTGATAGTTTAAAAAGGTTAGTAACAATTTCATAGAGATTAATTCTTGCAAATTGAGGGAACTTTTCTGATAATAAAGACGTTATGAAATGTCTGTTCATTTTCTCTTTTTAGCACCAAATTGTAAGATCACTGAGGGTCACCACTCCACTCCTTGTAATGAACATTCTTTCAGGCATTTTTAACACTTTCACTGCCACCTCCAAATTTTGACAACTTTCTTACACTGCCACTGGTTTTAATGATTTTTTAACCAATTAAGAGAAAACCATTTTTTTTAAGCTGAGTTCTTCCTCTTTCTACACAAATGCTCACACATAAATATTTTCAAACGGAAAGTCTTGTTTTAAAACTTAAAAAGTTTTTTTTTAACAAGAGTTGACCAAAAAACATTACCATGTACTAGTCTATAACATAAATACATTTTTCATTATTATTTGCTGTATTCAGCATTTTAATTACTGTCACTATAGCTACAAATATTTACAATTAAAGTCCACTTATGTATAAATATTTTTGTGTGTGTGGGCCTAACCAAATTTTTCCAGGGCCATCATAAAAATCTTCAGAAGCAAATAAACAAAAAGCTGTAAAATTCTGTAATAAACCAATTATTTATAAGAATAGACACAAGAACAAAAGTTTTTATTACTAATATGCTGATATTTGTTTTATGAGTACAAAACAATGTCAACAAGTCCATCAATAGTAAAATCAGGATCATTATCTGTCATCTTGGAATAAATCATCACTTTCACTGCCACTTGAAAATCTGAGTAACTCTTCTAGCACTTGATTGTCTTCAATACTGTAACGATTGTAAACTAAAGTAATAGCAAGCAAAACAATAATAATGCAGACGATGAATTAGCAGAACAACATATAGCCGCCCGGCCGTCCCGGCTATGAGTTCGTAAACAAATAAGTTTTTTCCAATATTCCAGATGACTGCCAACATTTCATAGATCATAGAGTAAGAAATAAAAACATGGAAATAGCGAATGACTATCAATGTCAAAGTCTAAATACATTTAAATGCATTTTTATTACTGTAAAAGTGGGCGCTGTCAAAGACGTTATCGGCAGTCTAAAGAATTCCATGTGAGACGTCAAATGAGGTTGTCGGCAGTGAAAGTGTTATGAGTTCTTGCCTATTTATGTACAATTCCATCATTCATTATTTAAGATTAGCGGGACTGAGCCCTGATGAGCCCGTAATAATCACTTTCTGAGCATCTACTATGTAAAATGATGGGAGTTCTGTAATAGTTTTATAACAAAATTAGACGTATTTTACTTTAAATATTATTTTAATGTTAAAAGTAAGTTCATGCAGAATTTTAACACAATAATGTATACAAACATCCTCACTTTTATGTATATAACACACAGAATTATGATTTTGGGGAGAAGGGGTCCTAAAAGGCCAACCTTACCTCCTTTCTGGGGCAGTATCCAAAGGTCACTGTTTTCATTGGTACCCTCGGCTTTCATTCTTGGAAAGTATGCACAAGTTGCATTTTATTTTGTATCCCTTTCAATGAACATGGATGGGTTCGCTGCACTCGCTTGATTCCAGACTGTAGTTTCAGAGGAGAATAGCTTGTTGTGCCTAGTACAATGACGCTAGTTTTCTTTGCACTAAACACAACAACCGATCCTTCTGTTTTTTAACATTTTAACTATGTAAACATGCTGTGCTGTAATGTCACAGAAACCAAATTTATGTTGCTTATGTCCACACATCAACAGTTTAGTTAATTAAATAGGTTTTATAGCTGTTTTAATAATATCTTCCCCTCCTAAAGAATGTATCGTTTGATTTTGTCACTAAAACTATCTGTAGCAAGAATTAATTTGAATCAAAATTTTCACTCCTTAACACATTCACTGCGGGTGACGAGCATGCTCGTCAAGCGAAAATGGCGTGCTGGGCGGTGGACGAGCGAGCTCGGCATACGCCAGCTGCTTTCATATTGCCTCAGTGTGAGCTGAGCAGTTGCCCGGGAAGGCTGTTAACACTCATAGCGAGGTGTGCCTGTTTCGGTGAGTCAGTTGGTGCGATTCGTCGCCAGTTCGCCATTTTCGTTTGTTGTGTATGCTTTGCGATATTGTGTGAGTGGATTATAGTGTCTGTTGACTGTGTAAGTGTATGTACTCATAATGGAGGAAGACGATAATGTTATTGACGATAATTTTTCATCTATGAAGACAATGAGTCGAGTTCGAACAGTTCTAGGGACGGTAAAGGCAGCGTCCCCCACCCCCAATGGGCCACCCCACCACAATACGTGTAATTGATGTACTATCTATGTGTAATTGATGTACTATATACGTGTAATTCGTGAGTGTTTGTGCCAAAACCTAGTGTGCTGCGAGCACATACAACACGGGGACCGGCACCCGGTGCGGATGACGAGCAGACTCGGCATGGACATAACGTCACCCGTTCCGGCCAACGAAGCTTCCGGGATACCTCAAACAACACTTTCGGCTATCCTGACTCCGTTTTGGGTAAGTAAAAAAACAAAAAAAATTCCCGCATTTTCTGTTGCCGGTAATTTTGTCATCCGCAAAATGTGTTATGAATGTGTGAATTTATGAATGTGTTAAATTACATAAAATACCTTCCCTGATGCAATTTCCAGGCTATGTTGAAAAAAGACTGAAACCGATTTTATGTACACATACATTTTATTTCCTATATTTAACTTAAAAATACTGTGTCAATGAGATATAAGACATTGCTACATTTCTGATAAGGATATTAAATGAAATGAACAGGAAAGTGATATAATAAATTTATTAATTTCATAAATAAATTACAACAGAAAATACACAACCAATATAATACGAAAACATACAAAATTAAATAATAAAACAATGGAAGTGTACATTGGAATTAAAAAATCACGTCAATTTCAGAAGATAGTAAAAGATATGGTTTGTGTTAAAATAATTTGAAAGAAGACTGTACATTTAATATCAATTCAGCCTAACCAGCAGTAATGAAATATCTAAACTAGGGATCAGCTTCACTATCCGATCTGGAACAAAAAAGATAGCACAAATAAGAGCATTAAACTTAATTTAACGTCTTTTCTATATTACTATATCTATCTATGTATCTAATAAAAGCCAGTTCTGAGGAATAAATCCTGAACCCAGCAAAAAGATTCTGCCTAAACATTCAAAATAAAAAGTTGTAAAGTCTTACAAATAAATTGTCATGGTAAGATATATTATACCAGGAAAACAATTTTTTTTAGTAATAATACAAAGAATATCCAGTAGCTTTGATTTCCAGCGAAAGGAATTTGCATCCATGGAGACTGTGTGGAAGAAATTTTGTTCGGTAAAGCTAATTCTGTTTAACTTGCCTCCATTCGCTACAGGAGATAATGTTCAAACCTAAAATGCAGAAAGATACAAATGTTCTTATTGGCCCAAAACTGATGAATGGATATCCAAAAAGGTTGTTAAAGATCTCCAGGAACCCTTGTTAACTTAAATTGATGACGCCACTACCAGAGCTGGAATTCCCACTCACCGTCACTGGTACCAGCCCTTGTCCAGTCCATACTCAATACTCCATTTGGTTTTTCAGCCCCCCAAACTCACTGGCACCAATTTATATTTTAAAATATTTATTAATTTAAAAAAAGGATTTCACTCCCCTCCAACAATACAATATCCACTCTCACACAACTCGTCATCATCAGAACTCTGTCTGGACTTGGATAGAATTCTTTTCCTTCAGAAAACAAGTGTTCAATGAGTTCAATATCCCCCACTGGACTACAGTTACATATATATATATATATACAGTCACGATTCTACAAACAACGAACACATTAAACCAAGATGGCAATACGAGGCTAGTTTGTGGAATAGAAACAGTAAAGTAGCATAACACGCAGTAAGCAGTACAACCTTCCTCACTCATTACTGGGCTAACACACTAAGGCAACGAATGAAGTAGAGGAGCTGGTTTACCAGTAGGCCGCAGTTCATTCTATTGTTACAGGGCTGGAATTCCAGCCTCCCGTAGCAGAAGTGTTAACCCTTAGAGCACTGGATGGTAATTTCTATATTTCCCTAAGCGTGTAATTAGTTTTAAAATAAATAATGTTAATTAACTTGAAGTTCTATTTGAATTATTATTTCTGAAGTAAAAATAATAAAAACTGATTTTTTACATAAGATAAATATGTACAGAAAACAAAATATAAAATCTTCCAATTCACAGAAAACACAATAACCTATTATAATAAAAATTGAAATTTCTATTAAAGTCATCATAAAGTCACTATAAGCAATATTTATATACATCATGTAATTAATTAAATAAAGGGACAGAGCCTGCATGCAGATTTCAAGAACTGCACTGTCATCTTCCTTAAACAGAAGAATTCGTCAAACATGCCGGTGTACAGTGGAAATAATTGAGTCCCATTGCTATGACAACCAATTTCGGATTGATAAGTGAGAGAGAATTACAAATAGAGTGCATTTTTAGGTGGATTATTCTTTTTCCATTCACAGACAGAAGATTGATACAGAAAATAAAACTATCTCAACTCTCTTCGTAGGTATGAGCTAACTGGGCGGATAGAGGATAAACCATCATGGCCGAGAGAAAGAAGTGTTATGAACTCAACCTAAAGCAAGCTAAATAAGCAGAAGCAACCCAAAAATTCTCCAATCGGACAAAAGCAGTCTGACAGATAATAAACCAAGAAAGAACAGCAAATCGAGGCAAAAAAGAAGTACAGTCCATGAAACTTGTAACTGCAGGCAAAGAACTATACAAACCTAATGAAATTACAGAGGAATTTAATAAACATTTTGCTAGTATAGCTGAAAACACATTAAAAGCAAACAAACAGAGCACCAAATGTAAAGTAATAACTTGTAAACTATCCCCATTACAACAGAATCTGACTTTCTCACTGACAAACGAACAAGAAGTTAAAGATATAATAGCTAAGCTAAAAAACAACGCCTCCTGAAGTACTGATGAAATCTCAGGAAAACTGGTAAAGCACTGTTGGATGCTGTTCTGGTCTCTTTAAACAGGAATATTCCTCTCTGCTTTTAAAGAAGCTAAAGTGTACCTAAAGTTAAAGAAGGAGGACAAAATCGATATTGGAAACTACCGCCCCATTTCAATATTCCTACTTTCTCAAAAATACTGGAAAAGATTGTATTAAAAAGATTTTTGGCCCATCTAATGGAGTTAAAAACCTAACCAATAGCCAACACAGATTCATCAAAGGAAAGTCTACAACCACAGCCATGATAGATCTTGTAGAGTCATAGATTATCTTGACAACATACCAATGTGATATGATACCATGTATCATATGTATATTCTGACGCATAACTGTTCTCAATGTTCATGTTAATAAAGAGATTCTGATTCTGACTCACACTAAGACCGGAAATGACAGAATTAGTTGTACCTTTGTTGCTTTATGGTGTCCTCAATATTAAAGATTCGACAAATTCACTGTTTTATTGTTCTCAGAATTATCTGTAGTACAATTTATACTGTTCACAGTTAATAAACAAGGAAAACGCAAACTACTTCAAAAAGTTTCTCCCACAGTACAATTGTTTCTAAGGGAAAATTATAAACTATCTACAGGCTAATATTAACCCTTAGCGAGCCACAAATAAATAACCAAAACTACTCCTAAGAGCCATACACTTTAAAAATAAAAAAATTCCCACATACCAAGAAGCCAATTTTTTTTAAAATAATTCTTATAACATAACAGGTAAAAAAACGACAAAATATTTTTTTTTCATTCTTTATTGTTAATTTACAGCCAAAAATGGTAAAATCATAATTTCACTGAAAAAATTTAATTTGGACATTCTATGTGTTTATATATAAAATTAACAATAGTTTAACACAATTATTGTTATATTTTACAAAAAACAAGCATATAGTAATTTGTATTTAGAGAAAATATAAAGAATATAGTAAAAATTTATATATATACAAATTAAATAAAATCAATGAACTAAAAAAAAACTTGACAATAAAGCCCTACATCACGATAATAATACATAAACTACACTGCAAATTGATTAAAAATATTGATTAACACCAAAATTGAAAAGATAAATACGCGGATCGAAAATGGAAGGGCGAATAAACATCTAACCTCACGGAAGGCTACAGGCGGACTGAGCGCGCATCAGTAGACGTCGTTGGCTCTGCGGGAGACTATGAACATCCGGCCGCCCACTATTTTGTCGATCGAACAAGAGCCGTGACCTTCAAAATAGACACGAACGATTGTCTCTTGTTTAGATAAACCTTGTTTGACAATTTTTACTAAGTGTGTTACCCAGAAATGCTTTTAAATAATATTAAAATAAAAAATTGATTTTGCGTCAGTGGACGTCGTTGGCTTTTAGCGCTAGTTTAGGCATGACGTCTAGTAACGTCATTGGCTCGGTAAGGGTTAATAACCATCTACCATGTTCTATGCAAACAGTTCGCTAACAAAACCAAATATTTGATCTAGAGACATTTTTGTGTCTTCATGCTGGCCAAAATGGTCTAAAAAATTTTCCATTCTACAAAATTTAAATAAAAAATGCAAAAAATATTTGTTGGTCACACATTTAAGCACACATGATTATTCATCACGAAAAACAAAGCACGATCTTCATGTTAACATAAGTAAAAGTTTCAAACTAACAAAGTACTATAAAAAAAACTAAGGTCACATGAGAACTTACTTTCTAACGTGGCTCAGAGACGGCTTCCTTATAACTACTGTGGAGGTGTTTCTTGTACTCGGACTGTCTGGACCACAGCTCTGCTGCTTGGGGGTTGAGGGGGCTGTCATTGTTGGGCTCTAGAGTATAAAAGAAAGTCATAATCAATGAGATAAGAAATCATGAAGACATAGACTTTAGGAATATTTTGAGTTAAGAAATGCTGTAATACTGAGTTTTTTTAGTGAATATGAGTGATTGTTCCTAAACTAGATGAAGACAAGATATTTTGAGGGTAAATTTTAACTCTTAGTTAATCTGTTTTAACCATACAAAGCACAACTGCTAGAGAATCATCTGCAAGTTAGTCAATTTATGAACTGTCTAGTGCCGCTTAGTTGGAGATAGTGCACAATTTACTGATTTTTCCAATATTATTATTCAGGTAGATTAACTGCAATCATGCACAATGGTTAATAACTTATTTTAATAACATTATAGCACCTTCAATAAAATGATTCACTTATTGTAGTAATGAATACTTAATTTTATGGCAATATCTAGAGAGATACCATTGGAAAGACGTTCTTTCCATAAGTCATTTCAACTGTTTAGTCATTTCAACTTATATAATGTATGTTTAAATTAATGGTATTTGTGGTTAGTTGTTTCTGTATGTCAATTACCTCAGATTTTATCAACTCGTTTAATGCTCAACATAATTTTTTAAATTTGTGATGACATTTATGGAAATACATTTGTACCAACGTTGACAGCCACTATTGACCAAAAATAACTCCTTTTTTTAACCCATTGCGGATCGTATTATTTTGGCGTGCGGGCACCAGCGGGCGCGAATTAATTCATGGTCAGCGGCCGCACGAACAGCAATGGTGCGCCACATCGTATCGCTCGCTATTGTATACTAGAAAATTCAGCTGCAAAGGTATTTGTTCAGATGGAACATGGGCCTGCTGGGGTATCCGTGATGTAGGAACGATAACACGAGAGCAAGGTTACGGCGTGGCAGGGATGATGTCTGAATCATAGTCTAAATAAAGCGGCTCGGGCGAATCGATTGCAACATCCAGGCCATTGTCTAGACTAAACCCACCAACATGTACGTCTGCGTCATTTAGTTGTGTCACTAATCTCAAAAGTATTATAATAACAACTGAGGAAAACACCCAATCAGAAGCGCTAAAAAAGCAGAGAGTAAACTCATATGAATGATTTTTCAACTTCGACATACAACTGCGATCTGTAGGATATTTATAAAACTTTTGAAAACTCTAAACGTAGACTGTTGTTAAACACTCTTAGTACACAAGTGAAGACGATCGCCCGATATATCAGACATTAACAGAACTATTTGGAGGGAAATTTAAAAGCAGACCGCTTTTGCAACCTGAGCTCGTCACCGTGCCGTTAGGCCCGGCCGCTGCGTGACGAGCCCAGCTCGTCAGTGATCCGCAATGGGTTAACCCTCTAAATGCTAACTACATTCACTTGTGCTACACGTTTTTTAGCAGTTTTGTGAACGTAAGAAGTTAATAATAAATAAGTACATAAAAATTAACAAGGTGTAACATATTATATATAGTTATTTTTCAGCAAGAAAATTATAATTACAATTACTCACTGTTCCAAGTTGGAAAATTATAATTTTTGTTAAATAAACTATTTTACATTTAGCACTACACAGCGAATAACTACAGTTACTCAAATAATAATCCAAAATATCAAAAGTATGACAGATTTATTACAAATAATAAAATATATACATATAACTTGCACATTTACTTTTTAGAAAAAATCACAGGAACAAAAAAGTATTCTTTTTGCCCAATGAAAAAAGCCCTTAAAATCTGAATATTCAAACAATTACCAACAGCCGAGTTGTATAGCATCCAAAAAGAGTCCTTGTTGGTATTTTTTTTACCTGTATTATGATTTGAAAAAAGCTATAAATCTGAAATCCGATAAAAAAAATTCCAGCTGATGATATGAAAAGTTATAATCGTCTAGCATCAGCATTTAGGAAAAGACTAAGACGGAATATGGATAAATTAATAGTGTAGTTTTTCTGGTTTATTATTATTTGAAATAAAACATCGAGGAATATTTTAAATTGAGGGCAAAAAAATTGTAACTATACTATTATTTAAGATGAACCAATAATTCTGTTTTATACTCTTCCTAGATAACTAAGTTTTCTAAAGCTAAAAACATTCTATTGTCTGCAATAAATTTTTACTAATTGTTATATTTGTTACAACAATACTGAATGAACACAACAAAATATCTGCAAACGTCAGTATACTATCTTGTTCTTAAAATGAATAACAAGAAAGTAATGGATTGCACTCTTAAAACATTCACAAAAACTCTATAGTGCATCTATAAACAATGACAATGGACCATCACTACTTGATCATAGGCAATAGCTGATGGAAGGGTTTAGCCAACTTCAAAATCAAAATACAACTATATATAATTGGCCATATAAACACAACAAAAAGGTTTTATTGAAAAGATTGCTTTTATTGTGATTCCAAAACATACATGTATGTTTACTTTAAATATTGAAATTATTTAAACTATTTTTTATTACAAAATGTCCTAAAAATATTACGCTGGCAATCCAAATACAATTTTTTATGATGTTGGCAATAAAAGGATTGTTTCAACAGTACAAGTAGATGTTTATTGTTTATTTTGATTTATATCAACATGAATTATGTGTTAAAATTAATGTTATGAAAATGAACAATTTATGGGAGTGATCAGAATATGTAATAAAATTATAATTTTTATTTTTTTATTTATGAGTTATTATATTTCTTACTGAAGAAAAAATAAATAATACAACTACTAAAGGCACTTTTAGACTGAGAAATATAATCTTAAATAAGCTGTTTATTAACAAAATGACTGACTACAAAAGGATTTGTAACGACCAGTTTCTTGGGCTGAATATATTATGTATGTTATTTTGAATTACACAATATCTCGTTTATGAACAAATACATTGTATAATAGTATCCTTGGTATAAAATTAGCTACAGAATTGCACTCACCTCCAAGGAGAGACTGGATGGAGAGCAGGATGGTCCTAACATCATATAGCGCAGACCATTTCTCTTTGAGGATGTCTAGGCAAATGTTGCCACCCGTGTCCACGTTAGGGTGAAAGCAGGGAGTGGTGAACCGGACTACAGGGGCAGCATATGGGTAGCTGTTGGGGAACTCCATGCTTAGCTTGTACGTCAACCCCTCGTATACCTGTAAACATTCTCAGTTAAATATTTTAATTGTTACAATCATGCCTGTCAATCCGCTGTGTTAAGGGCTAAAAACAAGGCAATTAACTACATTATTTGTGCAACCTGATATGACAACTGATAACTGATTTTGTAATAAACACCACACAACATTAAGAATTGTGGTTGAATTATTAATTTTTTTATTGATTTAATAGCACTACTGTCACAGAAATTATATATATATAGTATTTAACAAAATTATCAATATAGTGGTTACTAATTTTACTAATTTACTAAAAAAAAAAATTACTAATTTACTAATTTTAATAATGTTTTTTTTTGTGTGTGTGTATACATGTATGTGTGTGTGTGAGTGTGTGTATATGTATATATGTATACGTATGTATATGTATATGTATGTATGTTTATATATATATGTTTGGATAAATAAACTTTATTGGTAAAATAATAGTAGTCTATAATACTTTGAACAATTAATTGTAAACTGTTAATTACTAAGCATAAATTATGTTAAACTAATTAATGTTATTTTGACCCTATTCAATGTACAGTGTGCATTTTTACTTGAATAAAGTATTTATTGATTGATTGATTGATACACAGCACTGGTGGCATATTCATAGAACTTACACGTCCTTGCATCATAATAGGAATTTCACATTCTGAAGTATATTAAGGGTCAGATAAGTTGAAACCTAGTGAGGACATTTTCTAATTCTTCAAAGTGAAGCCAACCAATGTTAGGCCTTAAAATGAACTTTTTAATACACGACTGTCCTACTCATGCGAAGTGAAGGTGTTGAATATAGTTAGTAATGTGGCCTGTTAATTATCATTTCGAACAATTTTTTATTTATTTTTAATAACACAACTTAAGGTATTTAAAAAATACTTATATGTCATAAGAAAATTATCATCAAGCACGTTACAAATACAAATACAAATAAAGTTTTAATTTCAGATCAACCGTGATGTTAATCATTAATTCAACCAATAAGGTTATTACAAATTTTCACTGACCACAAATGTCAACATATTGGGAGTGCAAGGCTAGATCGATAGGTGTAGTCTACTGCGAAATAATGGAGTTGTTGGAGTTTCTAAGTGTTAAAGGTAGTTGCTAGCCTGGACATAAGAATGTCCGCTGTAACCGGAGAGACTGGTACAATGCTGGCCTCCCCTACTTCCAACGTGATAAAACTGTGACATAGCGCCATTACTTCTCATGGGTCTCAACAAGAGATGGACCCTATCCTCAACCTTACCCATCCTGAATATCCTGTTACTCCAGGAACAAGCAAAAAGTCTCTTTAGGATTAAGTGGAATGAGAGGTTGTCCACTTTCGTCCTAAGAAAAGAAAAAAGAAAAGTACATGTCAGACTATTAGATAAAGTAGTATCAAATACTTACTGTCTCTTTGGGACCTGTGATTGTAGCAATCCACTTGAAAAGGTTCTCTCCTTCTGGGAATGCAGACACTGACTTGTCTGAGCACATCTGCAAGTATTTATAATACAGAAAATAAGATACATGTATTATACATTTTCTTTCTAAGCAATAAATTAGTCATATTTTGCACACTCTTATTTGTTCTAAAAATTTTAAGTACAAGGATTGTTTTATTTTCTATCTTTGATCATGTTTTGAAACAGTAAGTCGAATGTATGATGCATTAATGCGCAGTAGTCGACTGCGTACCTCTTCCATAACACCTTATGCATTGCAGAGCATCTGACCATATTACAAGTTTATCTGACAAGACATAAAAATGGCTACTACAATTAATTCTCCTGTCAAATCCTTGTTTTATGTTATTTTTACAAGCTGAAGGCCAAAATGTAGCAGAAAATCACTAAGATATGTCATAAGTACATGGTGAAAGCTTTGTGACGGTATAGTTTATAAATAATGCAAACAAAATTTAAAGATAAACAAGCTGATGTTCATCATGTCGAAGGAAGTCAAAGACGTAAGTCTGTCACAAAAAAGACCTTGTTGAACGAACTGATAAAACAGTTAAAAGGCAATTGGAGGTTACCAATGCCATTAGTGAGTTGTCTGATAAATTTCCTTAAATTTCAAGATCAGCCATGCACACTATCATAATAGAACACCTAAGCTACAAGAAATTTTGTGCTTGATGGGTTCCAACGATGTTGTCTGATAACCACAAAGCTCGACAAATAATGGTAGCAGCATTATTGTTTCTTAACCGTTATGAAGCTGATAGAGCAAGATTTTTTTAATAAATTATGACAGGAGATGAGATATGGGTTCTGTATGACACCCCAAAAAACTAAAACAAGTCACATCAATTAGCACATGAAATAAAACAACAAATTTAAATTTAAAAAAAGCCTTCAACAAAAAAGATTATGTCCACTGTGTTTAGGGATCAGAAAAGTGTTCTGCTTTTGGAACTCTTAAAACCAGGAACCACGATAAAAGCAGAAAGCTAAAATGGTTGCAGAAAGTACAGTAATTCAAAAAACAAGAATAGGAATGCTTTACTTCTGGAATCGTCCTTATTCATGACAATCCAAAAATCTAATGTATGCTGATGACACGGTTTTGGTCCTTTCTAGACAGATGGTTGGTAAACCTGCCTCATCACCTGATATTGCAATGCACTTATTGTTGGGATCGGCTGTTACAATATACTCCATTAGTTTTTTAAATATTTTTCTTTTCAATAATTGTACAGTTGGTAAACTTGTAAGATTTCATGATCAGCTGTTTAACAATGTATAAATATATACAAATGGTAATCAGTCAGGTTACCATCTCATTAATGAAATAAAATTTTTCTTCTAAAGACCATACAAAAACGGGTTTTATTATTTATTTAATGAAAACCACAAGGAAAGTATAACATATGGTTTTTTTGGAATCAGTAAAAAATTTAATTAAAAGGGTTGTTGCATTAAATAATTTACTCAAACCCTACACCCCATTCTTGTTTGTCTTAAAACATTTTCTATTATACTGTTTCAAAACTAGAAAAATTCATACAGATTTCATGTCAAATACATTACAATATAGGTAACAATAAGAGAACTGTGACAATTTCAAGATTTGGACTAAAAACAGTCGTTTGAGCGCAGTGAGTGAACGACACAACAAATAATTAACTTAACCACATTGATTTGTTGGTCTTGTTATTATGCACAACTTTGTCCATTTAATCTTTGCTGTATATCTTTGGTTTGCAAGATCTCTTTAGTGTGCATAAAATTTGGAACACATCAATGATACACGTTTTACTTATATTTTACTTATATATTATTCAATTTGGCACAATATTGAGCACAAATTATTAGGAAAACAAGAAACTAAAATTGTAATTTTTTAAGTTTAACACTACTTCATAATTACTAATATATGAATTCTTTGAAATTCTATATATTAACACAAGGTATATTTTGACTTTATTATAGTATACGTATTTTCAATTATAAATAACTTACATCACGTTTTAAATATGTTTCTTACTCGCAAAAAATATTTAAGAATTGCATAATTTTGTCATTTTTATAGATTTGTTGAATTTAATAATTTTTTTACTTTCACAAGCCAACGGTTGGGTTGTAAACATTTCCCAAAAGAGTACGAAAAGCATTTCAATGGATGATTATCCCGAGATCCAAGAACATGTTTTAGTCATAATACATCAAACATAGTTTACCAAACTCTATTTAAAAAGTAGACTTAGATTTAGTAGTAACACACGATTTTTTTAAAAGTTTTAATAATGACCAAAATATTTTTTAAAATTAAACACTAATACAAATTACCAAAAGATAGCATAATACGGCATTCACGATTCATAAAAACAACAAACTAAATCAGTGTTATACCAGCTGGTAACAGTTGTAACAAACATTTTTTGCAACAATGCAAATTAAATGCAAGAAAAAAATATTTTCTTTGATCTATTCAAATATTAAGGTTAACCCTTTTAATGTCTGAGTATGATAAAGATGTTTATCCGAAAAATGCCACAGATTTCTCTTAAGGCACGGCTAAAAATTCCAAGCCTATTACAGCAATTTTGTAACATTTTACTATAACATCTATAAAATCAAAACAGTTTTAGATTGGCTCTTAGATAATTTTTTTAATTAAAAATACACAAATGGTATTTAACAAAAAATTTAAGAACATTTTTCCAGTTTTGTATAAAAAATAGCACTTGAAAAATGTCCTCAAAACAACTGATATTACTATTTACAACTAAATATGTACAAATAAACATTTTTATTATCTACAAAACTGTAAAGATAACATTACTTTTTGTGTATACCTATGTTTTCACTTTTTCTTATAGGCCTAATCTAAACGCATGTGATTCCTAAAGAGTTTATAAAATACACAGGCTATAACTGAGTTCTAAATAAGTGAACACTTGAATTAAAAAAAAAATGTATTTAGAATTAAAACTTTTAAGTACAGTGGGAAATAATTAACAAATCTTATAATGAAATGGAATTAATTTAAATAAACTAAACATATTTATATACAGTACATAATTTTTTCAGTTTTACATGAGAAATAGCAGTTTGAAAAAAATATTTCATTTAAAAATATAATACCAATTTAAAGAGAAAATGAAACTAAATACAAACATACAAATGTTTATTTATACTTTAAAAAATTGAAAAAGTTCTTGTTTTTTTAGAAAGCTACTAAATTTTAAAATAAACATCTAATTAATCTCTATATACATATTTTTTTCTTGTGATTTGGTTTATTCTGATTGTTTATATACCAAGAACTTATAATATGTAAAAACATTATTGCGGTAGAATTTTTACTGTGACCATCCATGTATACAGATATCGGCATTCTTCAGTAATTTTCACTACGTCCGTATATACAGGTATTGGCACTAAAAGGGTTAAAACAGCTTTTGCAAAGCTTGATAACTAGAATGACAAGTTTGAGAACTATAATTGAGGCATATTGACATTGAATAGCCGATGATACAGATGTCTCTGGGAGCAGTTAAGGGAGAGCTAAGTGACAAAAGCATTTTTTATTAACATTTGAAAAAATACTTACATTCTGCTTACAATCTACCAGCCACTGATCATTTAAAGGGTTAAAGAATTAACTATTCACTATTTGTATTTAGATCCTTTTAATTCTACACAGTTATAGACTAAACAATTCATTGATTTAGTCTAATAATGTAAGGATTACTATTTACTCATATATTTGCACTTGTATGTTTGTATTCATCATTGTTAAAAAAAAAAGAAATATCATACATAATAATTACATATTTGACATAACATTTATGTACGTGTCTGACAGATGGTTTTTAAGTGTGTGAAGCTAAAAAAAAGACTAGCAAATTAACTATTGTTGCATATTTTTAATGCATTTGACATCTTTCACTTTGACCTCCACCAAAACTAGAGTAGCTGACAATTCATTGAAGTAAGTTTTTTTGGGCGGGCTATGGATGTATGTTTTGCACAGGAAAAACTTTTGTTTCTCGTAACGTAATGTAACGTCACATCATGTCATGCCTGTTTGCTCTTTAGCTGCTAGGGGCGGGACTATTGTGGCCATTTTTAAGTCAGGGCGTTTCTCTGTTCAGTTCAGTGGCTATCCAGGCGTGCTAATGAGAGGTTACTGTTGCTCCTTGTTAAAGTGACTACTTCTTTTAGCAGGCTATGGACTGGGGAAAAAATGGAAAGGCAGTAGCAGGACTGACCGACAGTAGTAACTACTTCTAAATAACGGGCTGTGAATAAAATCAAACACAGACTAAAATATATAGTAAAATACTGGTTTGAATAAATCTATGATATAATATTAATTCATATTCCTTTCACTAATAGTTTCATCCTGACAAGAATAAAAGATTAAAATAAATTGATTAGATCTTTTCTAGTTAACAAAGCCGTAGTGTAATTTAATCGTGGAAGAAAATGAGTCTTTCTGTTGATTATAATTATTATAACCTTTACTCAATTACATTGGTCCTTACCTTACATTCACTTATTTAATAAATTACACTTAAAGATAAATTAAATTTAACAATGTCAAACAATACAAAACATAATATGTACAAAGGTTTATGGGACAAGATATTTAGTAAGATTTCATTCCAGAACTGTTACTTCTTATCAGTTATTATAAACCCATAATTTCAATTTTAGAAAATAATGACAATGAAAATGAAGTCATGATTCCGGAAATACAAGATTGTAGTGAAAATTATATAGACCAAATTATAGAAACTAATACAAATGATAATAATGAAAATGTGTAAGTATTTATTACTTTAATAATTAGAAGTCAGTGATCATTGTAATATATGAAATGTAAAAAAGTACAAAAATATTTATAAAATGAATAGAAAATAGAAAAACTATGTTAAAAAATTGAGTCTCATATTATAAAAAAATAACCATTTAATAATTACCAAATGTACTTTTACAACATATACAGTATATATATATATATATATATATATATATATATATATATATATATATATATATATACACACTGTATAAATGGCAATAGCCTTATTTAATTTCAATAAACATTGAATCGCAAAAAGTACTGGGAGTCGAACCCGGATCTCTCACTTGCCGGGTGAATGTGCTACCATTACACCACAGAGCGCTTACTTTTTCCGATTCAATTATTTTGTATTTGGCGGTATCTATCACATATGCGTTTTTTAAATAAGCAAACTAACATATGATCGGAAGACCAAATACCTGTCAAACGACTTTTATTTACATTAAACTGTATAAATGGCAATAGCCTTATTTAATTTCAATAAACATTGAATCGCAAAAAGTACTTGCTCCGCCGGGAGTCATATGTAACAATGTAACATATATATTTTATATATATATATATATATATATATATATCACACACACACACACACACACAGTCCGTTATAAGAAGTAGTTGCTTCTGTCAGTCAGTCCCACGACCGTTTTTCCATTTTTATTTTATTACAAGAAAAACCAGGTAGTGTTGCTACACAATGCAGATTGGCTCTTGCTCATGGACTATTTATATGTAAACAATGGAATTTAATGAAAAGGATCAAAATGTACTGAGTAATTGAATTTTAAAGGACTTACCATGAGAGTCATGAGTTCTTTCTGCAATCTGTAACATGAGAAAATAATATTATTACAGTCATCCTGAAAATCTTAGCATTCAAAGGAAACAGTGTTGTACTACATACAGTTATGTATATAAAGAGAAAATCACTGAAACATTGACTGCTTGCAAATACAGAACACTAAATAAATTTGAGCGCCAAGTAGCCACAACTCTATATAAATATAAACATTATTCAAACAAACTCAAATCTACACTAACACTTAACTAATTTTGCATTTGCAGTTACATTCAAAAACATGTATGGAATTCTAAAATTGTACAATCCTGACAATCTATTTGACCAATAATTAGTAACCAGAAGTAGGGATGTAATTGTCCTGCTTATATATTCCCGGGTCTTTGAAATTTTAATTCAAATTACTACCTCGGAGTTGAACCTCGGAAATGGTATGGAAACTAATTTTTTAGAGTTGTTGCAACACTGAAAAGTTATTAAAATTAACAGAAATTAAAATTGGGAGTTAGAACTTAGGTTAAAAGAAACGGTAGTTTAAGATAAAAACCATTAAAATACACTTAAAGAAGTAAAAGAATACAGCAATGCAAAAAATGTTGAATATCCAAAATACCCGGACATACATTTTAATATTTTTTTAATTTTGAAGGATAAATACTGTTGCTAATTTCAATTTAACGCTTCAAATGACTGTGCTCTACTCTTATTTCGTCAACACTCATTAAAACAACTGTTGTACAAAACTAAAAACTCTTATCTTGGATATTGAAATGATCCTTGGGTAAATACCCATTTATTTTTACCCTCCTGCTGAGTATTTATTAATAAAGTCACTGTATAGTGATTATATTCTAAAATATTCCACTTGGGCATTCTGACACCACTTCAATAATAACTGACTCATTTATAGTCAAATCTGTAATGGCTGAGTCGGCTTATAAATACAACTTTCACACAGTTAAATGTTTCTGCGGAACCAGATAAAATTCCATCTGAATTAGGAAGCTGTCATAGACTAGACTCCTTGAGTCTCGAGTTCATGTCTGTCTGAAGAGATCAAAAGTTGGTGACAAAGAAGTTCAAAACGAATTCTTTTTATTTTTTTCGACATCAGAGACACCTAGACTACAAATTCAAGTGTAATCTAGATAAAAAGGAGTTCCTATTATCCCACAAGGTACACAATTGAGTGCACTACGATGTTTTAGACCTCACCCAAAAAAGCACGGTGGAGTAACTGAAATTTCTGAATCATGGTGTTCTTCCAGAGTGCGCAAAAGGCCCTTGAGGCTTAAGTGCATGATGGCAATAGGCCGCCCCATAGAAGAAGAAACATAACGTAACTAAGGTGGGAAAGGTTCATTTAATGCGAATTTTGTGTTCAGCCCCACTTTTTTTAGTTTCTTTGGTTTTTTTGACTGTACCAAATGGATCTTGTGAATAGGCAAAATTGGGGCATCGTACCAAAAAATCGTGCACCACAGACCTCTGACCCTCAATGCTAGTCAACAGTGTGTCCCATGGTAATGTGTTCATAAATGTTTCTTCTCTCTATTTTTCCAAACTGGATAAACGTATTTCTCTAACATGACAGAAAGGAAGAGTACTTGGTATACACAATGCTATATCGACATATTGAAAGACACAGAGGTATAAACAAATTTAATGAGTGAGTTTAAATTACCAAAAGTCGCTATTTTAGATGCCATGGTAGCTTCACCGAATTTTTATATACTACTAGCTGTCACCCGCGGCTTCACACACAATCTTTAGAACCGAAGTCCTTATATTACTTAGTAAAAGCAATCACGATGTAATATGATGGGAGTCCTATAAAAATTTTAAAACATAAGTAGGCATACATCAGGTAGATATTATTTAAGTTCATGGTAAATAGTATCAGAGTTTACCTTAATTATTATATCATGTTTGGCACGTGTAGGAGCATTTCTGGTTCTAATTAATTATATACATAACGGCACAGCTGAATTTGCCTTGTCATCCCGATCAAGAAAACACAAATCTCTAAGCATATGTTTCCAGTCCTTGTCATATATTTCAGGTCTAAGATATTTCCAGTCACCATAGTAGAGTTTGCCTTGTTGTTCTGACGAAGAAAAAATATATACGAGGGGGTACCCAAAAAAAAACCGGAATTATTTTATAAAAATTATATATTATCAAATTTTTTACAATACGACCTTATCTCCTTCAAAATAATCTCCATTACAACTAATACACTTGTCCCAATGGTATTTCCATTGATCAAAACATTTTTTGTAGTCATCTTTAGAAATGGCTGCAAGCTCGAGCTTCGTTTTTTTCTTAACCTCTTCAACGCTGTCAAATCGTTGACCTTTCAAGCTTCTTTTCATGTGTGGAAATAAAAAAAAGTCGCATGGAGCGAGGTCAGGCGAGTAAGGTGCGTGGGGCAGCGGAACCATGCCGTTTTTGGCTAAAAACTGCCTAACTGAGATGGCTGTGTGTGCCGGTGCGTTGTCGTGGTGGAAGAACCAGTCTCCAGTCTGCCACAAATCGGGTCTTTTCTGGCGAACACTGTTGCCCAATCTTCTTAAAATCTCTAAATAAAATGTTTGGTTGACAGTCTGACCTGGAGGAACAAACTCAAAATGAACAATGCCTTTAGCATCAAAAAACCAAATCAACATGGTTTTGATGTTTGATTTAACTTGCCGACATTTTTTTGGACGAGGTGAAGATGGCGACTTCCATTGGCTTGACTGTTGCTTCGTTTCTGGGTCATAACCATAGCACCATGACTCATCACCAGTAATTACCTTTTCCAGAAAATCGGGATCATTTTCGAGATGTTCTTTCAGAAGGCGGCAAGTTTCAACTCGATGTGCCTTTTGATGGTCAGTCAGAAGTCGAGGAACAAATTTGGCAGCAACCCTTTTCAGTCCTAAATCTCCTGTTAAAATTCGCTGAACCGAGCTCCAAGTTAACCCACTACTCTCTGATAGTTCCTCAATTGTCTGTCGACGGTCGGTGAGCACAAGTTCACGAATTTTCTCAACATGTTCGTCCGTTCGAGAGGTAGATGGACGTCCAGAACGAGGTTTGTCTTTAATCGACATGTCGCCATTTTTAAATCGAGCAAACCACTCGTAGACCTGAGTTTTCCCCCTAGCATCATCTTTGTAAGCTGTATTCAACATTAAAATAGTTTCTGCAGCATTTTTACCAAGTAAAAAACAAAATTTCACAGCTGCACGTTGTTCGCTTAAACTTGCCATGACAAAAAACGAAACAAGAACAAAACAGGGTTAGCGAAAACAGTCACTACGAACGAACAGAATGCACTAGGACAATGGAACTGGGGTCACTGAGCTCGCAATGGGTTGCGCGACACACGCCTAGCGGCAGGAATGTGTACTACACGCTGCCGGCTGCCAGCAATACAATTCCGGTTACTTTTGGGTACCCCCTCGTATACTTACGTAGGACAGACATGTCTACTTCGGTTAAAAAGTGCCTACTTAAGACCGTTTTAATTCACTTGTCTACTGTCACAGTTTAGCTTGCCATATTGCCTCGGTCAAAATACTATATACATTCGATTACCTAGTTCTCAGAAATCTCTTTTGGTCAAAATCATATTGACATAGTTGATTTTGCCCTGTCCTGATAAAGAAAATAACACACATTTAAGTAGGACTTAAAAGCCTATTAAACGACCTAGGGGGAAGTCCTACCTACTGTTTATGTACTTTTTGGTATAATGAGGAAATCCTTATTATTAAGGTTATGCAATATTCCAAAATAATCGTTATTAAAGTTTTGTGTTATACCAGTCTTGCTTTTTTAACTGTAGCCAGGGAAACAATGAATCGTTGAGGCATGTTAGTGTTCATTTCTCTGTTTTCCATAAGCCACTGTTCAAATTCAATATCACAATGTCAAGGATGCCCACCAGTTTAAAGTAACTTATGTGAAAACATTCATAACTTTGTTCATCACTGGTTTAATCTGGATTAAAATGTATATATTAACTTCGTATTTACTATCTACATTATACTACTGATCAATCACTGTTTACTTAATATTTCATCAAATTTAAATGTAAACAGATGTTTCGGCCAATTTGTCGACATAAAACTGAAGGTTTGAACAGCTATTTAGTGCCAGTTTGATTTGGATTATGAAACATAAAAAATACATTTTTTCTGAATTTAAAAATATTCAAGATAACTTTTATTATCTTTTCCTTCATAAAAACCTTCCATGGATTTCAATGAACATGTTACAAAAGGAATTAACCGAAGTGGTCCAGTTGTTCTCAAGATTTGCGCTTACCAACACATTTTGCGATTCATTTTTATTTATAAGATTAGCAACAAAAATTTGCTTGGCTATCTCAGCTTTATGGCATTTCTTGCAAATGACGACAGCTGGTGACGAAAATCCATCACTGTGGCACTTAGTGTAAAGGTTAAATACAGTATTACAGAAAGTTGTTTATATTTTATATAAAAATAACAAAAAAAATTTCACCAGGAGTTTTAAAAAGAATTACAAGTGGCCACTCTGTAGTTGTAAGACTATTCTTTTCCTCAAACTCGTCAAATTTACAATCCAGTTTTTTATACACAAGGCATTGGGAAACAGCCACAACACTCAAAGGGATAAAAACAACATCTTTACATCAACAAATATTCTTATTAAGTTATATATTATCTCACAACACAGCCTTAAAGGATACTCATGGCCATAGGTTAAATTATATGACGTGACAAAACATAATACAAAAAGGTTTAAACAGGAGAATTGAAGTCGAATAAGGTATTTATTAATTTTGAAATGATGGTTGCATCTTTCATGCTCAACTTCACATGTATGATTTTGTGCAGGGTTAGTGAGCTTTAAGATATCATTTTGGAAAACATTGTATATACTTATTTTTTTGAGGGAGAGGCGAAAGAATGCTTTATGCACACAGGTGACCAGACTGTAGTGTGGGACTCCTCTAAGCAGTGGGATGGAATCCAAGGGTTACCCACTAAAGAACTTCCTCTACCTAAAGAGTAGAGTAAACCTAAGGATCTAACCTGAGATTGTTTTTCACATTACTTCAGGCTAAGCCTAAATTTTGCTTATGCCCATTTTTCAGGGCTCTCTCCATTTCAAGCTGTGTGATATCATTTAATCTAGTCCACTTCTCTGTCTAGATCAGTCTTCTTTAATCGGAGGACATCCTGGACAAATTGTGAAACACAATCCCAGTTGCCCTCACCCTCCTGCACACCATGTCAACTGAGAATGTAACAAGTGTCCTTCCTCCACAGCCTTTTCCAATGCATGCATGGGAAGAAAATGCGTTCCACGGTGCCGAGAATGTCCGGGCAATAGATACAGTCTGGTGAACTGACTTTGCACATCCAATGCAAGCATGACCTACAGTAGCTGTGAGGAAGTGGGTAAGCTACTAGTCCACCTCGCTGTGCTGTGTCTTTTCACGCAAGGTTAGACTTGTTTTATGAGTCTTGTAGTCCAATGTCCTTGGGTCTCTTCCTCCCAGCTATGTTGCCATTGGTGGTAGGTTCGCGAATGATCTTCTGATCAGGCAGTATCCTTGCTGATATCGTCTTAAATCAAATAAATTACCTTCCTCTCCCCTGCCAAGGAACACACTCAAAGCCCAGTCTGACACTGGACTGAAGCTATCCGCATCCGATAAACCTCTTTGTTAAGAGCATCCATATAGTATCCTCAGCCCCATATAGTAGCAGAGACTGTCCAGTCTCAACATTATAAAGATTATACAGACATCAACAAACAAACATCTTCTGCTAGACCTAGGTACCCCGACATTGGCCATTAGCTCGCTAAGCTATGTAACAATCTTAGCAGCCTTGTCCGTCGTTTGGAAGATCTAGTCCCTCAAACTTAAGTTGTCCACCATTACACCAAGGTACTTGGTGGTATAATTTCCACAACAGATATGATGGCAGCCAACAGATCAATCCACCTCCCAGAGTTAACCCTGGAACTGGCAGTCACTTTTCCTCATATGGCAAGCCAATTTTTAGTTGTTTTGTAAGCGTACTTTGAAAATCTTGTAAAATTTACATTTTTACAATAAACCGATGTAGTACATCATTTTATTTTTCTAAAGAATGTAGAGATAATTAAGGTATAAAAACATTAAGCATAAACCATTAAATACAATTTTTAAAAAAACCTTTTTTTTAAGTGGTGGGACTGCACCTTATAAAGTGTGAAAATATAATAAATATTAGAATCTGAGATAGCCAATTTATTCTTCATTTTATCCAGTTTAAGAAAATATAATATATTGATATCCAAGTTATATTCGATAAAAATTAAATACATTGTAAAAACCACAAATAGGGCACAAAGACTAAATTTGTTATTTTGGATACGATTATTTTCAAAAAATATAATTTTTTATTAGGATGAAATAGGGTAAGTGAGAACACGGAATAAGTGAGAACCTGTGCTTAAAAACTAGAAATATACTAAATCATTTATCTATTCTCATTTTAAGTCCATTTGGAAGATAATTTTTTACTCTATCGATGTGTATCATTTTTATTTTAAACTAACAAGTTTAATAGAGAATTTGAGCTGGACTACTAAATGTTTACATTTTAATTCACATAATAAGTTTAGCAAGTGACTTGTTTTAAATTCATAATCATAACTGAGACACATAGACATGTTTTTAAAGTTACCTATGAGTTAAGGAATAAATGAAGGAACACAGGTAATATATATAAAAATTATGTTTTTCCAAGCTACTTCATTATTGCTGAGATTTCTGTTGCCCCATGAAAAAACTGTATTGGGGTAAGTGAAAATATGGCAATTGGGGCAAGTGAGACCTGGAAGACAAGGAGAACTCATTTTCAATGTATCTTTTTGGTCTTACAACATTCAATAGAAGAGAACAATGTTAAGTATTTCTTAAGCAATTATTTTTACAAGATAGTGAACTAATAAAAAAGAAATAGTTTTCATATATTGTTTAAAATAAACTTATTTATTTATTTTAATCTATGCAGACACTATCATCTTTAAACATGTATCATAACAGAGCCAGGTAGGTTAAAATTAAAAATATGTTTATATTCGGTGAACAAACTTCTGTTCTTCCACTTACCTCAGTTGCATTTCTATATGTGTATGTATAGCCTAGTATGAATTGGGTAAGAGTGAACCCCAGACTCAACATTTAAAAAAGCAACCACTTTAAAAAGTTACAGGTATTTCCAGTTAAAAATTTGTAAATAATTGTAAAAGATTCCAATAAACTTACATGCCAAATTTGATTGAAATATTATTAACCACTGCAGAGATATTTAAGCTCAAAGTACAAATATTTTATTTTGCAGTTTCACTTACCCCACTTTACATGAGATGTTTCCAAAAAATGCCAAAATTTAGAGAATTATATGCATTACAAAACAATAAATTAATTAATAATCAATTTCTAATTTTTATATTTTTTATAAGTGGTGGAATTTAGGTTACCTGAATTTTTTTCTATGGGTATGATTATTTTCAAATTTAATTCAAATTAAAAAAGTAAATTTTGATATGGAGTTATTCCACTGATCATATTAGTTTTACTATAAATCAATATTAATTTTGAACTTTTGCTGAAATACTGGCTTAGTTTGGGGTTCCAGAAAGCATAAAGGGAAACCTAGGTGCCACTGTCAAGGGATAGATTGTCTGAGTCCAACACGACAATTTCTCCAATGTCAAAAATCAGCAAAATTTTGGAACATTATTGAAATAAAAGGCTACAACAAAACTATACAACAACATAATAAATCATACCCATGATATATCACTAATATTGTAGCTCCAAAACACTTTATCTGCACTGCACAATAGCCTAAATTGACCTAGATTTACTAATTACAATATAGGCTATCATATATAAAATCATGAAATTACTAACAAACAGACAAACACAACATACTGATTTAAAAAGATCCATAGCGAATCGTTTATAAGTAATTAACACTATCTTGCGAATAAATACCTTTTGTAACTGAATCTAAAGACCAAAACAAACAAATACCGGTACTTTGGGATTATACCGACCACATCCAGACATGAATCGTTATTTGACATTTTGCTTCTACTGATTACTAGATTAGCGTAGAACAATATTTCGCCAATATAAAACAGGAATTGTCTTATCGCAAACCCCTCCCCATCCTCAGACAGAGGTCAAAGTCGAGCGGTCTAGTAGATAACGTGACTGCAGAGTCTCGCCGCCCGTTCAGCTGGTATGCCGCGACCCAGAAACCGGTGCTAATACTCAACAGGTTGAGCGAATGTGGGGTTCAGCTAAATGGCGTAATAAAAAACAAAAAGGAACAGCACGACACCATCTTGACTAATACCTAGCTGAATACATGTGGCGGTCGGCAGTTGCAGCTGAAGGCGGAAATCCACTACACTCACTCATCCTTGATATTGCTGCATTCTGGGCGTCACAGAACACCCATTAACAAATTGATAATTATTGTAAGTTTGTAATTTTATAATTAAAGAGTTGTTTTTTCGTTCTATAATGTTTGTTTCTATAAATTTATATTTTTGTATTCCTCATACTGGTGTGGTCGGTATAATCCCAAAGTACCCAAATACCTGTATGAAAATGGCTATATGAAGACAATTATGCAAGTTTATGACCTCACCGTGATATCACTGTTGCCAAAACAGTATAAGCAATTCTTTCTGAATTATATAAACTGTCAAAGCAGGTGACAAGTGTCAGATTGACATTACAATATAATTACATTTCAATGTCGATCGCCAATCCCGAATCGACATTAAGTCGATTGCCAATTCGAGGGTTAGAAAGCATTCTTGACATCAAGCGTAACAAGAAGCACCATTGTCAAAAAATTAGTTTGTTTTGATACAGTATTATTGGAAAAATTAATCTAAAATGATTCTTTTATGCAGTGTTGAAAGAAGTGATTATTCTTGGCTATACCTAGATACTTTTGGCCATTGGTCTAGACATACTTCATATTGTGAAAATATACTAAATTTTAATAATAAAAAATGTTTTGCTTAACATTATTGTTTATTACAGTTTTTAACCCTTTTAGTTCCAAGAGCCAATGAGTTCAGCTCGCTGATCTTATTTCTGAAAAGTGATGAGGGCCGTCTAGATCAGCTTTTCAAATATTTAATTCTTAAACAGGCAAACAGTAATGCATCCGGCCATCTCCACAGGGTAACACCAAAGGTGCTGATAGCGACGAATGTAAAACATCCCTTGTGATATTGCCGATCAGTAAAATATAAAATTCCAAAAGGTTGATCTAAATGTTCACTCAACCACACACCACCAAGAACTCACCTAACCAAATTAAACCCATCTAAAGCAACGAAACAACAGTGTATCCTCATCTACAGGACAATGATCACCACAATTGTTGCACAAAGAAAAGGAATGTAAAATTGTTGAACTAAAAATAAAAACTACACAATACAGAACTTCAATCTAAAATAGGCTAATCAAATACTAGATATCGAGTAACCACTACATACATTGTTCGTTAATAAAACAAAGCCAGAATATAACTATCACACAAACACAACATAACTTGAATACAAAATGGCTAACGAGTACCACAAAACACAAAGAACAACATTTTTATTTTAAATGTAAATAGCAGCAAGATCTGACCAATTATGAAACGGGGAATAAGATGTGCAAATACGATGCGTATTGGCTAATAAGACTGAGAACACAAGGACAAAAGTTACAATTCATAGAGATAGTTACAACTGTTGGATGGAAAAAGAGGAAAAGCACCACAAAAACTCATAAATTATCCTTATATGCAGTTGTTGGGTAGGGTACGATAAGCGGACCCGGTTTTTTATATCGAAATTGGCAAACGATATTACTTAATCATAACCATCGATATAATCAATCAATACCGATTAATTATTTTGAACTTTTAAGTGAATTTTAACTTAAATAATCCATATCAACAGCTGTAAATAATGCTCGTAATGTAATATTTTAATTTTATATAAGTAACATTTGATTATTAAAAATGGCAGTTTAGAAAACTACACGACATTGTTTGGAAAGATGATAAGACATGTTTTTCATGACTTCAACATGTTGGACTCGTGCGGCGGAAAAACTCATTATATGAAATTTGTGGGAAAGAAACAACTGTAACTGTGAGAGGAGCAAATATGGTTGTCTTCAATTTTCCTAATTTTGGTTATAATAATTTGTTTGATCACTGTAAATATTAGATTCATATTTTAACCCTTTCAGGGCCAGGACCAAATATGAGATGTTGCAAAAATGTTTCACATATCATATCCCTTTGAGACCAGTCAAAAGTGCCAGGCTAAAATTGGCGATTTTGCAGTCTCTTACATTAAAATTTATAACTTTTCATAAAAATTAGAGAATGACCTAAAATTTGCACCAAATTACTCGTATTGATATATACTATCAACAAAAAAATATATAGATGTAGTTTTAAGTAATTTAAAATTAAAAAAAAAAATGTTTAAATGGATTAGCTACATTAGGCTACAATTTTTTTATTTTTTTTATAATAACTAAAAAAAGGAAAAATAATTTTAGTGTGGGAAGCCATGTTATTATATTGTACATTTAGAAAGGAACAACCATACAAAATTGTGTGTTATTTCTCTCATAAATAAATTTTTTGACACAATTTGTATAAATACGCATAATTGTACTTCGCAACATTTTATAAGTGATAAAGCAACTGACTCTTGTAACACTGCAAGAAACTTAAAATAAATATTCACATTATGGATGTACCGGTAAACAGATGATTGTAGGATCCATAAACAGTTTCAATACAGTTAAAAAACACTATTTACCAAGAAATATTTACACAATTTTATTTGCAATTTATTTACACTTTTTCTATTTACAAATATGCTACTTACAATTTCACTCCCGTGAGATCGCAAATTGTCAGTCATTGTAACTACTACACACAATAGCTAAGCAGGTAACTACTAACACTACTAATATTTACAACCACAAAATAAAATAATGAAGAAGAATCCAGCATACAATAGTACGATTACACCAAAGCATAATGAATTAACAACAATAGATCGAGTCAGCTGATAATGTCACGTGACAATTACGAAATAAAAATGCATAGCCCTCCAAAATAAAAATGATATTCATATTAATTATCTACAAATATACCAGGGAATAAAAAAACATAAAACTTTATCATTTGACGTCGTATTTATTTAAGAAAACGACAAATATCAAGGCGACTATAGGCCTATATTGCCGCCTGGCGCTTTTCACGTATGTCACCGACTGCAATATATTGCCGCCTGGCACTTTTCAGACGCGATCTATGGCGGCAATATATTGCCGCCTGGCCCGGAAAGGGTTAATTTAAAACATATGATTCTTTTTGAGAACTATAGATACTTTACATCGATTGATAGTTTAGGATTTGTGATGCGAATATTAGCTATCAATGATTATATTCTTCGATATAAAAAACCGGGTCCGCTTATCATACCCTACCCCAATTGTTAGCCCTACTCTGACCTCTAACATTCCTTGCACTTTTTCTTGTGAATATTGGTATCCCAATTATCCCCTCCATCAATGCCTACACCTCCATAGATTATCATCCTACCCACCCAGAAACTCAGAAAAAGCGCCTAAAAATTCTTTTTGGAAATGAAAACATTCTATTTTAATAAATTGATATGGTTTTAGATCTTTACAGCTAATTTAAATATTATCCGTTAAAATTTATAGGCTACAATAACTGAAACAAAGATCTCATTCAAACTGAATGCTTATGACAGATTAACACATATACATGGTGTTTGTTCAACTATGATTTGAACTAGTATGATATGAGCAATTAAATTTTCCAGAACTTTTAAAAGTTAAACTATCAAAGTCTTTAACCCACATTATCCTACTGGTACTGGTATGACACTTTGGTGAGTGTCATTAACCTTATTTAGTTATCATAACAATAGGCCTACTCTCCACACAGATACAGATAATAAGAGGATAAATAAAAAATTGGATGTTGCCAAACACACTGAAGAAACAAAGTACAAGTCTACAGGAATTATCAGGCAATACATAAATCTTTTAAATGTTTCTGTCAGCATAGGATATGAATTGAAAACCTTTCCTACAGAACCTAACCAAATATTCGCTCAATTTAAAGGAAAATAAGAAGGACGTAAGGGGAGGTTAGCCACCCTTATAAATATTGAAATAAACCATTATACTAATACGAGAATTAAAAACAAATTTTCGTTTTGCATAGACAGCATATTCCTTAAGAATAGAAGCCTTACTTATAAGGAATCTAAAACATTACCTTTTCGTCACTGCATGATTATCTTGAGGTCTGTTCTGTCGTTCTTCAGTGTTTTTTGATGGCGTTGTTTGAAGAGAATATAAGGGATTTATATTCTGAGCCATTTGTAAATTCTAAATTCACCAAATACGAAACGTACGACAGGACAAAAGCTTTCCGATTTTCTAACAAACTGTAGTTTTTGAATGCACAGTTTTCGACCAATCAGGTTTCGACACTTATGACGTAGAACATACCACAACAATGAGTATTAAACGAAGGGGAGAACATATGACAACTCATATATGTAAAAGATTTGTGAAATTGCTCGACGCAGTCTGACTATGGACGATCTTTTATTTTTTATTATGGTACATTTTGAGTTATCACTCAGAAGCTTTGAAAAAATACTGCACAATAGTTCCAAATTAATAGTTATTCAATTACTATTGATACAGTATATTAGTAACAAACTTATTATTATTATATATGAGTGTGTGTGTGTGTGTGTGTGTGTGTGTGTGTGTGTGTTTTATATATTTTTTCAATGACAGACTCCTGTAAACTATCATGGTATCGCATCAAAATAGTATTTCTTTAATTTCTTTCAAAACGAATTCACATGGCTTATGCGCTAAAAGCTTCCGGCAGTGCATTAAACAGCCTGACAACAAAAGTAAGTGATGGTAAAAACATAGTTTTAAGATTAGCAACATTGATGTTATTTCTTTGTTGAATTTTATAGTAACAGGATTTATGAAGGTAACATTTTTAAGATATTAAGATAAAAAACACTGTCTACGTAAAGAATTTATATTGCTAGTATAGGACATAGTGATGTTTGAAAATTAGGGAAAGGACTGCAGTTTCGTAAATTTAGTGTCATTAATTTTGGAACTTAAATATGAACTTGGTTTACATTAATTTGTTATTCCAAACTTTAATTGCATAGGAAAAGAATAATAATAAGATGCCCTTATCCCTAAATTATATAGCACGGATTTTGGTCGGGAAAATTCATTAGAATCAACCTACTCCCGCTGCAGAATTGTTTTTTTTCTGCCTTTGAATGGGGATTAAAGTGGACGTTGTCTATTTATATTAAAGCAAAGCCTTCGACAAGATCAGCCATCCTCATCTTCTAGCGAAACACTGAGGTTATGGAGTGGCTGGAGAGCTGCACAGTTTGCTAAGTACCATTTCGAGGGGCGGGAACTCCAAGTTCGTTTCGCTTCGAACATCTCTACGGCGTTCTTGGATTCATCTGGCGTACCCCACGGATCTCTATTTTATCCGTTCTTCTCAATATTGACGACTTGATTCGGTCATTACAGGTGTGATGAATGATTTTTGTAGATGACACTAAACCTTTTACGGAGGTAGCAGTTTACGAGGACGGTAAGAGTCTTCAAGGCTCATGATGCTGTGGCTGAGTGGACCGAAGCTAATACGACGTTTCTTAACGTCCAAATGCAAGGTCTTTACGTTTCACAGGGCATCTCATTCTATCTTACACAATTACTTCATTGACTCTGAACATCTGGAGCATTGCTTGGCTATTCGTGATCTTGGAGTGACCTTCAGCCATGACTTATCCCCTGAGCCGCATATTATTAATAACTTGTGCAATAAGAACATCAGATCAGTGGGACTCTTATTTCAGCTTGGGCGTGGTCCTTTTAGCATGATAACTAAGCTTTTGATTTAAAACTCTCTCATATAGCAACGCCTGGAATATTGTAGTAACTTACCTCAGGAGTCATTGTGAAAGGTTAGAGGCAATTCAGCGAAGGTTTTGTGGACTTGTTGGTATTAGACTCGGCTTTCCTTTTTTGTATACTCTAGTTGCTGAGATTACGTCTTGGTTGGGATTGGTCTCTCTTGAGACTCATCATGAAGTAACCGACCTTTGTTTCTTATACAGACTATTGAGTGAAAACATCAGAAATCTCGAGCTGCTCTCACTGCGAGTTCCTTGTAGGAAGAGATCCCTTGACCTATTTTTTATGAGTCGCTACAGATTATCTACGCCATCTCCTCTCCTGAGAACGATCAGACTGGGGAACGATGTGTTCTCGGGGCTCGATTTCTGCCGTGATGCCAGTATTCTTGGCTTTAAGAGGAGAGTCCGTAATCTGCTCCCTGTCTCGAATTGATGATAACACCCAGTTCGCCCTTTCTATTACATATAGCCTCATTGGTCAATGATTGCATGAGAGTGAAGTGTAGTGAGTGCAGTGGCAAATACGTTCGTAATTCTAAGTATGTTATTATTTTTTGTCATGGTGACGTTTAATATCAGCATTATTTTCGCAAGTATCGCAAGTTTATATTGTCACTCTACTCTTTATTTTTCTTATACTCTTGTACTGCGGTTATTGTTATGAATTGTTAATAATCCTGTTAGCATATTAAAATCACCACCTGTCTTGTTGCTGTGTTGTATTATCATGGGTTAAGTGCGTTTGTTATTGTTTATTGTAATGTGCTTTTGTTACTTGCTTAAGTTAATTGCTCACATTATATGTACTTATGCAACTGCATGTTACATAATATTAGCTGACAAATTTGATAGCTTAGTCATAATTTTCTTTGTAGATAATACAGTTTTGTTGCAAAACTAGCACATTAATTAATGTTAGGTTGATTGCATTTCGTTCGATGCGATTCGGCTGACAATGACAATAACATTGTATGTTTTTTCTCTCACTGCCATCTTGCATATGCATATTTTAACACAGACATAAAAGGTTCATGTAACTGTATGTTTAAACAAATAAATGTGTTTGTTTTATTTGTTGCTTTAAGTTAACGTGGCATAACAATTCCTATTTTGATTTGCTATCTAGTAAGATATACATGATAATGTTTTTGAAGGAACTCAACATTATTTTCGAAACAATATTGTATAACGGGTTTGATAATTAATTGATGGATATGTAACACCTGGAAATTTTCAAATAACTGTGTTGAGTGGTATCACACAGGCCTTTTAAGTGGTGCTTTTAAAATTGATTTCTCTGTTACTTATAATGGATATACTTTTGACTTATACCCTTCACCCTATCCAATAATACCAAATTGAATTATTGATTATATAAGTAAAGTGCACCATTTCTGCGTTGCAATTCACATACTCATGAAAGTACGGTAACATAAGTACGAGAACATATAGATTGGATGCTTTCGAGAATGTCGTTGAATTCTGTGCAGATTACGGTTTTTAATTCAATTGTTTTACATTAAATACTGTTTTGGAGGAGGCATCTTTCACGATTATGATACGCAATTCTTTCTTTAAGTAAATATTTAGAAGCATAAAATAAAATTTTACTGGCTTTCCTACTATGATAAAGATGAATTAATGGAGGAATTTAAGAAAGTTGAATCGGATCTTAGACGCAGTGGATACCCTCAATTAGTAATAAATAAGTGCAAATGAGCCAGAAGAATCATGCCTGAGCTTCAGAAAAACAGAATAGTGATAATTTTGCGTTTGTATCAATCCCTTAAATGATGGGATTATCCGAGAAAATTAGAAGAGTAGATAGAAAGTACAACATTAGAACCGCGTTTAAAATACAAAATACTCTTAGACAAAGTCTCGTAAAAAGAAAACAAAAAAATGACACACAGGATTTCAAAAACTGTGTTTACAGTATAAAATGTAGTTGCAATAGAGAATACATAAGCAAGACAAAAATACCATTAAACGTAAGGACAAAAGAGCAAAGATAAAACACAAGAAAGGCTCTCACAGAAAAGTTAAAAATTGCACACCATTGTTGGTCCGAAGACCATCATATGAATTTAGATGAAGCAAACATAATACATAGGGAACCACATTAAAAAAAGAAAATAATAGAGGTAACATACATTAAATTGGCAGACCAACCAATCAGTCAACCATCAGTCGAGATTAGGCCGCTTTGGTAGCCAATTCTAAAAATGACCACTAAAAATACCATTAAACGTAATTATAAAAGAACACAGATAAAACACAAGAAAGGCTCTCGCAGAAAAGTTAAAAATTGCACACCATTGTTGGTCCGAAGACCATCATATGAATTTAGGTGAAGCAAACATAATACATAGGGAACCACATTAAAAAAAGAAAATAATAGAGGTAACATACATTAAATTGGCCGACCAACCAATCAGTCAACCATCAGTCGGGATGAGACAGCTTTGGTTACCAGTTCTAAAAAATGAACTAAAAAAGAAAACCTAAAGTATCAAACAGATTAGGTACTTGTATTAAACCAATACGGAGTTACAGTATGGTTTTAAGAAGTTCATCTAACATGAACCAATAATAAAATGGCCCATTCCCGTCTCCCTTCTTTTTATTGCCGCCATCTGGTTTCTGCCTTGACTATCGACATTTGCTATTGGCCTCTGGTCAGTCGGAGTTGGTTGGTCGACGAATGCAGATGTATTGTGACCTGTATTCTGTAGTTCAATTTTAATAATTACTTTTGTGTTTAGTTTTTATTAAGTTCATGTTTTAGAGTTAATGAAGTTGATACACAACATGATGGTTTTGGTTCCTAACTTAGGCGTGTCACAACGCTCTTGTACGATTTGTTCATTTTAACCTAGTTTGTAATTATGTGTTAGGTTAGTTATTTACCTGAAAAAGAGATCATATTGCAGATCTCGAAACGTAGTGTTACTGATTTTTCGTTTCTCTGAACGATGGAAACTGTCCGGAGAATCCTGTTTCCTTCACAATTCTTTCATCGTCACAAATAAAATTCGACAAATATGAGTACAAACTTCCATTTTTACCAACGTACAAGCATTTTAAAAGCGTTTATTGTAACGCTATTATTACATCCCACGTATTTTTTTGAAAAATTTACTCCGTTTATTTGTTTATATATCGTGCTTTAGTGGCTTTTATTTTCTTGCAATAATTTTGAATACAATTTTGCAAGATTTAACTCTTCGTTTTCAGAATTTATATAAATTGAATGGTAAAATTTGAGTCTTCTCTTAGATAGAGAATATCTTGAGTAATCCAGGTATTATTTTTTTTCTCTTAGATCACTCTTTGACTATCTCTATTCACCGCACAAATTGAATATGGTATGTTCTTCCCTACTCATTCAAACGTGTCCACTAATGACCGCGTTTCTTTTTAGAGGAACATGTTGTTTCTTTTAAATTTTAGTATATGTACTGCCGAAGAGTAACGATAAAATAAAAGGTTTATTCCTAAAAAAAAAAAATCCCTTTTCAGGTTTTCTGAGGAGGATTCAAATTTAAGATTTGAATTGTCTGATTACAGACTCAAATCAAGTATTTTATTTTCCTAGAGCACAAGAAAATGTATACAATCATAAAAGTACTGTTTGAACATGTATAACTGTTCAAACATGTGATGTACATCGAAACGCCAATTTCCCCTCTTCCAGTGCCGGTTATCGGTATACTGGTTTTAAACAACCCAGTCATATGCTATTGCAACTATGACGAGTTGTGTAAAACTCGTCAGCACTATAAAATGTTTGGGATTCTAAAAAGCGTTTCATTTTGATGCAATATGTGCATTTTGATGGAACACTAAAAGTTTTTGTTTGTAAAACTTGAATTTTGTTTTTAATTTTGATTTTGTATTTGAAAAAGGTTTTCGGTGTGTAGTACCAATATTCCTAGGTTACTTTTGTAGTCATTAGTGATGGAACGTCTTTTGGGTTTTGTTACAATTCTTCGGCCTCAGTTACACCGTCATGACTAGACAGCGACCGTCTAGACACGGTCACAGACTTTTGATGATTGTCTATAGATGTCTGCAGGAAGCGAAAATATCACTGCAGTAGAATCGTGGTCCAGTTCCCGCATGCATTCCACCAGCTGCCTATCCAGGAGTCCCTTATTTAAATACTCAAGGTAGGTCGAGTTATCTTAATTACCACCCGTAGTGCAGCGCAGTAGGTGAGATTCTACATTCGAGTGAAGTCGAACAATGTGTGAGAATCCTAAGATACGGATTGGACTTAGCATGTTTCTTCTCCTCGCTCTTATAGCCGTTGGAGTGGGGGAAAATATGGGCCCTATTTTGATTACACTAAAATCAAATTCCTTATTAAAAGTCCATTATCCATCGCACTATTCTTCCACTGTCACGACGTATCATAGTCGGTATCCCTTGTTTTGAAAATAATCCTTCAATAGGCATGTTTCAAGTTATCTGTGTTTATGTTTTTCTAAGTAACCATTTCTAAGAATCTTGAAAAGTCGCCATGCATACAAAGGAAGGTATATCTCTTAAAAGTAAGTATATCAGCTTCCACCATTCTTGTCTGTTTGAAATAAACGATGGAGTCAACCGATCTTTAGGATTTACTTGATATACTAGACAACTTGGACAGTTTTAAACAATTTTTTTACATCTTCCGTGAGTTCCGGCTAGCAAACCACCTGCTTGACTCTTTCCAAACACTTATATATATATTCCAAAAATGCCCTGAGTGGATTTACTCTTCCACTGTTTAGAATTAGATAATCTAATCAGGAAAAACTAACCTGCAACAACAGCTTCTCATGGATATCTATTAGTTTACTGTAAGTAGGTGGCAGTGTTGAAATCGCAGAGCTTATATACATTTCCAACTTATCGTCAAGAAAGTTCAGTTTAGCTTAGTTGTTTGAAATGGGTTCTAGACAGTGTACTAGAAATTAAAAAAGCTGTTATGTTACCTGGCTCATGTATGAACTCATTGCCTGAACTATAACGTCAAAAAGCATAAATTAAATCTCATTCTAAATTTGTGAATTCGAGTGACTTGAAGATAGGTTTTGCTCCAAAATTTGTATCAAGGGTTTATGGTCGGTAATCAACTGAATTTACATATTAGAATAAAAGTAGCACATTTCTCGCAGGCCCATGTTACAGCGAAAGTGATTTTTAGGTGTAAACAACATCAGTCATGTTAGCTATTCCTTCAAGTCCTTCCAAGACGCTGTAATTTCTCTGGAAGTGTTCCCGTTCAGATATTATATAGAAAGAAAACGCTTGAAATAAAGCGGCTAAAGACAGTAATGCAAGCTCTGTTAAGCGAGCTGTTCTCTCATATGAAACTAATTCCAGTATCCTGAATTTTCTTCATTTGTTTTGGCGCTTCTTCGTATTTCCTGAAGAAGATTTACTTACGGTAGTAAATCATTTTACATTTTAAATTTGTACTAAATGGTGTTATTTACAGAGGGAAAGATGAACAGTTCCCTTTCAATGTATTTGTTCAAATCTATTAAGAATCTATACACAGTCTGACAGATCCTCACGTAATAGAATATAGCAGAAAAGTTGGTTTAAGTTGTGTAAAGCAGCATTCCTGAGTTATTTTGTGGTTCTTATCATTGGAATTTTATAGTAAGTATGATATAACTAATAATTTTTTACTTTTTCAATCACAACAAATAACCTTCCTAATGTGTTAGTAATTGCCCTGTGTTAGTAGATGCCCTTGACAAAGCCCTTATTGCCAATCGCAATGAATAAAGAATATGTTTGCCCCGTCTGCATTATTCCAATTCTACATGAAGATAAAAGCATTCAATGCGAGGGCAAATGCCAAAGATGTTTCCATGCCATGGAATGTGCCAAATTGTCCAACACTGAATATTCAAGATTAGCTAACCCCCGAACCAACAAAAATCTCAAATGGATCTGCAGGCGAGCTGACTGTATTGGCACTAATCAACTGGAAAGTTCTATACTAAGCACTATAAGCAAAAAACTGGACTCCCTTGCTACAAAATCGGATTTAATTTCTATTTCTAACAAAATTTCTGAGCTTTCCGCCGAGGTTGCAAGTCTTCATCAGTCATTTTCCCAAATTGAGCCTCGATTATCTGTTGTGGAACAGGACGTTGCACACTTTAAATCTGATCTAGAGGATATCAAGGGTTCTAAAAATTGCTCAACTGATGATATATATTCTGAAATTATGGACCGCTCTTCAAGACAGTCCAATGTTATAATCCATAATATTCCAGGAAGCATGGCCACACTGCCAAACAAGAAGGGCCATGATCGTGAACTCTTGCTAAAAATCTTTGATTCAGTTGATATGCAAGGTAATGATCTACAATTCTCCCGACTTGGCAAAACTCGTAAGGACGACAAACCTCGCCCTATCAAGACAATACTTCCTAGCCCCCATTTGGCTATTGATTTCTTTAAGAAGTTTTCTCAGGTCAATCCCACAACTATCGACCCAGCTTTGTCTAGTATTAGTGTTTCCCATGATCGAACACTGCAGGAGCGTAACCACTTGAATAAGCTGCGTAAATCTCTGGAGGATCGAATTCAGAAGGGCGAGACTGATCTCTCTATTAATTTTGTTAACGGTACACCTAAAATTGTACAAAAGCCAAAAAACTGAGAAACCAAAACGGCATAACCAATCTACAGCTACTTTATCAAAATTTAAATGGTATTAGAACAAAACTTGTTGAATTACAACAATCCATAGCCTCATGCATACATGACATAATCATTCTTACGGAAACTAACTTAACCCCTACCATCTTAACAAGTGAACTTGGCTTCCTCAATTATAATGTGTATAGGAAGGACAGAGACGCCTCTACTAGTCATAAGCGGAGTGGAGGAGGAGTTATGATTGCAGTCTCTAAACAACTCCATTCTTATGAGCTACAAACATGTTCTGAGTCTGAAAATGTATTTGTCTCTTTGACTTTGAACGGCAACACAAAGGCATTGCTTGGAGGGGTATATATATATATATATATATATACCTGCTAACCTTCCTTCCACAGCCTACTCTAATTTCGTCCTCGCTTTAGAAGAAGTGCTATCTGCTAATGTCTTCAACCAAATACTTATTCTTGGTGACTTCAATCTGCCTTCTGTAGACTCGACCTCGCCTGCTTCTTCATTAAACTCCACATCCGCCCAAATAGTTATCAATATGTCTGAAATGTTTTCTCTTCAACAGATCAACAATGTTAGAAACTCAAGAGGAGCCATTCTGGATCTTGTATTATCTTCCATGCCCTGTTCTGTATCTCGCGAACTAACTAAAGACGTCCACCACCCTTCTCTTAATGTAACTCTACCTTATTCTGCCAAGTATTCTTCTTCCTCATATAGTCAGCGGAACTTTAAACGATGTAATCTTCAGAATGTTTGCAGGGATTTAGCAGAGATGAACCTGGATTTGCTAATTTCCAACACGGACTTAAATGATTCTTTTGAATCTCTTTGCGTAGGTGTTGGCAGCTGCATTATTAGGAACTCGCCACTTAAGCGTTTTGGGAATTCCTCTTTTCCCAAATGGTACACCTTTGAACTGATGTCACTTACCATACTGAAGAAAACGTTACATAGGGAATACAAAGAAACACTAAACCCTATTACTTACCATAACTTCTCTAAAGTTCGGAGGGACTGCAAACAACTGTCAAGATTTTGTTTCCCCCAGTACATTACACACGTGCAGGACACACTGCGCTCAAACCCTAAGGCTTTCTGGAGTTATGTGAAGAATATGACCAACAGTGCAGAAGCTTCTCTGTCTGCTATGTCTTATGATGGTAAATCCTCAACGGATGGCAATACTATAGCTGATATGTTTGCAGGCAATTTCCCTTCTGTCTTTGTTCAAGACGATGTACCCCCACCTTCATTTGACTTTTATTCCGTCGATGTCTTCTCTTCATGCTCATTCGCTCTTGGCGAAGTTCATAGTGCTCTTCTCAGCCTTGATGTAAACAAAGGGCCTGGACCTGATTCCATCACTCCAGCTGCTGCTAAATATTGTGCTGATTTGCTATCACCCTGTTTTTGCTAACTACACTGTTTAATCGATCTCTTAGTACTGGTATTTTTCCCAGAGCCCTAAAGAGGAGCGATATTGTACCAATCTACAAGAAAGGGCCAAAAGAATAAGTCACAAACTATCTTCATATTGCAATATTATCCGTCTTTGCAAAGGTATATGAGAAACTTGTCCTCAACCTTATTCAATTCAAAATAAAAGCTCACCTCAACATTCACCAGCACGGCTTCACATCTGGCAGATCTCCTGTGACAAACATTGTCCTATTTCAGGATTACATAATTGACGCACTAACGCTCAGGCAACAAGTTGATACTATAGAGCTGGATTTCACCAAGGCGTTGAGTGTCCCACACCATTCTGATAAGGAAGCTGAAAGCATATGGGTTCAAAGGAACCTTTCTCCGTTGGCTTGAGAGTTACCTTCAACACAGAATCCTTCAAGTGCGATACAGATCACACATCTCAAAAGAATTTGTTGCTACGTCTGGTGTACCTCAGGGGTCTCACCTAGGCCCTTCATTATTTAACCTATACATAAATGATGTCACATCTCGTCTTCGCTGCAAACATCTTCTCTTTGCAGATGATTTGAAGCTTTACATGAAGATTTGCACCGCTGAAGATGCTGTACTCCTTCAGAACGATCTCACACAAGTAGATGTATGGTCTCAAGCTAACTCAATGACTGTCAACCTTGACAAGTCCAGCTGCATCACTTTCAACCGCAATAAGTCTCCAGTCTTACACACCTACTCAATCAGAGGTCATGCACTTCATAGAAGCTTATCTGTCAAGGATCTTGGTGTGACTTTATCATCTAATCTATCTTGGGAACTTCACATCAGGAATATATGCAATATGGTTGCTCGCAACTTGGGCTTGATACTGAGACTCACCAAGCCCTTTAACGACATTAACTCATTGAAGATTTTGTACTATGCACATGTCAGACCCCATCTCGAGTACTGCAGCGTCGTTTGGTCACCGCACTAGCACTACCTTGTGGATATTATTGAGAAGATACAGAGACGTTTCTTGCGACTTGTTGGGGTTCGTCTTGGTTATAGATACACAGAGGTCCCCATACAAGATATTGCTACTTTCCTGAACATACCATCACTCAGTTCTAGACGCTGTATTCAGGATGTGACGTTTCTCTACCGTTTGATCAACGCTGAGTTGGACTGCCCTGGCCTTCTAGAAAAAATCAACTTCAAGGCATCGTTTGGAACCAGAGCCATGAATTCTTTCACCAAGGTTGCAGCTTCCTCCTCTTATGCAGCAAATGGCCCAATGCTGAGGATTCAGCGGCTAGGGAACAACATTCCATCCACCCTCGACATCTTTAACGCATCCAAATCTGCAATCAAAAGCCGGCTTGCATCACTGTAGCTGTTATTATTATTGGCTCGTCTCTACACCTACCCTGCCTGTGTTGTGTCTCAGTCTTTTATTTTATTATTGTTTTTCAAAACTGTTACCTACGTAATAGTTCATTTCTTGTTTTGCATCGTTCTTGTTAAGCATCTTTCTTTGTTATTGTTATAATATTTATCTATTTATTGTTACACATTACTTGTTATCTATTTATACTTTCTTGTTATGCATCTTACAATATTCATATCTATTTGTTTCATTATGTATCTATTTTTTTGTTTACTGGTTGCATATTCTATTGTTTTTGTCTACTAATTAGTTTCTTTGGTCAATTGTTACGCATCTAGATAAAATTGAAACTTACTTGTTAAAATGGTTATGCCGTTGAAATAATAAAAATAAAATAAAATAAAATCCTGTCTTCTTTGACACCACGACCATTTTACAGCACCATTCAGACACTTCTGAAATGGGTTCAATCACTCCCTCGTCAACCTATCTAGTTCAACTTTCATCTCGTCCCTGGTCATATGGGGATATGGTGTGGTGGCTGTAAATGGCTTCAGCATTTGACTTCAACCTTATGAGGTCTGATTCTTTAACATAACACAGGCCTTTGAACACAGTATATAAATATCGTCAAAATGATCATTTTTGTCATATATAAGTTTAACCTTGGATTTTATTAAAACATTAAATCGCTTTGATTCCTGCTCGTTCAACTCAACAGGAGTCCTTTCTATTCTGAATACTATATACTACAAATCTTGCGCTCTCATACATGTCAAATCGCCCCTATATCAATTTTAAAATTAATCACCTCACCACTATTAACTTCAAGATGTACAAAGAACGGATTTGTTTTCAACACATAGTTAATATTTAAGCAATTGAAACACAACTGTTTAAGAACGGAGTATCCGCGTATATCCATGAGGAAATAGACGACTTGTAGTATTTAAGTTCTTCTTAACCAGGATCGTTCTAGTTGTAGAGTTTAGTCTCCAACACTGACTGGGATGGTTCTAGAAGCTCTCGATCTTCATCTGAGTACGCTATAACACTAAGGCATAATGGGTACCATCTACTTGTTATGCAACTTCGGCCTTCTGTGGAAATCTGGCGTTGAGCAAAGGCGTGGATACTCCACCTAGTGACTCTGTTTCAGAGTTGTTTTGTCTCTTCAGACATAGATATACAGAATCTTTCAGCTCTCACTGTGGTTCAGCGTACTCAGTTGAAGATCGAGGGATTTGCCCTCCCTCCAAGACGTATCATCCCAGCCATGTAGGAAACTAAAATTTACTGCTAACTCATTTTCTAATTGTTGGACAGCTCTGAGGTTCCTGTAGACTTTACTAAAATTATTTTTAAACCAAAATTATAGCAAGTATTGTTTATAGACGAGCATGTTTGTTGTGCTGTGTTCCATGATAACCATATTAGATAAACCCCACAGTAGAAGTCTTACAGTATTAGATCGTTAACGGAATTCGCTCGTCTTTCCTCAATATTCTTGTTTTTTGTCCATCAGTTCCGTGCTACAACCACTGCCATCACATGCATACACGTTTCACTTGACCTAGAAGTGTGTCTGACTGACACGCTATAAATATAAACATTTTAATATTTTATCTATCTATGTAAAGAATTCTGTTTTTGAAAATTGAAGTACTGTATCTAGGAGAGGTTTATTGATGGTTCGAATCATAAGTTACTGTTTCTTTTTCATTCTTCTCTAACACGGAGCTCAAGACCTCTATCAACATGTCAATTGTAAATTCCATTATTATCTATATGTATTTTCAAATAATTACATAATATATCACACCAGACACTATGTAAAGTTATATTGGAATTTAAACATTAAACATACAAAGCAGCCAGAAACTTTTTGTATTAACGAGGCAACTCAAAACAAACCAAAACTGGTCAATAATGTTAATCGTAACTTTCAGTAATATGTTTTATCTCTAAAGAGATCTTAATTAGCAGCAATTTAATTTATCATGTAAACAAATGCTTTTGTTAATTTATAGTGTACACGGTGCGATACATTTACCCAAAAGAATTATTCTATGCTGGTACGTTAATAGGTTCAGTTGGACAACACTGCTAATCGTTAATCTATCTATGTAACATTTTTGATCTACAGACAGGTCTGCCAATATACTAGCTATATAGATAGACCAAACTTCAGTTTAGGGATGAGCATCGATAGAAAAACATCGATGATGACCATCAATGTGTGGAAAACATCGACCTCTAAACATCGGACCCAAACATCGATGTTTTTATAGAAACTTTGTTATATTGTAAAAAAGGACATCGGATCCAAACATCAATGTTTTAGTAATAATTATGTAGTTTCGTATAAAAGGATAGGTAAACCACAATTATACACACAATAAATTTAAATCAAACGTTATAAAAAAAGTATTTAATTTCGTCAAGTTATTAATACATATTACAAACGCTATAGGATAGGCCTACACAAAATCATCCCCAGCTCCATAGCGTATCTTCAATAGAATGAAGGAAAACCACTTTGGAAATCATTTTCCCCTCTAGTCTGTTTCGGCCTTTGGTAACTGTCTGTCCCACTTTGGAAAACAGTTGCTCAGATGGAACTGACGTGGCTATTGTAATCAAATAGGTTTTGGCCAATTCTGCTAGTAGTGGATAGGTACTGGCCATCTGCTTCCAGAATAGCAGGGGTATTTGTTGAATTTTTTCAGCGGGGGCACCTGAAAACCAAATTACTATTGTAAAACTAAATAATTTTTTGATTAGCATGTTACGTGTTGTTACAATAAGTCACTTATATACAAATACGTCAAAACAACATACAATTTTAATATAAGTACAATATCAGTACAATGACATAATTGTATGTATACAATTATACAGATATTTACAAATATTGTAATTGTACTGATTTTGTACTTATATTAAAATTGTATGTTGTTTTGACGTATTTGTATATAAGTGACTTATTGTAAAACTTTGTACAATCTATTTTTTACCGTACTTCAACCAACGTGTCTTTTACATTTTACAGAAGTAAACAAAATATGCTGGAGAGTATATATTAATTATATAAAACAAAACAAAGAAAACACGCAGGCTTACCTAAATACAATGAAAGCTCTGGATGTAGTCTTCGAGGTTCTCCACCCAGGTTTTCGTTGTTGTCATCTGGTTTCCTCCATTTTTTCTGGACCGTCTTGTTGTGATCACAGAATAGTCCCTTAGGCCTCTGCTCCAATTCAGAGTCGGAGGAGGACGAATCGGTTGCCATTCGCTTTGCAGACAGTTCCTTGTCCATATTTTTTATCAATAAAACCAATATGCTTTGAATATGCTACATGATTTTCAAAGTACATTTTTTTAAAGCGGGGGTCTAAGATGGTAGCAACAGCCAAAAGATGGACTTGCTCAATATTACCAAATCTTGTATTGAATTGTTTAAAAATTTGTTTGTGGAACTCTTTTCCTGCATTAGTTTTTGGGTCCAAACAATCAAGCTTTTGCTTAGTTATGTGTGCAATTGGAATTGCCAAACTTCCTGTAACATAATATTACCCACTAATCTCAGATGTTGCGGATTCCAGAGGGCGCAACACATCAACAATATCTGAGAGCATTTCAATTTCCGCAGCACTAAGCATAGGCGGTGCACTGGCGTGTTGATTGACAACTTGATTTACAAAAGGCCGGATCTCTAAAAATCTTTCTATCATATACAAAACCGAGTTCCACCTGGTGGGTACAGATTGAACTGGTCTTTTGTCTGTCAATTTCCTCAACTCGTAAGTTGCAACACCACTGTGTTTGAACCATGTCACAATTGATTTGACTTTACCAATCAAGACAGTTGCATCGTTACTGAGCTCAATCCCCTTCTCCGTAACTAAGTTTAAAGTGTGGGCAAAACAAGGTATGTGCCTATTTTTACCAAACGCAATTTCCACAGCAAGTGTTATATTCGCTGCGTTATCTGTAGCAACGGCGATGACATCCTCTTCACAAATATTCCATTCCAAACAAATTAACTTCAACTCATTAGCAATATTTTGTCCCGTCTGTCGCTCTTCTAACATAAAAACTCCGATTGTCCCACTAAATATTAACTTGTCTTGGTCTTCGTCATAAAAGTGTACCGTTAAACTTAGAAAACTACGGGTTTGGGGATCCATTCAAAAATCTGTTGTTAAAGTGCATTTCTTTTTACTAAGTTTTTCTCTCATGATAGAAGCAATTAGCTCAAACTTATCATTAACAAGTCTTTTGATCGTAAACCTGCTCGGCACTTTATAGTGAGGAGCTACAGTTTTCATTAGTTTGTTGAAGCCAGTGTGCTCAACAATTGAAAAAGGCTGGCAGTCTTTGCAAATCATATACAAAGTAGCTTGGATTATTTTTTGGTTTCTGTCACCACCTTCTCTAAAAGACTCAATCTTTTTGAATGCATTCGCTATCGTTGCTTGATAGGGCCTATGGTGTGGGTCTTTTGGTGTAGCCCCCACTGGACAAATAGATGATGACAAGCTTGGTTGACATTCCTTAACACTTTCAATAGACCCACTAGCTGCTGACACATCGTCCTTCAATGAAACCGAATGTGTTAATGAACCTGATGATGTTGAAGGGCCTTGTATGTTGTCTACCTTATTAACAAGTTTAGGCTTACTGGAATCGATTTTTGTTTCAATAGATTTTTTAAATACAGAGAAAATATTTGGATGTTTGCTTTGAAGGTGAGATTTTAAATTTGAAGTTTTACCTTTTGTTTTTAATGTTTTTCCACAGTGCCGACAAGTACCGCTTTGGTCAGCGTTTCGCACAAAATGCTGCCACAAAGCACTTTTAGGTGGCATTTTAATATTTACAAATAGTATCAACAGCTACAGAATTTAACACTCTCTAATAATCGTATACGATTGACAGCGCACTGTCACTAATACGACAGTAAGTAAACAACTAATTTCTAACACACTAACTTTAACACGAACTAAACACAAACACGACTAACTTTAAACAACACAACACTGAGCAGTCTGAGTAGTCACAGTACATACAGACAGTAACTGTAACTTAGGTTACGTTATTACGTTGCGAATGCGGCTGGAATGAGAGAAAGGAGAAATAGACAAAGAAACGCGGGAACACAGTACAGTCACGTACACAATCGCTCAAGTCAGTACTCACTCGCTCGCCGAGCGCCAGTGTAGAGTGTATTGTACAGTACAGACAGAGAGTACAGTCGGGTCCGGGTCCTACGAGAATCTCCATTCCAATAGCGTACTAACAAAATTAGTTATTGTTTTGCCAACTAATGACATGAAGTCTGAAATTTCAAGTCTCATAGCTAGATTTCAAACCATGGAATGTAGAATAAACACGCTGGAGAGACAGGCAGTTGTTGATAAGGCCGACATCCAGGTCTTGAGGAAAAATCATTAATCGTGTCTTCAGCTGAGCAAACCAAACGTTCATGCACCTTTGAACATGTTATGTCATCTGAGTTCAAAAGCAAATCTGTGAATGTGACGGCTGGCAGAGATCAAATTTATTTGCAAGATCAATTCTGCAGATACCCTTAACAGTGGTTATCCTCAAGAGAAACCTGCTTAATAATAAGCCACCAAATTCAGCAAGACTGTTAAAATCTAAAGATAACTTGGAAGACCTCTTAAATCATCACATTGACTCTAATAAATTAACAACTAGAAGTCCAGCAAAGAACCCAAATATAAGCAGTAGTGCCTCCTTCGGGAAAGGCCACTCTACCAGACAAGAATCAAAATATAGACAACCACCGACAAACACAAGCCACAGAGACCAGAAGTGTTTTTTAGACAAGAGCCGAGAATGGAAGGACAGGGGGAGACCCAGACAGGAAAGTCGAGTCTACATTAAATTCGTCTCTAAAAAATCATCATCTTCCATCAGAACGTGGATCGATTAGCAAATAAAAATTGAACGGCTTAATCATTATTTGAGCCACGCACAAAACCAGACATAGTTGTTATAAACTGAGCATGGTCTGGACCAATCAAGGATCTTTAGTGCGCGACTTTTGGAGTACAGCCTAGCCACTAATTTTTGTAGACAGAACTTTGAAAAGGGTGTGTTGCAATCTAATACACGTAATTCACTGGGCAATAAAATGGAGAATAATTTGAACATTGGGTGTCACAGCAAAGAGCTTACTTGCGAAATGGCAGGCATAAAACTGTTCCTAAATGGAGGAAAACAACTGTTCATACTTGGGATTTATCGGCCTCCAAGAGGCTCCCTCGAAGAGTCGCTTATATTCATTTCTAGAGTCCTGGAAACTTTTCCAACAAAACAACAACCCGATATGTATAGTTGGTGATCTCAATGTGGACAGCCTAAACAAAAAGAAAGAAAATGAAAACAATGCTCTTAGGGACCTTCTGGCCACCTATAACATTCATAGAGTGAATCTCCCGCCTACAAGAATTACTAATGTCTCAAGATCCTCCATAGACGTGGTGTGCAGTAATCTTAGTCCTGCGATGCTAAAAGTGAAAGTAGTGCATGAACACATTGCCGACCATGCTGGACAGCTCTGCGCCCTAAAACATCCCCGCAAAAGCGAAAATCCAACCTACTGCCACTTAAAGGCAATTAAATAATCAAAACCTATCACGGCTCAGAATCTTTTAGCGGGAGGAAGACTGGAACAACGTTTTTCAGACAATGGATGTGGAGAAGGCTTATTCAGCACTTATGGTGACGACCACATCGGCACTTGACGCTACATGCCCATATAAAAACATCAAGGTCCAAAAAAAAAACTGGCCAAAAGCCATTTCTATACACCCCAGAGGTTGTTAGGCTAAGAACCGAGTTCATCGAAGCTCAAGAAAAGAAGTACCTTAACTGGAAGAGCGGACGACAGGCTTTTGAAGCGGCACAGAAGAAAAAAACTTATGACCTCAAGTTGAAAACCATCAGACGGGGAGGCTAGTGAGGAGCTAATCTCGCGGTCCTCCAACAAAAGCAAAAGCGGTGTGGAGCGTCGTTAACGCTGAAAGAAGAGCTTGCGAGGATGTTAAATAATACAACGTGGCAACTTAGGATCTCAAACGACATCATAACAGATCTCGTTGAGGTTGCTAATAGCTTCAATGAATACTTCACTACCATTGCTGGAGATATTTTGCGGGCAGGTAATCTACAAAAAAGCACTCAGGTCGCTGGTTGTAATCACAATCTGGCAAATGAATTGACCGCTTTTTCATTGGCACCCACTGATGAGGTGCGAGGTAATTATAAGGGCACTAAAAACAAAAAAACCTCAACAGGTGTCGATGACGTCTCTTCCAGACTTCTGAAGTACTGTGAAGAGGAACTCTGCCTGCCTCTAACTAATGTTGTGAATAAGTCACTGGAGCAGGCAACTTTTCCCTCCCTGATGAAGGTAGCAAAGGTTTATCCTCTCCACAAGAAAGGCAAGAGAGACGACATTAGCAACTTTAGGCCGATATCGTTGGTCCCAACTTTCTCCAAAATACTGGAAAGGGGTAGTTTTGACCCGTCTTATGAGACATCTCAACTCCAACAACATCATTCCAGAAGGACAGCATGGATTCATGCCGGGCAGGTCAACCATAACTGCAGTAGCGTCAATTGTGGAAACACATATTGGACAAACTTGGAGGCTGGGAGAACAGTAGGTGGAGCCTTCTTAGACCTTAGCAAGGCCTTCGAGTGTTTGGATCACGGGCTGATTCTGGCCAAGCTTGGTGCCGTTGGTGTTGTGGGCGCAGCACAGGAGTGGTTTAGGACCTACCTCTTTGGAAGAAGGCAGCTGGTTGAGATCAGGCAAACCATCAAAGGTAGAACTAACACGGTCAGATCGGGTCTGTTGAGCGTGACAAGAGGAGTCCCACAGGGTTCCGTTTTGGGACCAGTTCTTTTTGCATTGTTTGCTGCCGACCTCCCGCAGTACATGAGTAATTACAGCCGCACCGTCATGTTTGCTGACGACTCTGTCCTGTTGACCAGCGGCATGGAACTGGACAAACTTGAAGTGGACAACTTTATTTCCATCAATAAAGCCATGGAATACTGCGCGAACAACGACCTGGTGTTCAACGAGAGCAAGACGCAGCAGCTGTTTTTTTGGAAAACTCCGTGATGAGGTTTTCATGCCCTCCAAATATTCAGAAGTCCGAGTCAAACCAAACATCTAGGAGTGATCATAGACAGTGATTTACGTTGGGACACTCACATAGACTCCTTGTGCCAGAGGCTCAGTTCGGCAGTCTTCGCGCTGAGACGTGTTAACACCGTCACTACAGCGGACGCCACTCGTGCAGCCTACCATGCCCTGATTGAATCCCACATCAGGTATGGGATAGTTGTTTGGGTTGCTGCTTCTAAGGAAAACATCCAGCGAGTGTTTGTGTGCTGCAGAAGCACGCCGTACGAGTTCTTGGGGGGGATCCAGAAGCGAGCCAGCTGCAGGGAACTGTTTAAAACCTTCAGAATTTCCAACTGTAGCCTCCATTTACATTTGTGAGGTGGTCGTCTTTGCCTCCAACCAAGCACTGCAGAGGAATGGTAACGTACATGACCATAACACCAGGTACACTTCTGACTTTAACCTGCCTGCACACAGAACATCCAGATACTCGAAAGGGCCGTCCTATGCCGGAGCCAAACTTTTCAACCTCCTTTACCGACGGCATCAAGCGTGGCAATCCAAAGACTCTGAAGACGAGGCTTCTGAACTGGCTGCTCGATGTCCCTGTCTATGATTTGGACGAGTTTGCTGATCGCTGTGTACATCAACATAGACTGACCTAAAATACGTACTTGTTTGTAAATGCCTGTCTTATATAATTTTGTAACATGACGCCATTTCTGAGCTCAATGCTTATGTAATAAAGTTCTCTCTCTCTCTCTCTTTGAGCGTTGGGGGTTTATTTTTTTAAACTTTCAAAGTGGCAAAAATAAAACTAACAATTCCGCTTTATACGAGTCTATAATACTATAGAAATATAAAACTGAAAAATATCGTGTATAGTAAAATTCTAATAACATCGATGTACGATAAACATCGTTAGCTCACCATCGATGGAAAAAACATCGAATATCGAAAGGAAAACATCGATGTTTCAGAAACATCGACTATCGATGCTCATCCCTACTTCAGTTGGTCCGGTTGTCTGAAGGGGGTTACCTCTGTAATCTAGTTGGAGGATGTAGATTTATTATTGTTACTTCATATGTAATTCAAAATGAATACAAGATCCTCAATCTAAATTTAATTGAAAACAAGATTTGCCTTTTCCACCACCAAACATGGCAGAGCACACACCAGAAAGTGACCTGGGTAGTATTGAATGTTTCCAAAACTATACAGCTCCTGAGGTTTTCATACAAGGTTTAGCAGGAATTGTTGATCAGCAAGACGTAGAATCAATGATAAGAGCTCAGAAACAAATGTAAGTTTTAAAGTACCTTTTTAGCTGTGAATCTAGGTCTGAATAGTTGTAAGTTAATTATCCTGTTTTTATTCTTGGGTAGGCTAGTTTGCATTTTCGTTATCACTGAATCATTGGGATTAGTCTACCATACCGAAATTGACGTTATCAACGTATTCTGCTCACCCTCCTGAACACAAAATATATATAGTAGCCTATTAGGGGGTGCAAATGACAAATAACATGATTTTAGGGGGTATATTCATAAGTAGTTAAGTTTCTAATGTTTTAATGTTCAGTTTGTGTGTTGTGTCTGGATAATCTGTTTACTTGAATATTAACTGCGGCAGGGACTGATAGCAGCCTGATAACGTATCTGTTATCTGAGTTCTCCGGGGCAGTGTCAGTGCTTCACAAGATATCGTGTTCAGTAGATTGGATTGAGTGAGTGCGTTACAATCATGAATCAACCATCCACTAGTTCGACCAACCCTAGTGAATTGTGTGTGTGTCAGAGTGTTTAGTAGGGCACGTAAAGAGTTTACGTTTTAACCTAAACGAAATTATTTCCTTTTTAATTGAACATGGAATTTTTAATAGTGAGTGTATTTGTTCGTCGTGCGGTCGCGTGTTGTTTTTAAACCGGGAGACTTTGTTGTTTCGTTGCGATAGGAAAATTAGAAAAAGTACGTTAATAAAAAAAGTTTTAAATGTTGCAATTTTTAAAAATCCACTTTTTTGTTGCTGCTGCTCAGCTATATCCGCCAACTCACTAATGGTAAGTGTTCTCTGTTAATATCCATCTTTATATTTATGTTAAGAGTTTTTCATGATTTATTAAGTTTTTTTCACTTTACATAATTGCCTTTGCATTACATTTCAATTTATATTTCTGATCAGCCCCTCTAGAATTTGATATTTTACTGATAGGTACTATCTCGAGGGATATTTTTCTTTCATTGACATCAGCGCTGAAAGCCCGCGCTGATGGCGGAGGCACTCGTCTCATTTCGATAACAAGTAATTAATTTGTAGCTCAAAATTAAGAAAAATATTGTTCATTTGGATCAAAATACTGCTCATTTCAGTATTATATTTCATTTACGTTTGCAAAGATGGCGGCGCAACCGGTGACGTCATCACAAGGTTGAATCATGGTCACAAAAGGTCACGTGACGCTCGACCTGGATGTAGAACTTGGAAATATTACTCCGCGTGTGAATAGTTGTTTAATTTTTTATGTTCTAGAACTTCGTTATTTCTCATTCCCACCCCATCAAACCTTATACTTTTTTTTGTTTTATAGGATAATTCCAGGTAATTCTAAGCAATATATGGGTCAACCTCGATTTTTCTCATATTACAATATAATGTTCCAATAGTCAATTAGAAAAGGAAATGACTAGAATTTCTTGCCGGAAAGCAGTTATAGGGAGCAGGCAACTCATATTACAATATAATGTTCCAATAGTCAATTAGAAAAGGAAATGACTAGAATTTCTTGCTGGAAAGCAGTTATAGGGAGCAGGCAACCGCGAGAATTACCTATTAGTGATCAGGGGCACTGACGTGATCTGGGCTTCAAATTTGGAACTACTCGAGTTAATTTTTTTTCTAAAAGAGCAAGCAGCGCGAAGCGCTGCGCAGCGGGCAACATCGTGCGTGATCTTCGTATATACTGAATTGATTCAGGCAAAAGGAATGACACAGATTCCTTTACCAGATTTTTACGAAGATTTTGTATTGGGCGGATTATATTGGTTTACTTTGCTTTCCAGCATGTAATTATGTGTTTAAAATTGTTTTACATACATTACCTACATTATATTGTAATATGTAATAACAATTTATCAGAAATTTTTAATAAAAAAAAGGATCACGCACGATGCCTGCCCGCTGCGCAGCGCTACGCGCTGCTTGCTCTTTTAGAAAAAAAAAAAATAACTCGAGTAGTTCCAAATTTGAAGCCCAGATCACGTCAGTGCCCCTGATCACTAATAGGTAACTCTAAGCAATATATGACCGTCTGGCGGTTGCCTGCTCCCTATAACTGCTTTTCCGGCAAGAAATTCTAGTCATTTCCTTTTCTAATTGACTATTGGAACATTATATTGTAATATGAGAAAAATCGAGGTTGACCCATATATTGCTTAGAATTACCTAATTCCAATAAGTTAATAACACAAAACTCGTATTTTTCCGCTCCGGCTGTTAATATGATAATTACCTGATTTTCTTGTGAACAGATTGCAGACCCACTATGACAAAATCGTAAGGTGTTTTGAATATTTTTGTAGATTTTATGTGGGGTAGGGTATAATAAGCAGAACTGGTTTTTTTACATCGAAGAATTTAATCATCGATACCTAATATTCACATCTTGAATCCTAGATTATCAATTGATATAAGGGTAACTGTCACATTAACAGCTAGAGCAGCAAAATACGAGTTTCGCGTTATTAATTTATTAGAATCGTCCTACAAAACAAAACAATATAAGGTTTGGCGGGGTGGAAATGAGAAATAACGAAGTTCTAGAAAATAAAAAATGGCACAACTGTTCAAGCGTGGAGCAATATTTCCATGTTCTACATCCACATTGGGCATCACGTGACCTTTGGTGACTATGATTCAACCTCGTGATGACGTCTTCGGATGCGGCGCCATCTTTGCAAATGTAAATGAAAAATAATACTGAAATGAGCAGAATTTTGATCCAAATGAACAATGTTTTTCTTAAATTTCGAGCTACAAATTAATTAGTTGTTATTGAGTTGAGACGAGTGCCTCTGGCCATCAGCGCGGGCTTCGGCTGCCCCGCACTGATGTCAATGAAAGAAAAACATCCCTCGAGATAGTACCTATCAGTAAAATATAAATTCTAGGGGGCTGATCAGAAATATAAATTGAATTGTAATGGAAAGGCAATTATGTACAGTGTAAAAACTTAATAAATCATGAATACTCGTAATATAAATGTATAAATGGACATTAATAGAGAACACTTACCATTAGTGTGTTTCACAGAATGTACAGAAACTAAATAATCTCGTTTCGGTCGAAACGTAAACTCTTAACATGCCCAACAAAACACTCTGACACACCAATTCACTACGATTGGTCGAACTAGTGGATGGTTGATCCATGATCGTCATGCACTCACTAGATCCAAACTACAGTACACGATATCTAGTGAAGCACTGACGTCTGTCCCGGAGCATTCAGATAACAGATACGCTATCAGTCTCAGCTGTAGATAATATTTACGACACACCAGTTCACTACGATTGGTCGAACTAGTGAATGGTTGATCCATGATTGTCACGCACTCACTCGATCCAACCTACAGTACACGTTATCTCTGACTTCTACCCCAGAGCGCTCAGATAACAGATACGCTATCAGTCCCAGCCGCAGATAAAATTTACAGATATCCAGACACAGCACACAAACAGAACATTAAAACATTAAGAACTTAACTATTTATGTATATACCCTCTAAAAGCATGTTATTTGTCATTTGCACCTCCTAAAACCATATTTATTTTTTGTTCAGGAGGATGAGCAATGTGGATATTAGCTGATAATTATCAGAATACGTTGATAACGTTAAATTCGTGATTTGCCAGGTCGACCTTTAATCTTATAATTTTCAATATAAGAGTATCTATAGCTCTAAATAACAATCATATGTTTTAAATATTAAAATATGAGTATGTAGGAATATGGGAAAACTCATAAATAAATAAGAAAAGATATAAATAATAAACGAACCAGAACAAGATTGATGAAACAGGAAAACTCATAAATAATTATGAAACAATATTCATATGATTTATGTCATTAATTATTGAATCATGTTTATAATTATATATTAAATTACATGTATGTCTAATAATAATTATTGTTATATATACACGTAATCATATATATATATATATATATATATATATATATATATATATATATATATATATATATATATATATATATAATAATAATATGATTACGTACAGTATATTATTTGAAAGTGTTTTCAGCTGTTGATATAGATTAAGTTAATTGTTCAAAATAATTAATCAGTATCGATTGGTTATATTGATAGTTATGATTAAGTAATATCGTTTGCCAATTTCGATATAAAAATCTGGGTCCGCTTATCGTACCCTACCCTATTATTTAAAGGTGAAATTCTTAGCTGGAGTTGTCAATTATTAAAATGTTATTAGCCTATGTTTCAATTAATGATTACAAATCCCACTTTATATGATTTGTTGAATTTTTTAGTGGATAGTACTTTAAAGGTGTTAATGATAGCAATATTGAAAAAACAAATGAGAAAAGACCTAATAAAAATATTACTACATGAGGGAGCCCTTAATGTAAGGAATTCTGTAATCTTTCTACCATAGACTTAAAATACTGATGGGCTAGTTTGAGAAAAAATTATAAACTATATGTGAATGACAGTATAGAAAGTTGTTTTGTTCATGAAGCTACATAAACTTACCTAACCTACTACCTGGATTTATCGCTTACTCGAGGTAGTTGCCACCAACCCTATTCAAGAGCTTATCTTGAAGAGTCGCACCCGAAGGCCTACCGCCTACTTGATAACCAAATACACTATCTGAGTGTTTATTACTATAGAGCTAACCATCTTACCCAAGAGCTAAATGCTCTCCTTTGTCATTTTTCCTACATAAGGGATTTTCTTCCTTTAAGGGGAATATTTGTTGTGCTTTTCACAGCCCTTTCCTCACATTTATTTACTATTATTGCTACCCTATTCATATATGAAGCATTTTCCATTAGAAAAAATAAACAAATAATGTGAAGTGGGTTTTTTAAACTAGTACCAATGTTTCCTCTAACTCATAGACAAATTTATTAGTGATATCATTCCCTAAAAACATCTAAGCCTATAGTTGTGTTCAGGAAGATGTGTACAATAATGTTGATATAATGGTATATTGTTTACTTTAGCCATGGTGATGTACAAAAGTTATTAAAGTGTTTTAATTGTACGTTAGCCTATATCAATCAATCTAGGGGACCGGGAGGAATTGGGGTTTCTGAGTGGAGGAGGATAGCAAACCAAGGAGGGTAAGGTGTAAGAAGAGGTTAAAACAGGACTGTCAACATTCACACAGGTATTTGAGCAGGACAATTCCTGCCAACTGCATTTGAAGATAATTCAAGAATTATTCAGTACTTTTTTCTGTTTTCCTCATATTGACCACAGTTTCTATCTCCATGGTAAAGTTTATTCTTTATTTCTACCTCTATGGTGAAGTTTATTCATAGTTTTTCTCTTGTTGTTATGGTCCAGTTTGCTATTATCCTTTGGACATCTCAACATTGCTTTTTCTGATTGGTTAGATTTGGTTATGTAAAAATTTATAGAAAAACTGTTATCTCGGTTTTGGTACTAGTGAGTGATGTTATTCAGTAATCTTCTGTAATCAATATTCATTACAGAAGTTAGTATTGTGAATGCACTTTAAAGTATATTACTTGTTACTTTGACAAAAATGGACAGAAAAGATGTATTGGTGTTTTATTTTATTTCACTATCCAAATTTTATTGTTTTTGTTATTTTACAGTAGAGGTCATTGTTGACCATTGCTCTCCTGCTTAGAATAATATGGTTATGTGAGTTTGTAATATTTTTACCTCTTAACCCTTTCAGGGCCAGGACCAAATATGAGATGTTGCAAAATTTTCTCACATATCATATCCCCTTGTGACTAGTCAAAAGTGCCAGGCTAAAATTGGCGATTTTGCAGTCTCTTAGATTAAAATTTATAACTTTTCATAAAAATTAGAGAATGACCTAAAAGTTGCACCAAATTACTCGTATAGATATATACTATCAACAAAAAAATATATAGATGTAGTTTTAAGTAATTTAAAATTAAAAAAAAATAATGTTTTAATGGATTACATAAAAAAAATTTATTTTTTTTTGTAAATAACTAAAAAAGGAAAAATAATTTTACTGTAGGAAGCTATGTTATTATATTGTACATTTATAAAGGAACAACCATACAAAATTTTGTGTTATTTCTCTCATAAATAAATTTTTTATGACACATTTTGTATAAATACGCATAATTGTACTTCGCAACAAGTGATAAAGCAACTGACTCTTACACTGCAAGAAACTTAAAATAACTATTCACATTATGGATGTACCGGTAAACAGTTGATTGTAGGATCCATAAGCAGTTTCAATACAGTTAAAAACACAATTTACCAAGAAATATTTACACAATTTTATTTGAAATTTATTTACACTTTTTCTATTTACAAATATGCTACTTACAATTTCACTCCCGTGAGATCGCAAATTGTCAGTCATTGTAACTACTACACACAATAGCTAAGCAGGTAACACTACTAATATTTACAACCACAAAATAAAATAATGAAGAAGAATCCAGCATACAATGGTACGATTACACTAAAGCATAAAGAATTAACAACAATAGATCGAGTCACCTGATAATGTCACGTGACAATTACGAAATAAAAATGCATAGACCTCCAAAATAAAAATTATATTCATATTAACTATCTACAAATATACCAGGGAATAAAAAAACATAAAACTTTAATCATTTGACGTCGTATTTATTTAAGAAAACGACGAATATCAATATATTGCCGCCTGGCGCTTTTCGCGTATGTCACCGACGGCAATATATTGCCGCCTCGCACTTTTCTGACACGATCTATGGCGGCAATATATTGCCGCCTGGCCCGGAAAGGGTTAATCATTTGTGATGAACCTTGTGGAATTTCATATTTTACAGATCAGTACTATCTCAATGGATGTATTTTGTTTGTCACACCAAACGTGCTACCGTAGCCCGCACTGATGGCGGAGCATTATTGTTGGCCTGTTTATAACTGCTAAACTACTAGTACCTTTTGTGAGAATAAAAGAAAAGTGCCTTTTCAAAATTTATTTGTTTACTGTTGGTTTTAAATTTAATTTGTAAGCATTTTCAATCAACACAAATATTGTAAAGTAGGTAGCTAAAGTAAACTTTTACCAAAATGTTTTACCTACAATTTAATACTCACATGCCACATTTCTGAGTTTTACCTGAATTCCAACTTCAATATCCTTTAGTGGATATTAACATGTTTACTGCAGCTTTCATTAGCAGATTTCATCTTCAGTGTGATAAAATAATAAATAACTAAACACAACTAACTAATTTTCTATTCTTGTACTCTACCTAACCCTATAAATAGTAAAAAGTAATATTTATTTTTAAAAAATACTTGTGATGCATAAGTACATCCATAAGATGTACAATGTACATGGTATCAAAACGTTTCAGTTTGCAGATGACACACTACAAGAGGATACCAAATAGTTCCCGGAACAGCTCTGCTGTGGGCGGGGCTTGTGCAGTTCAACCTTCTGCTGCTAGGTGGCGTTAGAGTAACATTTCAGGCCAGCTGGATTGTCAACCTGGATTTTTCTGTTTTTCTGTAGTGGCAGTTTTTTCTGTTGTTTTTTGTGCTCTTTTATTTTTTTATGGCGAGTTTAAATAAACAGCATATAGCTGTGAAATTTTGTTTCCTGCTCATTGAAAATGCCATTGAAACTGTGTTTCCATTTGAAATTGAACACAGCCAGGATCAGTTTCTTAAAGTTGTTCCTTTTAAATTTCAACGTGTTTCAACTCCATGTTCTTTTTGATTGTCTGTCAGAATGCGAGGTACAAACTTGGTAGAACACCAAGGAGGAATCAAAATTTCACAGCTGCACACTGTTAACTCAAACTTGCCATCATGAAAAATGAATGTAGCGCAAAAAATAACAGCAAAACTGTCACAACAGAAGAACAGAACAAGCCAGGTCAATGATCCAGGCGGCACTGAAGGGGTGGTGAGATGTGCCACCAACACCTAGTGGCAGAAGTTTGTACTGCACAAGCCCCTTCCACAGCAGAGCTATTCTGGGAACTATATATAATCCTTTTAAATAGGATTGTGCAGTTTCAGTGACAAAATAGAGGCAGGGGAAGACTTGATGCAACATAAAACATTTGTGAATCTCTAGTATAAGTATGTACATCACATACAGGCATGTCATGTGCAATGAACATGTAAACACTATAAGACAATAACATCGCCATCACAGTTATGTGAACTTCATAAAAGGCAGGGTGGTTTTCGTGCTTGTGAAAAGACTCACTATATCTTGTATCCAATACCCATACAACTAATCACTAAATAATGTATATAACATAGTAATATAAGTTGTCACAAGCAAAAACCTATAGTACAGGTAACAATTTTATTTAACTTATAGGAACGTACTAAGAAATTAATTCCTTTCTGTCACAGAAATACCACTATGATTACTCTCTCTATGACAAATGTTTAATTTATTTAAATAGATGATTAAAAAAAAATCAATGGCCATACAGTTTTATTTCATAACATGAAGGAAACTTATTTCAGGCAGATTTACAAATTTTTAAGTGATACAGTTATATAGTTTGAGTATTTTGGAGCTACTTGGCTGGGTTGTACAGTTGGAAACAAGTTTGTCAACATTATACTGTCCTCAATGGATGCTCCTCCCTCAACTACACTTTATATGGTCTCTATCGTAGATTATTTTAGGTACCTTGCCTTCAGGTTAGAGACTGAATCTTATGTATGTTCTTATTTAGTTTTCTATATGTTAATTTAAACAGCTGATTCTATCTGTCTTGGATATATTTTGGAACCAATTTTTTGCAGTCTGCGATTATTAGGCATTTTAGTTTAGGAATAAAAAAATTCTGTGAGGAAATTCCGGTTATTAAATTCCCCTGTTCCAAACTGTTTGGAAGAGGTTCAACCATTTTCATGAACGTAGATCTTCCTTTAGTGAAGCTGTGTTGATTGTTGATCAATGAACTTGCGTACCTACACAATGGTCCAATAGTCTTTTAAAAACAATCCCTTTTCCACAATTTAAAAAAGTGGATTACAACTGAGCAATAATTGCCTGAATATATTGTCTTTATTTAATCACTGATAAATGTTTTGCTACAGGCTGCAAAGATTTGAGAAGACTAATGAGATGCTGTCAAACTGTAATGCTCTCTCCATGAACCGGTTCAAAGTGGCCAGTTCAGAGCTAAAGAAACACACCCAGTTGTTGACAGAAATGCGGAAGGATTTAGACACTATCTTCAAGCACATTAGAACCATCAAAGGAAAGCTCACTACACAATACCCTCAAGCCTTTACAGGTAAGAAGTGTGCCTATAATTCAATGTGCACATTGTTGGAATTGTTTGTGAAGAGAATTCCTCATCATAATAATCTATCTTGCACTCGATACAAATCTCTTCTGTCTTATATTTTACAAATTATAATTTAAGATAAAACATGAAGTAATATATCCCATCATGTACCTTAGGTACCATAACAATAAAACCACTTCATTAAGAAATTTTCATATTTAGAGGTTATAAGAAAAAGAGGAATGGAGAGTACAGAACATATCACTTTGCTATTACATTTGTTAATTGTCCTATGGAAAATGAGCTACTGTGGTGACCTTCTTAGTAACGTCCAAGGCCAGGAAATTGAAATTTGAACTGATTTTCTAGGATACATTTTGAGTGTTTTTAGATTTTGTATGATTATATAAATGTGGTTGTGTGTGCACAAACAAGCTGGATTTGTTATTGGTTTTCTTCATATCCATCACAACACTTTCTAAATTCAATTGAATGATTTTTTTATTACCTGGAGAAATGCAATCAGGTAAATAGTCTTAGGAACGTATATATTTCTTTGATTTTGGAGTATGTTTTTTATAAAATTTGTATAGATTCTGTAATCTAGTGGAGCATAAACTCCTTATGGTGGCACAATGTTTTAACACTTCAACAACCATAAGTGTAGGATCTGACTAACAGAAAACTACCTACAAATGCTGACCACCCATTCCTGTATTTATCAAGTTTTGAAATTAATTTTTAATGCAATATTTGCTATTTGTTGAATAAAAAACAAATTTTTCTGAACAGCATTGAAATTAACTTAATATAATGTCTGGCGTGTATATCAGATCTGACTGACTCGACTGTTTTCTTTGTAGTTTTGTATTTCAAATACAGGTGTCAGCCATATTTGGTCATGTCATATTGCTAGTATTGTATTTGCCTTGCTTGTCGGTAGGTAATCCACTTAATTGACAAACAGATGTTTTCTGCTGTCTGGCACACACAGTTATTTTTGTGTACTGAGACTAGCATTAGACAACACAGATTATTGTCAAAACTTCACGCAAATAATTACAACACAACAGTTGTTCTGTACAGCTGTAACATCATTTGAGATTGCTTTTAATCTATTATAACATCATCAGACTGTAACAGCACATTTCACGCAAAAATAATTATGTAAAAAGACCATGAATTGGTCAATAAAAGACAGTTGTTGTCAAATATGGACGGCACAATGTGTCATCTGGCCAGTTATGACCTACATAACAATTAAATATAAAAGTTATTTTGGTAGTTGCCTTGTTAAATTGATTGTTTGTTTCTTTCTAAAACTTATTTAACAGCAACCAATATTCCAAATGTAACTTGATATAAATAATGTTTATACTAAAAATAGTAAAAATATTTCTTAATTGTTTAATTTTTTAATTTGTATGATTTAAAAAATATGTCTGAAGTAAATTCTGTTTTACGTTAGACTTAAAGTTGCACAAAGGAAAACATCTAATACATAACTAAAATTTTGAGCTGATTTCAGAAATATAATGTTACGTGGCTTAAAAAAAAAAACATAAATATTATATAAATCTTTGCTTAAAACAATACGAATTCCTTTCAGTTGCATCAGTGAATCTGAGCTCCAAGGTGACTTCTGTGTGTGTTTTAATTGCAAAAGGCAGTGTACAAATTATAAGAAATATGTAGTTTATCAACACATAGAGTGAAAGAGAGAGTGCAATACAGATCAAGTTACCTTTTATAAATTGTGGAACGTATATGCTGGATGCCTTGTTGGCTAATATAATAATAATTTTCTAATAATATAATAACAATATAGTACGCCACACTATGTTGTATAACGTGCTTCACTGAGGTTACATGGAAAATTTTAAGTCTTACCTCGTTTTACTCTTGAGATGCCCAATGAGACTCTTGGACGGACAATGAAACTGACAATCAAATAGAAAAAAAATTTTTAGATAATTTTGCCAGCCTACTGAGTGATAGGTTTCAATGACACTCAGCCAAATACCATGGATAGATATGCACCATCAGATAATTGGGCTACATGTGTTAATATATCACATGTTAAAATGTCATATGATTGTATTGTGTCTTTATAGAAGGGGTGAGGGGGAGTGAGGAAGATGGAGGGGGAGAGGCTACTGACAGAGAGACTAGTTTGTTAATAAATTCTCTATTATTTTTTCAGTTATTTATCATAAAGATGAATTCTATTTGAAATTTTAATTAGGGATTTATTTAGTATAAATTGTGGATGTGATTATAATTTCAGAACTAAGTGTAAAATAGAACTAAACAATGATGTTGCACTCTCTTAACACGTCATTACACATATCTCCTTCACTTGGAAGGTGTTTTGAAATGCAGGTTACATATGTTATAGTTTTAATTACATAAAATTTGTATTTTTAGTATATATTTTTAGTGCGGTTATCTTTATGTAAAATATTGGGTTATAGGGTTAAGTATGTTCTTTGGAATAAATGTTTCACCATAAAATTTTAAAATTCATGTCAAATAATGAAAAATATTGTACTTAACAATCCCTTCAGCTAAAAGCACGCTCTCCCACTTGCAGTTAATTTGAAATAAACAGCAACAAGTACAGTGAATTGCCAAAATTGGTTTTAAAAATTAAATTATAATATGGTTTATAAAAGCTAAAGAAGTTAAACTGGAAAATCTGGCAAAAATAAAGATAACAAGAGTGAAGTTCATTATGAACATTGCAGGAAACAAGATTGCCTAATGCAGTAATATATTAACAAATTGTGGAGCTGTACTGATGATAACTGTATGACTATATTGAAATAAATGACAGTTCTCTATGTACACAATGTATTGACTGAGAAATAAAAATCTATTGTCTATTTTCCCGCTGTTTGTGGTTGAGTACATATCGTGCACAATTTGCCTACATCTTGTACAAACGGCTATACAAATGATAAAAATTAAGTAAATCTTCCAAAACATGATCAAGTTTTTCCGTTATTTTCTTTTCTTTATAACGTACAGGTCTTTAATTAAAAAACGTATTTCCTTCATCATTGCATATATAAAAGTTTCTTGCTGTACTGTGACTACATGCAAAATTAGCGATTTGCCGCTGACTTGTTATTCTGCTACTGTAACACATAAACTAATTAAAAATATTGAAGGACAAAATATGGAATGGCAAGTAAAAAGTATTAAGTAAGTATATGTTAGAAAATTTCTTACATCAGTCAAAAACGAAAGTCATCTATCTCATACGTATTAGCAAAATGTTCACTCATTAACTTAATGATCGATCAGTACCAGACCGAAGACCTCTGTAGACTGGTTTTACCAAAAATCAGGTAAAGGAGGTAGGGATCGTAATAACATGGATGCTTCACCACTACTTACCCCAAACAAAGAAAATCTGTCTGTGACATTTTGTGTAGACAATATTTAGATAGTTATAGAGTAATTTGTTTACAGAATTATAAAATACTATTTTATCCATCTCAAAAGAGTTCTGTTGATTTTATTGAGTTTTTGAAGCTAGGATAGATTCCGAAATATCCATAGTAGAGTGAAGTGCATGAAACATATTTTGGACCTCTTAGTTGTTTCCATCATGAGATTCAAACTCAAAAAATTCAAACTAAGCAATAAGATAACTTCTTTTTGTTGATTATACACTGACATGTTTGGATTTGGTGTAGTTATTTATTATCAAAGAATGCACATTCGTTATAGTTCCGTCAAGGGGTGGTTCGACAGATGAAGATGATATCCACTCCAATGCTAACAAACCAAAATTGTCCCGCTCTGCTGAGACTGTAGTGTCAGTCTCACTGCAGGATGCCAACATTGCAGAGAAAAATGACAATGTGTTTCCTCCACTTCAAGAGTCATTGCAAGGTGAGTCTGATAAGACAAAGATCTGTCATATATGCCGTTGTGATGAAGTATTCAAAATAGCTAAGGCCTTAAATACATAAATAACTATTTTGTGTTTTAAAGAGAAAGCAAAATCACAAATTTTATATTATTGCATTTTGAAATGAATATTAATTGATGACAATAAAATGTTCCAATTTCAGTAATTATTAATAATACAGTAGTCTGTGAGATACCCTAAACAATTTGTGCTGAGGGTGTTTGGATGATAAATTTTACAGATAATAGACCATTCCAGAAAAAGTATAGTTTTTTGTTGAGGGTAGTGGTATGTGTAGAACACAAATAAAATACATTATGGGACTGGAAATACATACTAAAGTACTTTATAATGGTATACTAGAGTATATTATTACAATATATATTATACGTACACATAATATGCCAATGGCATAGTGTGGTGGGTATAGTGGTTATCGCAAGATTGCGTGAATCAACCAACGTCAAGCGTGGCTGCTGCATGGATGGGTGACCATTGCGTGATCCTGTCCTTGCAAGTAATTCCCCTGCCAGACCATTGGTAGTGGTTTGGAAATCACATTTATGCCGTTGGTCTCCAGGTGAAGTGGCAGAGAGGCTTTTTAGCCTATAAGTATTTTCACACATAAAATACGACAAAAACACATTTTATCAAACTAATTAGCGTACATCCAATTAGTTGCTGTCTCTGAAGAGATGTAGCAGACTTGTGGTGACACATGCAAAATAATGTAGAAAATAAGAATTGTAACCAAAATATTTATAAAACTACAGTTATTTGATAATTTGGTTATCTATCTACGTTTTCTTATACAGAAAATACTTAAATGACATGTTTTAATGATCGGTAATTTGTGTACTGGCAATCAGCTGTCATCCTCGAATATAATATTTGGATTATATCAATGCAAACCTTTGACACATCAGTAGTCATGATAACGTGAAATTGTGATTTTCCAAGTGTATTTTTAAGCACTTCGGTTAATTTTATCCGTTATTGTTTAATAAAATACATTGAAAATATTGGCATCGGAATCAAGTGAAAAGAGCTCTAGTATAAAGAATTTTTATACCTATACCGCTAAGATTGAGGAATTTACGTTCTAAGTATCGAAATCAACCTATCCCTAATTTTTCTCTTATTGTTGCTGTTTGTTTTTAGATGTAGATGAGAAAGTATGAGCCTCTTTCTTGAGTTGAGTACATCTTAAGTGTTCCAAGTAATGCTGTTGTTTGAAGGCGATCTTTAAATTTTCTTTATACACAAGATATATTAAAACAATCATTGAATGCTGTCAAAGCATTTTTGTAGTATTTTTTTAGAATGTTATTGTTTGTATTTCAATCACTCACAATATTGAATTGCTTGATAATTGTTTTCTGTGTTAAGTAGTTAGGGATAGTCACATCCAATACAGAAAAAAAATGTTTCTTTAGATGTTTGTGTTTTGTGGTTGATGGTTGTAAGCTACTCGATATGACAGTCACTATTGTTGGTGTGTTTATGGAACAAAGTAAACTAAATAAACTAGAAACATTGTTTAGCCACAGGTTCACGAGGATATTGGATGCTGAACTTTCAATTAGATTACTAGCCTAGATATAAGAACCAAGACTGAATTCTTATTGATACACAAGACGTCAGTGTTCTAATAATTTATCAAAATTTGAAATCACTATATGTTTGCAAAAAAATATTACCAACATAGACATTTTATAACAAAAAATAATGTTGCAATACTCAAAATGTCAAATTTATTACACTCACATCATTTTGTAATTTTCAATGAAGGTTTACTAATAAGGAATATTGTTATGTAGTTTAATCACTCATAATCATTTAATTTCCATACTTCTCCAGTGTCAGGAATGATGTAACTATGGTTCATTTTTACAGACCAACATTTAGCAGACTCTGTTTGTATTTAGATTATAAATTTTATCTGTAAGAGATCAAACAATTAATTATTCATCATAAAACTGTCATGCAGGTTTAATTTTCTTTAAATTGTATTTTTATACAATCGATACATATAATTTGTTTTTCCAAACAGTCATTGTTTTTTTGTTTTTATATGACTAACTTGACTGTAGCTAATAGAGCACTATTGAAAAATTTTTATGAATGTGTTTTCAATCCAGTTGAGGAGGAAGAAGAGGAAGAAGACCGGTTGTCTAATGCAAGTGCTGACAGGAAGACACTGAAGAGAGCCAACAGTTCGTCCAGCGATAGCAATAACGGCAACAGCAACAATGACTCCTCTCCCTACACTTCTGACACTGGATAGTGTCATCTTCAGAATAGAGGCTGTTTACCATCGTTACTTATGATCTCATTAATTACGTTTATATATTAAGAAAGTTTATTTTCGTGCATTTGTTATAGGTGCCCATTGTGGTTCTTTCATATATTATATAATATGACATTAATGCATAATTTTGTATTCTACTTGATAGCCAGATTAGTTTTAACTAGATTTACATCTATTGTACGTAAGATCAAAGAGGTCAAAACGGAAATTAAACATTTGATTTTTATAGCCATTAATTTATTGTACTGCCTAGATAATTCATCATGTCAGTGTATGGAATGTTTCAGCTCATAATTATCTCAACAATCTATTGATATTGGTAGTTTTTATTGTTGAAGGAGACAAAAAGCCATTTGTCTGATATTCCTCTTTTTCTTAACATTTAAACATAAAAAAGGACACACAAACGGGATATTTTGTGCCCAATGGGCATTTTTTTTTAATTACAGGGGGATTTAATTTCAAGTATCCAGTGTTGCTAAATTGTAGAAACAAAGAGTTGCAAAAAACAAAAAGTTAGCATTTTTCACTGATTCTATTTTACACATTATACTATACTAGATACCTGCGGCTTCACCCGCAGATTCCATGCAATATTCTGTGTATTTGATTGAATAGCCCTACGATCTCAGTAATACTTGAACTATTTTAGACCAATGAAGAAAAACTTCAAAGTCGAAGTCCATAACTTTCTTAGTTAAAGCTTTTCTGATGTAATATGATGAGGTCATATAGTATTTTTTAAATGAAATTAGTCATATACCATACATCAGGTACCCATTTTTCAGTGCTCATGATTAAGAGGACCAGAGTTTAAGCAAAATTGCAGTAATTCTTGTTTCAAATTCTAATTTAGGATTTGCAGTTTTACTTAAAACTAATTATATTTTCAACGTAAAATTGAAGTTTGCTAGTTTCCCCCGAGAAACAATATATATATATAAATATATACATGATATTCATTAGAAAACTTCAAACTCGTATTAAAAGACTTATAGCACAAGTATACAAAATCTGCTGTAAACGGGAGTTTATAGTACTAATTGGGGGAACAAAAAAATGTATTTAAAAAATGGGGGTGCTCACCCCCATGCCCTCCGTACCCAAAGCCAAAATTTGGAAATGTCAACTAATACTTTGTGACACCTTAAATTGAAGCTCATATAAAATGCTGTATTTTGGTAAACAAAATTGAAATCGGCCAAGCCGTTTGGTATCAGCAGCCAATAATGTAATTTCTTACACAACAATTATTAGTCTTCAAGGTTTATAGCCTTCAAGAAAGTGTGGAGATTATTTTTATATTTGGATCCATGTGCAAGTATAACTACTAACGCATTCAACACACTACATCCTGGAAGGAATGTGTCACCTAGATACATCATAGATTTAGTTAAACATTTACTGAAAGTGGTTTAGTTAATGACAAGAAAAGGTCTGGTAACAGAGTTGTTGACGAATTATCTCAAATTGAATAGTTCCAATCTTGTTGGAAGTAACAGTCCATAAAATGTACACACAACTTCAATAAAAAATGACTAATTAGGTAAATAAGTAAGACATTGGTAAAAAGTAACCATAGATGAGATTTATTTTCAGTAGTACACTGCAAGTCAAATACAACTAGAAAAAAATACCTGAGAAAAATTGAAAATTAACAGTTGGAATACAGCAAAACTAGTGTATATTGTTATCAACATAGAAATGACTATTTTTCAAAATGGAATGGACATCACATATTAACTGTGCTTGAAACACTTAAAATACATCAATTGTCGTTGAAATATTAGGATGCAAAATAATAATAATAAATGTACAATTATTTGATTTTAAAATTCACAAAATATTTCACAATGTTGAGTTTTTTTTACTAAAATGAAGCTCAATTTGAAAAACATTCCTAACTATTTCAAGATCAATTTTGCTCTCATAAAAATAGACTATTATTTAATTTGAATATCTTAAAATTCATACAACCAGCACATTGAAGAGATAGATTTTTCAGACATTACTATTAAATAAAATAAAACTTTATTGTTTATATTGGGTAAACATATTCAGTCAAGATATAAAAAATGTAATTATACATGTGAGAATATTATTTATTCATAAACACATATTTTATTGGAAACTCTATTTGATAACAAGAACATACTGTAGAAGTTGGGAAATTGTAGTGTTTCTTAACTTATATCATAACGTAGTGAGATAAACTGATTCAAAATAAATACTCAATTACATTCTTCAACATGTTATACTGACAGGGATTGCTGTAAGAAGTCATTGTCATCTGGGTAGATGAATCACTGTCAACATAAATATTATAGATAGATTTCAGGGGCTTTGACCTGATGAAGATGCTTAGGAATGTAACCAAATAGGACGCAGGCCCTGCATCTGCAGGGTCCGTCTGAATTACAAGGAAGATGAGTGTCTGAGAGACCACCGAGAAGACCGGACGGACAAGGTGAAGGAGGCTATGTTTTATGTCTGATGCACCACATTCCAAAATGTTTAATAAGAATTAAAACTCTGGCATCGTTTTGGTGACATGTATAGGGGATTAGAGGATCTTGTACCCAGTTGTTCTAGAGAAAACTCATCTTGGGATCCCTGATGAACCTTTCAGAATTAGGTGGAAGCTTGGATGTGGTCACGCATTCTTGGGATAATCAATACAGCCTGTTGGGGATCGGCAGAATAATTTTGTTACCTCTTAAAGAAATCCTGCAAACTGTATCTTTAAATTCTGCAGAATATTACTTTAACTTTTAGCATAAGGAAAGTTCTTTGAGCCTAAGACATTTATATAAATTTGGATAAGTAAAAGTCCTATATATTAGTAATAAAACTAATTAGAATTGTGGAAGTTGGATCAACCTTTTGGCAATGAGAAAACTGAGAATGAATAAATTAATACAAAATAAAATATACTACATTAGATATATAGAGAGACACTGTAGAGAAAACATAAGAAATATATATCTCATATATAGTATGTGTAAAGACTGATTCATAATTAATAAAGAATCACTATAAAACTGTTGTCTTATAGTTTTTAGATAGTTTCCAGTAATTGTAATAAATTTAATTTGCAGAACTAGATGGTTTGATAGTACAAATTTTAAAACCATTGAGCATGGGTTTCCAAATCCGGATCCTTATAAGCAGTTTTAATTCAAACTAATTCCCCTTATTTATTGCACTTAAGCTGCTATCCAGTCTATGCTTAATTTGTACAATATTGCTTTTTAATACAATTACATTAAAATACATTGTTATAATCATACAATTGGATATATATAGTAAATTAAAATTTCATTTAAATTTCCTTAGAATGTAAAAGTATTTCAGATCAACAGAGGACAATTTGTTCTCTTAAAAAGTAGTTTTTATGTATTATTGGCTTAAATTTAAATTGATTGACTTAAAATCCACCCTTATGATATAAGCTTGTATGTGGCAATAAATTATTTGGATAGGATTTTAAAAGTAGAAAAATTTAAAATATTAAATATTTTATAGTAATTTTATTACAACGTCAAAGTGTAAAGGTTCACAGATTATAAACTATATTTTAATAAAACTGTAAATTATATAATATAAAAACTATTTTTTCAACATACATGATTATGATTGCACTTATTCACAAACTATATAATACAGTTGAATGATCAAAAAGTTACTTTAAAGCCAACAGTTACAATATTTTACAGTTTGAGGAACCAAAAACAATTATAGGCAGGAAACGTATAGTTTCCTTATCTCATCTGTTATAACTTCACGTTATATATTTCCAAAACTTTGAAATTAAATGTTAGCATTTGTAAAAAATCAAGAAATTAAAAATAGAGTGTATCAAACGTGTTAAAGAAAGTTGTATTTTTCTCATTCCATTCATATGTCAATTCTGCAAATCTCAAACTGTTAAATTTAAAACTGTGCCTTACAGTGGCCGTTTGATCACTCTGAGTCGTCTAGCTCTAAATAGGTAAATTTTACAAACAAACAATACCATAATGACTAGATGACAATAAAACTAAAGAAACTAGTGCAGTCTTCAATAAACAATTGTACTAACAAATGGTAACAACAAATTTACATGGAACTTATCCCTTTGGTATTCAAGCAAGAAGACGCAAGATAAAACACAAAATTTACAAAAAGTAACAAGAACTGCAATCATTGAAAGTCTAGCGTGGTAATAAGTGACAAGTACTCTTTGACATTCTACACTTAAAAACAAATAAAACTACCACTATTTAAATCAGAAATGACAGTTCTTGAATTACATATATAAACTTATTTCATATTTTAGTTTTTCCATCAGAGGTATCACTAAATAACGAATTTAAAATCAGATTTTAGATTATGCGGATTTATTAAGTATATTTTTTGACAAACAGGTAGATATAGATTGGTTCTACCAACTTTTTAAGATGAAAAAAATCAGTTCAATTGGATTAATGCAGTAAAAAACTTAAGAAATTAAAAAACATCAGTATACAAATTTAATACACACAAAATATGTTTACACACTGTTAATGAATAAATAAGTTTTAAAAGTGGCAGTGTTTTGATATTGCATAAATAAAATCACACTGGCTTTGTAATTTAAAAAAAAAACTTATATTATATTTTATTTGGTCTACCCAAGTGTTTGGCTTAGTTACCACAATATTTGTAAATTATTATTAAGTTAAAACTACAAAGTTATTTTAAGTTCAAACTTAAACAATTATTAACAGAAAAATGTTCAACTATAGGGAACTGATTGTAGGAGATATTGAGCAATAAAAGATTAAAGTCGACTATTTCAACTGACCAGCTGGCCCAAAACAAACCATTTAGCCTACTCGTATATTTAACATCATATTTACATAAGTACACTCCGATAGAAAAGTAGAACTAACCTATTCAAATGAGAGATTGCTTTACTATTAGAACAATGATGTTTTTCTATTTTCCAGTTGCATAGCTAGTTCTAAGGAGCCATCAAACACTAAGTTTCATTCATTTGGTGATTTTTTATTGTTGCATTATTAGTCCCTTTCCTGCATTCAAGTATTCTTAACTCAAGTTTTCTAAAACTATGATTTGAATAAGTTGTCCTTCCTATTTTAACCCTGTTTCCTATATGTTGTTACATAGCTTCTTTATGAAGAATGGGTTATAGGTTTTCAACAAGTTCTTTGCAGGCAGTTCATAGTTAACAATTCTGGGAACTCGTTAACATTATCTTGTAGATAATTTTTTTAAATTTTAGTTTATAAGTTTTGTTTCAATATTTAAAGACATTTAGGATCCAAACATTTGATTAGAATGTCAGTTTTTCGAGATATGATCACATATACTACACAATGCTTTTTGATCTTGAAGAAAATTGTAGATCTTGGAGTGTGGATCCTTAATCCTATGTTAGTAGTAGAAAATGTGCTTCACTGAGCAGGGGAGTTTCTAACATTATTTTAAATTTCCAAGTCTGCACTAATCTTTAACTCTTCTTACAACAAAAAATACAGAGGGTGAAAATAGTATTTGATGATAGCAATAGTGAGTGAGCTTTTGTTTTTGTTTCAAACTGTTTTCTCTCACATATAATATTATTAGTTCTGAATTAATTTGTTTTATTATTTATTACTTAACTGAAATTAGGTATATTTTTAAATAATTAAACTTAATGTTAATAGTATAATTTATCCTGTTCAACTTTTACAGGTACTTATGTATTTCAGTAAAAAGTACATATTGAATTCATATTAAAAACTAGTAGTGTTATTTTAATAACACTTTGTAATTAATATTTTATATGATTTCAAGATGTTTAAGCCTAGTCTGTGGGACTAAGCACTGCAAACAATGTTTGAAACGTATGCAAGAATGTTCCTTTAAACTAACTGTAAAACTGGTGTTGATGAAACGTAGAATAACACCGATGACACTCATCTACGCACAACGTGAATGTTCCACATCTAAGTAAGAATGTCTAGGTTATAGATTGCTTCAAGTGCAGCGATTCCATAAATGCGAGCCATTAAACATCTCAACAGTGGAAGTGTATGGAACCATTCAACATCTAAATGGTGTAACATTATCAGTTTACAATTAATGATATGCTGTGTTACCAACAATATTACATGAGTTGTAAAAATGTGACCATAAGTGGAAAAACATATGATTAAGAAATATTAAGGTTAATTAGGAAATGAGCTAACTGAATCAAATTTAAAGATAACTATTTCATAACAATTGAGACATCTTATAATACTCACTTATAACAGTACATAATAGGATTTTTTATATGAGATAAACGAGTTACATACTTTCACTAAACTCATTACATAGAGAATAAATGTATAGATATTATAGAATTGTTGAAACTAATTGAAAAAAAGAATTACTCACAGTTGCAATAAATTTGTATGCAGATATAAATTGTTCTTAAAAAAAAAACTGTGATAAAAAGCTTTTGGAATGTAAGTGAAGTATGCAGATTAATTTCCATAGTTACTGATAATTTTTAATTTTCAAATACCAGTCTTGAAAGAAATATGGAATTATTGCATACAACAACAAAATTCGTCTAATCCACTTATGATTCAGCAGTTAATAAATAGGCAGAATAGAACGATGCTGACAAAAATATACTTCAGTTACGAATATCAGTGATGGCCTTACACATATTTTATCAATAGGCTCAACTTCCATCAAAGGAAAATTGAAAACTTTTGCACAGTGTATAGATACGGTATTTAAGTTCCTAAATATAATTTATTAAAAGAAAGTAAAACAAATGCAAAGTGTAATAATTAGCCTATTTTTCTCATACAGTAATCAAAGAAATAAGTGATAATATCAAAGAGGAATTGTGTGTTCAAGTTTATTGTTTTCTAAATGTATTGTTAGTGATTTTGTAACCTACAGGAGGTCATAATTATTATTTAATTATATTTTGGTTGTTATCATTTGTATTTTGGAGTAATTCGTTAGAAATGGTAATGGTTTTAGTACCTCCTGTGGAAGAAACAATAGCCTTTCATGTTGTTCATTAAATACTTATAAAACACTGTTTGACTCAGACTTAATTTTAAATTATAATCAATTTCATTAATTAGTTAAATTATTTATCACACAAAAATGTATCTCTAAATATTGGTTGATAATGAAGTTTTACCAATCAACATTATGCTGATGTTCTTCTGAAACGTTTAATGTAATTTGTAACATATAAATACTGTGATGAGAAATCATCTCATTTGAGATGATAAAATAGAAATTTTAGAAGTATGTTTTATCAGTATCGTTTTAATTTAGAGAAAATGCCGGAAAATTACACATTTAAAAATAACATGCGATCAATACACTTAATTATTTATGGTAGATTCACGGTTTCTTCAGTTTGCTGTTGAGACGATGGCGCAAGGGGCGTGGTTTAGCTGCGCGTCACTTGTTGCTTGCCTCTGCTGGTGTGGCCGCACGAGGGGTGAGTACCGGTCGCTTGTCTGAGCGTGCACAGCAGACAGCATGGTGGGTCTCCCAGTCCTTGTGTTGGCAGAATGCGCCACAGTATCGTGCGGTGTTACAGCCACTGCAGGTCTCGTTGGCCTTTCGTCCACAGTTCCAGCAACTCTGAGCATAAAGAAAAATTATAGATGACATAATTATAGAAATACAAGATCAGTGAATTATATAAATATACTACATTAGAAAGTTATAAAACATTTTAAGTTGTAAAATAATAAAACCAGTGGGAAACTATATCTAAAATTTATAGAATTATATTTGAAGGTAAGATACAGTGTATTCATATATAATTATACTACACTAGAAAGTCAGTGTACTAAACATTGTACTTGTGTTTTGTAATATTGTGTTGTATTGTACTGTTATAAAATAAAATACAATCTAAATTTTAAAACAAAAATTTGTTTCATACAATTAAACTTACGAATAATCATACAAGACATTAAACTGTGACTGATGGAATTTGTTTCTGATATGGTGGATTAATTTTCAAGACTTATTGATTGTTAGTTTTGTACTTAATGTTTTATTTTACCTATCAGTGTAAAAGTAATAGCAATCCATTCAAATATTTCTGTATCAGTTGCTGTTGAGTGTGTGGAGTATTTTGTACATGTCATAACTGATATAAATTATTTTTAAGTTCAATTGATTTTTAATGTTAACTGAACTTAACTTAACTGAACTTAAATGAGTAATAGACAAGTTGATTGACTTATTTCTTTGATTATATTAGGTTGTTTAATATAATAAAATCAAAGCTTATTTGTTTTATGAGATTTTAGATAGCTAAAATAAACTAACTTGAATCACACAAACTCTTACATGTTTTGTGTGTAAGACACAAAATAAATCAAATATCATTTGAAGTTGTACAGTTCACAATTTCTTCTTATTTTCACCAAATAAATGATTAGTACTAAATTAATTCTTCAAATCTTTAAGATCAAAGTTTATGTTTTATATATTTATTATCTACTCATTAAAAAACTATTACATGATAGTTGTGACTCAGCAACAAAAATCAATAGACAGTGTGAATTCTGAGGAGTTGTAAATTTATGATTTCTGAAAATAAATTAAATTCAGTATTTATTCAAACCCTTAACAAAATTTATTGAATAAGCCAGCAAAATAACACTTAGAAATTAAATAAATGTATTGGAGTTGTAAAACCATGCATAAATTTGATTATCTTTAAAATTATGACAGTAAAAGTCAGCTACTAATTTTTTTAGAGATGATCATTGACATGAACTTAGTGACCTGAGAAAAGAAAGAACCATTAATAATCTAACTTAGACACACAGGTTTGATTAAATGAGTAATAGACAAGTTGATTGACTTATTTCTTTGATTATATTAGGTTGTTTAATATAATAAAATCAAAGCTTATTTGTTTTATGAGATTTTAGATAGCTAAAATAAACTAACTTGAATCACAGACATACATTTTGCTGTGAGGGCGTGGGTGGGGAATCGGACCTCTCTGTGGGGGCTGTCCCTGCCACAGCTCCTGCCCCACCACTCCCTGCCACCACCTCCTCCACTGCTTGCTTCCTAGCTTCTGCCACCAGTTTCTCCATCTTGGCCCTCTCAGCAGCCACCAGCTCGCAGGCCTTGGTCTCTGCCGCCGCTACTGCCCTCTGTAGCTCAGCTACTGCCTGGCGCTTTACTTCGTTCACCGCTTCCTCTATCAGACAAGTACACAGTTAGGCAAGAAGCAGAATGGTAGATCTAATAGTACGAGATTTTTTTATATTAACAGTTAAGGGAACTATTTGTTATCAAGCCGATATATTAATCAGTAAATTAACAATCTCAAACATTTAATTTTAACACTATAAAAGCAATGATTTCAATCCCTATAAAAAGTAGTAAATGTTTTTTTTTTAATATTTCAATAAAATTACAAATAGAGGATTACTTAATCTCTGGTGGGTCTTGAGACAGAAAAGACTCATCTAAGCAAGTCAAATCCTTCAGGTGAGGTGGACTCTGGCTGGTTATTAAATGTTCAATTCAAGAAATATGTCAAGATTAGAAATAGTCTTTCCGGTTTAGTCAGAAGTAGGTAGATTTTGTATAGGTTATTACATGAGATTTTAATGTTTCCAATGTCTCAAAAACTGTTAGAGATACAAAAGTATTGTTTATAACAAAAGGTCTAGGAAATGTTATAAGCATTCCAGAACGTTTTTGTTGTTTTTCATAGTTGTTAAAACAGAGGTAAACTATTGGGGGTGATTTTATAAAAGTTTGAATGTCCTCCATATTAAAAGGAAATAGCGTACCAATCTGGCCAACAAACGTAGTCGAAATATTTACAACATGAATCTTTTTACCAAGTTTCAACTTGTTTGGGCATTGTTTTGGGACTGTTGTTTCTACAAGCTGCATTATGTAGCATACATAGGTATATTTAATACATAACATGGCTTATGAAAATGATAACTGTCCAAGAATATATTATTTATCTTGTAAATATCTTGGCTAAATTCATTGGCCAGCTTTGTATGGGATAGCTGTATATAAAATATAGCTAAAAATGTTTGTATTATTGATATTCTAGGAACTAATAGCCTGTTTTTTCACCCTAATTTAAGTGATGTAAAATGGTGAAAATCACAAAAAGTTTTGATATTTTTCATAACTTATTTGAATTAACATGTTTTAGGCCTAATAAAACTAAAAATTATTTGATTCCGTTAATAGTTAAAAAAGTTATAACCTAAAACATAGTTGCAAGCAAAAGAATTCTCACAAAAATTTTGTGCTTCGGAAAAACACGTCTTTTACACACTATAGGACTATTAATTAATATTGTATAAATATACATACACACTATGAATATTGTAATATGGTTACGGATGCTAAAAAGCACAGTACAAAAAAAGATAGTTGAATTTTTGTTCTTTAAGCCATAGTTCTATACAACCAAAGAAACAATATACAATGTAAGAGCCAGAAGAAAGTTGGAATAATCCTGTGAAAAATTGCATTGAGCACATAAAGAATGCTGATGAGATGAGAAAGTGGTAGAATAAGTTGAAAACATGGAGAAAAAACAAACTTTAGCTAAATGGAAACTTAAGAACCATAACTAAATGGTTCTTAAGTTATAAGAGCAGCAGGACCTGAACCACCAATCATGTGGTCCACAAATAAACAAAGGTAAGTTTTTACTTTTCTAATAGGGTATATATACAAAGAGTCAATATTATTCACAGTAAAAGTACCTTTTCTTAAGAATCGCGCAAGATAATAAAATTATTTTTGTATTCAGCAAATTAAGCGTAATAAGCAAAGGAAATACCAAAATAAAGATAAGTAAAATGTTAGTATTAAATAAATTTTGTTTAAAATATCTAAAAAAGTATATCATTTTTAAATTTTGTTGATTTAAAAGAGCAAGGCCAAAACTTTTAAATATACAAACTATATATTTTTATATACATTATATATTTTATACTTTGTGAGAAAGTTACATCAAACTTGTAAAATGAAACATGAGTTAGGCAGGAACATCTGACTTCCTTTAAAAGTAACTTGGATCACTTGAGCTGCTTGGATCACAGGTACTATTTGTTTAGCAAGAACAGTTTTGGAATTGAAACCAAATTGCAATGGGATTTTGCCTTACTAAGGTTTTTGAATATATAGTCTTGAATATCAGAGCCAATTTGCATCCTATAAGAATACAGTCCACCTAGTTCCTCATGAAACCATTAGAGGAAAGGAACAATCTTTAGATATGCTAATTTTAATGGAAGTCAAAATGGAAAGGTAGTAAAAGGTTAAAAATACCAAACAATATATTTATTTACATGTAATATTTTTTTAACTCGAAACACTTAAATTAATTCTTGAGACACAGTCAGTGTTGGAACTAAAAAAACCTATAACAATGTATAATTTAGTATTTTTTTACCCTTTTGCCACCAACAAATTTAGTGCGGTATATAATCAATTCATTGTTTAGCGAAAATTCCTCTTTCTATTTTACAAAACACTAGAATGTGTTTTTACACAATGATTCTTTGCTCTAAGCTCTAGATTGTTAGGTTCACACTTTGTAATAGTACTTCCAATGTAGTAATTTATATTTATGTAATAAAATATCATTATTTTTCTGGACTGTACATGTGTTGTCCAGGAGCACAACTGCTGCTAGTATTGTACCGTGGATTACATTAGAAGATTGAATCAGATGCAATTTTATAATAGTTTTGGAGTAATCAAAATGCAGTGATTGAAGATATGATTGTAATGTACAGTAGCGTAGCCAGAAATTTCTTTCGGGGGGGTCCGAAACCGGAGGATCAGGGGGACGTTTTGTGTGTTATTTGCCAATGAATTCACTGGTAAAAGGTAAATACCAAAAATATGGAGCTTTAATAACTATGCCTTATAGAAAGTGGAAAGATGTAATAGGCAAATTAAACTCTCACAGCAACTCTAGTACCACAAATTTTCTTGTATAGCTACAGAAACTTTACGAAGTTCGATTCTGGCCGAGTAGAAGGCACCAAAGTGATGTTGGATTCTCTGGATAAGAAAGAAAAAGAACAAAACAGAGCTTCATTCAAGCCTATAATTGACTCAACTATATTCTGTGGAGAAAATGAAATACCCCTTCGGGGACATTGGACCATTGACGGCTGAAAACCCTTTAGAAAAGAAGGGCGATTTTCGAGCGTTGCTCGGGTACAGATCAAACTAACGGTCGGAAAATGCACCGGAAAAACTCTACTGATTAGAAGTTCGGCCACTTTGGATTTCACTGATTGGGGTATTTATGAATGAGTTATAATGACGATTTTGTGTATCATTACACTGTAGACGAGTATATAATTATCGGAAAAAATCACTTTCGGTTGGAAATAAAATACACCTGAAAAACTCTAATGATTAGAACTTCAACTACTTCGGACTTCGGTTATTGAGGTAATTGAGAGCTTTTCTTCGGTATTTACCGACCGGAAGTGATTTTTTTTCTCGATAATTATATAGGTACGGTGTACAGTTTAATGATAACAAAAATCGTCGTCCTAACTCAACCCCATGTTTACCTCAATTATTGAAGTCCAAATTAGTTGAAGTTCTAATCAGTAGTTTTTCAAGTGTATTTTCCGCCTGAAAGTGATTTTTTTCGATAATTATATACACGTTTACAGTTTAATGATACCTAAAATCAACGTTGTAACTAAATTCTAAGCAGTCAATTTACGTTCCCACGACGAATTTGAACAAAGTGGTCGCTAATTTAAACTGTTCGCCGTGTTACGGTTCAGGTTACTTTGCGACGTCACGTGACCGCGCCCTATAGAAATACCGTGATTACACAACACTATCCGAAAGGCCGAGCCCAAAAGTATCGTTTTATACCTTATGATTTAAACGAAAGGACAATTATATTTTTAACAATGGTCACTTCAATCAGTGAAATCAATCAATTTAATGTTTGTAGACAAGAGTAATGATAACTGTCCTTTTTTCTCCTGCTCCATGCTTTATTTTTTAATACGTCTTAAAATTTCGGGGGGGGGGGGTCCGGACCCCCTGGACCCCCCCCTTCGCTACGCCACTGGTAATGTATATAAAAACTGGAGATTCTATCCTTTATAGTGAATAACAAATATGTCCAACCATTGGGTTTTCAGATTCAGGCATAAAATGTATCAACAATGATCCTTTTATCACTCTAGAACAGGTTTGTTGGAGAGGCTGTTATCTCCTGTGGGTAAGAAATATAATCTAGACCTAAGTAACTTAAACTGGATAAGGCAGAAATGACCTTCCCCCTTCTGTCTCTTTCAAGGTAGGTGAAGGTTTTAATTTTCCATGATTGGTACACTTTTAAAGACTCTCATTTCTTTGAACTCATGTCATAATGTCTTCTATCTGAATGTGTACACATAATTATATACAAAATATACATAAAAAGATCACTGATGTACACTTGGAGTTACATAACAACATAACATTTAACTATTAAAGTTACATTTATTACTATTTTGACATTAAGAAAATTATTTATTCAAAAAGTTTTCAGTTATTGGGACATCTAGCAAAGTACCTGCTTTCCTGCGGACTTCAGCCACTCTGTCTTCTGTGAGTCGGATTGTTTGTGCCATCAGCTCACCAGCTGTACGCTTGACATCCTCAGCTGAGTGGGAAGGGGCACTGGTGCGCAAGGCATCGCGCCTTGGCAGCCACTCATTTGAACTTACATGGCCATTCTCTCCAGCACGCTGCTGCAGGATGCTCAGTGCTCGCTTAGTTTTCTCCACCATGCTCAGGATACAATTCAACATCTGTCAAATAAGTGATTTGTGAATAAATTTTGAGATCTTCTTCACATAAACTGAATTTCCTTCTACAGGCTTACAAATATTTAAGACTACTGTATCAATATAATCTCAAACTTATGTTTTCTTAGTTTGATAATTTTTGAGAACGAACTTTGGTATTTATTTAACCTATAAATCATTCCTTCTCTAGTTAATTCTAAATAAACCCTGTTTAGTTACTGTTTTTATATCATGTACAATAGCCAATCTCTGGGGCTGACCTTATTGATGTTAGTACAGTGTGGGCATCCTTATTGTAAGTGCTATCCAAATTCCTTTCTCTTTATTTTTAGGATTTCTGCTTAGTGCACAGCATGTTTCCTCTAGGTGCTGAATTATTGGGTCTTCTCTTTCCTAAGAGCTAGCAAAAATTATTCAAAAATCCTCACATGATTTGTATAATCAACAGTAAGCTGTACAGGACTAAAAAGTCAGCACCAAAGAGAATCCTCAATGAAAAACTGTTGTGTATCTGGTGTACGATCTTTGCCGTTAAAGCAGAAATGATGTAGAATATTCTTGCCATTTGAATCTGTACCAATCATCATTTTCAAAAAATATACTACAAGGGATGCAGATAAAACCCCCTCAGCATAATAAGGCAAGCTCTGGTGCCGCCTATCACATCTTCCGAGGTAAAAATATTAATGAGGTGACACATTTCAAGACACGTAACCTACACAATTGTTACCATAATAAATATCTTATATGGCATGGAATGAAATTTGGTGGTGATCAATGGACTGAACCTAAAAAAGAAGCAGGTTAGAGAACAATTTGGCAGAAGGAGGAGTGCACCCTATGCAGTGACATGATTTCTGCAAGGAAGTAAGTACCCAGACTACAACAAAAAATGCCAAAAAGAACCTGTGGGCACAATACATCAACAGCATGACATTCCTTAGTATTCTCCTTGAGTATTATTTTCCAGGTTGCCTTTACAGTATTACTGTTGCCAGCAGCCCTAATCTTTCTGAGCAAAGTTTCTGATCAAGAGCATCCTCGGTGACTAAGAGACAACTTGACACAGATTATGAATGCTTAACAGGTACAGTCTATTCAGCTTGGTGAGGATAGTATCTTCCCAGCCCTTCTGTTACAAGGAACTGACTCTTTAGATATCTTGTGAAAATCTTCAAAGCAAGTGAAGTCTGATTATTTACCTCAGTCTGGATGATTTAATAGAGTGGCGTTTATTCCAAAGAACAGTCATTATAATTATTTACATGATCGCCATATCGTTCTCTCATAGTGGTTTTATTGAGGTCTCAATTTATTTCTTCTCAAAAAGTAGGGAACCATCATATTCACAAAAATCTCAATGCTGAATCCCTTCATTGTGATCAACATGTCTATCAACTGGAGAAGTCATATGAGACTGATATTTACGAAGTGGCAACTGAATAAAGAAAACAGAGCTATGTGAGAAGGTAGCCTTACTTGATCAGTGATAGTTTCCTTAAACTGTTTAAGATATTCTTAATAATAGTGTTCAAATAATGTGACCAGTTTCTGAAGGAGGGTTTCAACAAAATCAGTCCTGGGAGAACAGTCATAGTTCCATTCTCCATTAAAAGAAACAAATGTAATTTCAAACCCTTAATTTTGGTGGTGCTTTTTACAGAATCTCAAAATAATGTAAGAGTTTAGGAGTTACTCTAAACCAATGACCTGAAATGCTCACCAAGCCAATTGACTTAGTGAAGAAAGGTCTATTATGATCCTTTAGTGCTCAGTTGGGTCTTCCTAGAGTTTGAAGCTACACAACCATAGGCTGTATGTGGCAGTTATCAGATCCTAAATTGTATATGGTGTTAAACCCAGCAGAAGTTCATATCAGATGAACTTCAGTATCATCTTTCAGGCAAATTCCTCTGCAGCTCTTGCTTGTGCACGAGTGGGATTAAAAAGATGCTATGCTGTTAAGTGCATCTTTATTTCTCTGATGTCCATTTTATGTTTAAGCTGTTAGCTCCAACCAAATCTCTTCTAAATGTATTTGTGAGTGTATGTAAGCCTTACCTGAGCTTGTGTTGTGTTATTAAAAAGAAATTATATGGATCCCTGGGCTTCAGAGTATTGTAGGAATTGACAAGGATAACACACTGTTGGAGAGGAGGCTTAAGATATCCCATTAGGATTTGAACTATCCAATGATATGTTGTAAGACAAGAACCACAGTCAAACATTCTGCTAGGACAGAGCATTGAAACTAGGAACATTATCTCAGTAAATGCTTTGGAAAAATCCTGTTAAAGGTCTCATTGTTGCCATATCTAGACCCCCTTTATGTAGATTTGTTTGATGCATCTGTCATGAGGATCAGCACAGGATGGAATTTTTAAATGTAAATCCTGTGTGCTGTCTATGCAATCAAATAGAAGAAACAGTTGATTATACCATATGGACTGTGAAACTTAAGGAGCAAGCAGAGTAAAACTCTGATGCTCTTCAACTTGATGGTATCGATGATGAGATTAAAATTGGTTGAGCAATTCGGAACTTAGTTAAGGATGGAGAGATTGGAGATTGGTCTCAAAATCAAGAACTGGAAAACCTTACCAAGAATCTAAAGCTGTATAAAGCCATCTGGCTGTATCAAGCTATTTATTAAATAATCTCTGATCTTTCATGTTATACCCATATCAATACTGACCACGTGAATGTTTTTCCACTCATCCTCTCCGTGTGTGCGCCGCTCATCACCTTCTCGCTGGCCAGGATGAAGGGGAGGATAGTGACTGTAGTCAGGAGGCAGCAGGTGGGCAGGGGGCAGTGCTAAGGGATGAAGAGGGAACAGCAATCCTCCACCATGGTGGGGACGCTTGGCGGCAGGGGGCATATAGACCGAGTCCTCAAGCCCATTTTCATAGTAACTGAAACAAAATGAATGTTAATATCGCAAGCTTGTTGTGGCAAAATATGACAGAACATATATATTGGAAAGTAATAGGAACCCCTTGAATGACACACACACACACACAGGTTGAGGTGCCTCTGCAGAGAGAACTCAACCCTATATTTAATAATATGAGGCAATTTATTGATGATGAATGGTTGCAGTAATCGAATGACAGGTATAAGTGTAAAGTGTAGCTAGCTCTTAATTACTAGCTAAGGCTGACTGCTCTTTAGCTAGTAAAGGCAACCAATATCAATAACCTTAGAAACTTGGTTGTTTGTCCCCAGTTTGCTTAGTAACTGACAGATATCACAATAAAAAGTTATTTAAATGAAATACATTCCTATATTCTTTTCAGTTTTGACCTACATTTAATGGTGATAAATTTCCAAAACATTTCTATTTTCTTCTTAAACCATTCATAATTATAACAACCTCTAAACAAAACATATATACTTCTAAAAATATAGTTATAAAGATTATCAACTTTAGGTTATGCAATTGTATTTATTGTGAGCAAGGTAATACAAATCCTTAACAGGAAAACAAATTGAGTGAAAATTAAAAAAAAAAAAAACCAACACAAAAGTATTTATTATGACTTACGAGTACAGAAAACAACTAAACGAAATATTTGTTTGAAGTATTCTGAAAATGTTTCTTTTAAAAAGCTAACTTTTCCCAATCTGAAACGGTAAGAGATTTATACGAAAGCTGTGACGGAAGAACTTGGAGGGAGGGGAGGGACCAGGTGGGGTTTGATCAATGGCATTTCATTAGAAGGGCATGTGAGCAAAGAAACTGCAAGATGCCATTATTCATATTAATAAAACTGTACAGTCTGGTGCAGCGAGCGTCAGCTGTGGATACAGTCCCTGCTCGGTTAAATTAAACCTCTCCTCGGCACATGGCGCACAGACACTTGTGTGCACGCGTCGATTTGTCATTACAACAACAACGTGTCACATTCAGAGTGTTATATGAGATTTGAATTACTATATTAATAATTTATACTAGGATTTAAAGTAAATATTTTACATCTATATATTAAAATAGTAACCACATCGGATGGTATCGCACTATTTTGTAATCTAAATACTAGTATGGGTTTAGTACATAATAAATGATAAAACACACATAAATAAGTGTATATATTTATTGTATACATACATAATTTGGTGTGAGTGTGTGTGTTTTTATAGAGGTTGGGGAAACATACTTTTACGTTTCCTGCAGGACCAGTCGTTTGGCCTGGGAGTCTTTTAGTCGGACTCAGATATCAATACTGACTAAGAACCTCCTCTTCTCTGGCCTCTGTATCAACGCGGAAACCGCCGCTAAGCATTACTTTACGGGGAGAAGATATAGAACAGCAGCTCTTTCTTCAGGTAGTTCAAGTGACTTCTTCCTTTCTTCTAACCGTGATTGTCTTTGGCTCTCTTTCTTTCGATGGACCGCAGCTCCTTAAGAACTTCCGTGGCGAAAGTATTGGTCGCGTCCCAGGCAGCCTTCGATCCCAGCATTGCTTCTCCTAGACTTTCTGGTTGTAATGTCCAGTTGAGGATCATTTCCAGATCATTACGCTGTGAACTAAAACGTGGGCATGTAAAGAACACTTCTTCGCTAACGCCGGGACAGGACGGACACTCCGTGGAGTTATCGTGTTAAGTTATGGAGTTAACGATGAAGGTACGTCCTGAAGATTCCATGTCTTGACAGCCATGTGTGTGAGTTAGTAGTAGATCTCACCGTGGTCTCTATTCATCCAAGCAACCACTTGTGGTATTAGTCGGTGCGTCCACCTACCTTTATCTGCAGCATCCCACTGCGTTTGCATCGACGCATGCTATGCTGCCGTTTTTCAGTACGAAGTTCATCCGGACTCGACGTAGATGACTATCGTCGACGGTAAAGGGCTTCCTTAGATGTACGAAAAGCACCAGTTACTCTTAGTGCACTAAACCGACATATTGATGCGATCTTCCTTCTTGTTTCTAGGACGTCAAGACCGTCAGCCCAGATGGAAGTTCTATAGGTCAGCACTGAAGTGACTACCGATGAGAGTAATTTCCTCCTGCTTTGCTTTGGGCCACCGATATCCGGCATCAGGCGTGATAGGCTCGCTTTCACTACCGACGCGTTGGCACTTACATGCTCCACTTGCTGTTTGAAATTGAGCCAAGCACCAAGCATCACACATATACGGTATAAGCGGTTGGGATGTAATTTCGTGCTCTCCAACTACCAACATGATGATTTCCAACTGCTTTCTGCTCGTGATGAGCACTGCCTCGGTCTTTTGCTGTGCTAATTGCAGCTTCACCATATCCATCCACTCGTTGACTCTCTCGAAGGTGATGTCAAACGCGAGATTTATCTCTTCGAGATATTTTGCAACGATCACCACGGCTACGTCAGCTGCATATGCCACGAGTTTGACATTACCTGGAAGGACTAGCCTCATCAAACCATCATACATGATATTCCACAATAGAGGGCCTATCACAGAACCCTGGGGTACTCCTTCAGTTATTTTATGTTCACTTGGGCCGTTCTTCGTGTCGTATTTCAGGAGTCTGTTCGTAAAGTAGCTCGCTACCAGCCGGCACATGTATCCTGGTATATTCTTCTCCTCAGGAGCCGCATAATGTAGTCCCATTTGGCGGAATTAAAGGCGTTCTTAATGTCTAATGTCACTAAGCAATACTTCTTCCATCTGGTCCCCGAAATTGCATCCTTGGCTTGTGTGTGTGTGTGTGTGTGTGTGTGTGTGTGTGTGTGTGTGTGTGTGTGTGTGTGTGCGCGTGCGCGTGCGTGCGTGCGTGTGTGTGTGTGCGTGCGAGTGTGTGTACTGGTTTTAAACATTTTAAGAGGTCAAAAGTTGTAAAAAATATAAATATTTTTCCAAAACTAGTTATAGTCGTTGCAGACAGTTATAAAAATTGAATTGTTTGTAGTTTTCTTAAAGTATTACTTAAATCTGGAACCATTCTATTCTATGATTTTGTTTCTATGTAAACATGTAAGACATTACTCGTAATAATCTCGGCTTCGCACGCAATTTCACTGGTTTGGACCTTTATGAGCACCTCTGCTTCGAGTGAATTTTATTTTTAACGCCAAATGTTGAGTTTGCTTTCTTCCAATTTGTAGAAAAGTGTATATTTATGGTGATTATAATTTACTCCGATCTTTGTATTTTTCCTCCATAGCTGATTTTGTCTTTTTGATTCCCCCCCCCAAAATATAGGAGACCATGTAGTATAACTTTTCATTTTAAGACTGTTATGAAATCTATATAAGTTGTCTTTTGAAAAAGTAGGTTTCTCAGAACTGACGCATGTGTGTGTGTGTGTGACAACTGTTAGAGGTTTCATAACTGTTTTTAAATGGAAAGTAAAAGTTAGACTACATTGTCTTCTATACCTGCACTGTTATGCGCGTAATTGGGTAGGTGTTGCACGTGTATGCCTACTGCTGGTTCGAGTAAATTATATTTCCTACGCCAATGTTGAGTTTTCCTTGTTGCCAGGATCAAGAAAATACGTAAAAAGTTTATAGTTGTGGCCATTGTAATTTATTTGTTCTTAGTATGATTTATTCCATCCTTGATTTTGCCTTGTTTACCGATTAAGAATATATATACACAACAAATCAGAGAAGTATTCTTCAGATAAAAGTGAACTAAGATGGGTTTATATCAGTCTTTAAAATGATGGTTAAAGTTAAATAGTAACATTGTCTTTTAGGTCTAATAGTTAGTATTTAATAAAGATACACAAGATTAAAACTACATTAACAATGACACTGCGCGTCTGTTTCTTTATAAACTGAAAAATATTGTTAGTATTGTCTAAACGGCTCTAAAAATAACGATTATTTCTACTATATTAGATCTCGTTTTGAGCGTGTCTGTAGAAGTTATGTGGAATCCTAATGGTAATTGTAATGTTTTACCAATTTTATTCTAGATGTGATAAAAGTTGTTGAAAGTACCGCGTGTTTTTGCAAATTTTCGCTGTATTGTTGCAACATTTTCAACTCCGTGTCTGAGCGACTAGGGGAGGCGGAACAAAAAAAAAATATTTTTTTTCAAACTTTTTTTATTGTATTTTATTAAAATATACATTTTTTCCGAGTTCATTGATATATAATACACCTGTGTTATTTAAATATTTCATTACAAAATAAATCCTTGAACTTTTGTTGCAGGGTCAGTTTTTACTAGAATATTTTTGCTTGCGTATACGTATATCTACCCATCATTTCTGTTGCTATTTAATTTTGCTTCATTTGGCAACACTGAATATAGACAACTGCTTACTGTCTTCTGTTGCTAGGGAATAAATATTGTAAACATAACCTGTTTGTTTGTTATTGTTTATGGACGTTATTAGTTTCTGTGAAAGTTTTTACTAACGTTTGTGATTCTTACAGTTTCGTTTATTGGTTGTATTATTTATTCATAATGCCTAGACCTACTTATAAAACAACTAAAAGCAGGAAAGGAGTTGGTGGACGTGGAAAAAAGAAGGTAGTACAAGGTGTACCTGTACATTCATCTGCTAGTGTTCCTAGCTCTCCTAGGCCTAGGCCTACCAAAGCGTCGAGCTCATCAAAGAAAATTGACTTTTCGGATTATAGCCAATATGCTACAGATCATAGCTATAAGAATGAAATTATAGATATCAGTATACTATCAGAGAAACTCCAAGAATGTTCTTTTTGCAAAAACTGTAAGAAAAATGGTTTACAGTTGCGTTCCATGAATTATGTTGGCTTAGTGTCGAAACTAGAACTCTTTTGCACACATTGTAACTTTTGTGAAGAATTTAACAACTCTAAAAAGGTTGAAATACCTAATGTAGCAAGTAAGAAGTTTTTTGATGTAAATATTAGATTAGTGTATGGCCTGCGATGCATTGGAAAAGGTCAGACCGCTGCGCAAACTTTATGAGGCATCCTGAACCTCCCCCAGCCTCCTACAAAATTCCGACCCTATAACACGGTATTGCACGAAAAATGTAAACAGGTGGATTTAGAATCTATGACCAGAGCTGTTGAAGGAGCTGTAGAAGAAAATAAAGCTATAATTGAAGAGGAAAAAATAACTAATCCTGAACTGCAAACGGATTCTCGTAAATAAATGCACAGTTTTAGTTTTTAGCCGTTTTCCGAAAATCGATATTTTTTTGACATAAGGTACATTTTCTCTGGAAATACTGAAGATAGAGAGTTCAAATTTTTACACAATATGTATGTAATAGTTGTACACACCCTGAGTTTTTTTTGTGGCCTTAAGTTAACTAATTTGGTAAAAAAAAAATTAAATCTTAAAAAAAATTTGAATATTTTAGGTGTCATGGGAAAAAAATTATAACATACTTATTTTTTTATATAACTATTTAAAAAAAAACTCAGGCTATGTATAAAAGGCATATGAATAACTGACAAAAAATTTCAAAACAATAGGCTTAGTAGTTTTTGAGAAAATGTTCCTTATTTTAGCATTACAGAGATAGGGATTCCGCCTACGTAAGAAAAACAAGTGTACAAAGTTCCATGTAAATCCGATTTGTAGTTTCGGACATTTTTTGAGAATGAAAATTGTCAATAAACATATCGTATAGAAATAAACTAGATGAAAGTTGATACTAGCTGGGAGATCGGGAAAATAGGTGGTAAACATTTAACCAAGAATGGATTCTTGCTGCAAGTCTGAATTAAATCAAGAAGGGTTCTAAGTAAAAAGGTAGGGAGAGTACAATATTTACGTAATAGACTTCGCTAAGGCTGTATGCCAAATTTCAGTCTGTAGGATTTTTCATATGATTTTTAAAATTTTTCATATTTTCATAACCTGCGAATGACAAACAGACAGACAATCACGAAGAAAAAAAGTTATATCTCTCCGGGAGACAAAAGAGAAATTGTATCATTCTACAGAATGATAGGCTACAATGACGACATGTACCATCACTGAACTCATTCTTGTCTATGTAGAAAGACTTTTAATGCAAAATGTAAAATTTACAGATGAAATCTTTTTCGAGATATCTTACCACACGATATATTCACATTGTTGTTCATTCAGTTAGGTTTCATGGCAATGTTCCAATAATAAAAGTTCCGGTGAGCTAGGGAGGGTACTTCAGCGCAAGAGTGCGCTGCAATCAAATCTTGTCACAAACATTGACTTTCCTCCTTACAGATATTTTACTCAATGAATAAATATTTCACACGTTAATCTATATACATCAAACAAAATCGGGTTAGCTACATCATTAATAACTTAAGAACGGCTGTTAATGGTGTCTGATTTATTGGATTCGTCTCCAACCTAAACAGCAGAACTGTTAAAATATCGTAAAACTTCGTGGAAAAAGTCAAGTAAATAGAAAAAGAAAAAATGTTTCGTATAACAGTATCGATTGAAAGAGCCTATTAAATGTAATAAACTGACCTGTGTAAACAATGTTTAATAACAGTATAACAGCATTTTTAATTAATCTTACTACTATTATCAATTTATTTATATTTATAGTCTTGAAGACTGTTATAAAACCCATCTTAGATGTTTTTTTTGCAGTAGTAGGATTCTCAGTCTTTTTGTATGTATCTATATTTGCTTGATCGAGGAAAAAAGACAAAATCTACTATGGCACAAAATAACAAATGAGCGGTTAGTCTAAGGGCGGTTAAGACGACATCTACATACTGTATTGTACAAAATACTAGTTCCATTCCAGGGTTTCTAGAGAATACACCACTTACTTGAAGAACTGCCAAGATGTGATTATTCATCCCATAGTTTTGGTTCTCCGGGAGTTTGTTGTGACAAAAAATGTATTAAATATATTAAATAAAAATTCTGTAGACGAAGGGGGAGGTTAAATTATGAACGAAGTAATTACTGTTTATAAAAGAGCCACAACGTGTATTTTTGAAGTCCTCAATGTATACGGAATTTGGAAAACTCTTATAATTCCGTATCTTCCTTGGGCAGCAACCTAGAAGTTTACAAAATCGTTCGTTGAGAATGTAGTAAGTTTGTTCTGTGATAGTTTACAACACAAATATAACTAGGTATTATTTGTTACCGAGGGGACAAGTATAATGGTGGCCTGGGAGCCACAAGGTGGCGTGGTTCACCGCTGCCTCAGTACCCTGTAGGGCTGACCACATAGCTAGTGCTGAGCCATTATTCTCTCATCCAGACGCCATCAGCACCACCTGGCTAAGATTTGGCGTCAGCTGTCCCCCTTCCCCTCCCGCCAACACCCTTCTTGGTTACAAATCAAGACGCCATTCTAATTTCCTCTATTTTACAAACCTTCATAGATTCATTTGTCGTGTAGTAATTATAAAGTTACCAAATTGTCTTGTCACGTAAATCTAATTTTGGAATTATTAAGAAAACTACGTTTAATTAAGTAATAGTTTATTTATAAAAAGTAAAAGTAATACAAACCCTACTGATTTTAACTCAGAAGCAAAATTACGTAGAGCTTATAGACCGCTCAATAATACAGAGAGCAAGTCAACTATACAGCACTAGTTAAGCAATAGAATGCTATATTTTATTTTAAGAACGCTGTTTATTTTGTAGATCAAAACGATTATATTGTGCTTGCTTAAGCAATGTGGGTTTGTATTTGTATTATATGTAATAGCCTATGCATTAAAAATTTAAAACCACAAATATATATAGTGAACATATTGTTTTGATTTATACACTTTTTATGATATACAGTATTTATGTATAACTACACAAATTACTACGAAAACTAACTTAGAGATCGTCTGGTTCTGTGGCGAGTATAAAACATACTAGCTAGCTATAAGTAAAAAATTATTTAGAAACCCACATTATTTCGTTACTTACACTGTCTATCTACGGGTTAGCGCGGTAAATTTATCAAGATAATAAGAAAACACTTTAAACCATGCATTAAGTAACTTTCAATCTATGAGTATGCTTATATAGAAGTAATTACGTTTTTTGATTAAATTTAAAATACCAGGTAATATGTACTTCAAAATAGTCATGTGAGATTCTAAAATTTAATTTTACATCCACTTCAATCACTACAATTCTAGGTGCTGTGTAAACTTTCTCCATAATTATTCAATGACCATTTCAAATAATACGATTAAATCCCACCATCAAGACTTTTATTATAATATTGTACCCTTAAAGTTGTTATTACTGTATTACTGCAAGAGCTATTGCTAAATTCCAAAAATTTAAGCATATTATATAAAATATAACAAAAATATAATTTTTCTCCGGCATTATTAGAAGGAATTACATCGTAATAGGGAGCATGATAAAGAATAGAAAAACTACGAAACTGTCCATCCCGCGTTTCTCTGCGTGGGTCTCGGTATGATGGAATATTTTGTCAGATTCTCTAGGAGAGAAAATACAACAAACCTGTCAGCCCTGCATTTCTCTGCGTGGGTCTCGCTATGACGGGATATTTTGCTAGATTCTCTAGGAGAGAAAATACAACAAAACTGTCAGCCCTGCATTTCTCTGCGTGGGTCTCGATGGTTGCGATGGTGCTCTCGTGGGTATGATGAAATATTTCGCTAGATTCTCTAAGAGAGAAAATACTACCAACCTGTCAGCCCTGCGTTTCTCTGCGTGGGTCTCGGTGTGATGGAATATTTCGCTAGGTTCACTAGGAGAGAAGGCAGGATCTAGCACGCTATGCTCATGTTGCCTGATGTATTGTGATATCGTCTGCAACATAATAGAAGTTTAAGTACTTTCAGAAATGTACTAAACCATTTTCATTTTTTTGGGCAATCTGTTCTATTACATAGGACATAGAATGTTTGGTAAATGTTTGTTTAATGAAACTATACATTTACATAAATAACACCTTTATAGCAAAATAGCTACAGCTTGAATAAGAAAAGGTGTAATTTTACTTGTTAATTTATTTAGAATAATTTAAGAAGTGAAGCATTGCAATATTTATTATTAATGATTGATTAATTTAATAATGTTATATTTAATATATTTGGAAAATTATCAATAATATTTATAAGATTACAAAATATGATTACTTATTAAGTTTCCTATCCATTACTCCGATAAAATTGATTACAACTTTAATATTACTAAGCAAGAAATCATAATAGTTAATATTGAATGAGAATTTACAATCTGGAATGTATATTACAGTATAGTGGTTTTACTAGGTATATGTGTTTATTATCGTTGGAAATCATAAACATGGTATAAAAGAAAACGTTTCCATGCACATTACGATCTGGATTTGAAAATTTTACCCTTTTTATTCCTTTGCTCTTAATATAAAGTTATTATTTTTATGGAATTCAATCTTGTCTTTCACCATAAAAATAATAAAAAGAAATTAATTATCGTATTTTGAGAATAATAAAACAATTACCTACTACATCAATAAACCTTATAATAAAGAAATACAGTACTCTCAGTATTCTTGTGTATTTAATATGTACCTTGCACTTCATGGTAAAACAATAATTCAATCACATCAACTAGACTCAATTTACATGATAATTACTAGGGTTGAAATAAGTTATTGATACCCAATAATAAAACAGTCGTTTTACACTACAAAAACTAGTTATAACTGGAATTGAATTCTTTGAAGTGTATTGATGAATGCAAAATACGAGTAATATGCAGTCAAAACCAAAGCACTTACAAGGTCACAAGCGCAAAAAATTGTTCCGTGCAGCGAAGTTAATATTGGATTAATATCAAAGCAGATAAAACACATGTTTACTATTAATGAAAACAAAAGAGTTAATCATTTCTGGCTTTGATGAGTTTAATGATTCTGTTATCATTGCTGACACAAAGATAAAATGTTTGAAATGTGTTTGGCCAGTTCATATTGGTTGATATTGTTGTAAACAGGATATTGTTTTCTATCAGATAAACATTATTCAGTAAAGTAAACAATAAATATTGTAACGTAAATAATGTAAAAATATAATCATTTCAATAATATAAATATGTTGTTTACATTCTTGTAATAAATGTTAAAAGTTCTATCCGTCAATAGAAACAAAACTATATAGAATAATAAATGCCTGAATTAAGATTACCTCCAACTGAGTATAAGTATATAATAATACCCAACATTCTAAAACCTCTCATCATTCTAAAACATCAAAACGTCCCCAAAGTTTTATTTTTAAGAAGCTACTATTTACTAATTTAAAAATTACTTCATACATGCAGGTTTGGAGTCATGTCAGTTATTATTAAAATATACTGAAGTCGTTAGGATGCTTTTGTTTTGGGCCATTCTTAGAAAGCTTTTATAAAAAGTATTGTTTTCTGTTACGTCAATACATATAAAATGGACTTAGGTTCAGTACGAATTAGCCAATTTCTTAGCTGAGCGTTAGCGAAGTCTAGCACACGTGGGGCTGGAAACACTTAATTTCTGTCCGTTCATACGAACAATACATTGAAAACAAACTGACCTATAGACTTTAAATTTTGCATGAAGCTTCATTTTTACATAAAGAATCGAGTTATGTTATGGTGTATGTTAATCCATGGAGTTTGGCTGAGCGTTAGCGATTTTTACATTAATCTAATGGGTAACGATGATGGCACCGAGAAAATACGAGGAATATCAATATTTGTAAATAAACTCAGTATACTATACTCGAATGGTATTTTAATATGTGAAAAATTAACACATGTAGCCTAATTATCGCGACACATCCAGCGTAATTTGTTGGTGGCTTGTTATGTACACTTTTATTATATACTGATACGAAACCCAATATAATGAAGAAAATGTGAATGTATCATGTGGCAAGAAATCTAGAGAAAGATTCCATCTGTAGACTTGAAATTTTGTATGATACTTGATTTATACATAGACAAGAATTAGTTCTATGGTATTGCATGTCCAGCCTTGGAGTTAGGCTAAGCGTTATTGAAGACTTAACATTGCAGATTGTGCCACATAATATTCTGCCACAGTATCCCTGTTTGCAGGTGGGTGTAACATTTTATTTGCCGTATTGATATCTGTCGTTCTATCTGACAATATAGAAAAAGATCGATTTAAATATCAGCGAAGCCAGTTACGCGATCCCTATATAGTACCTAGTTGTCGGCTAAATCATATTTAGAGATTCTGTTTTGAGTTCCACGGATCACATATAAAAGTATGTATTTAGAAGAGAATTTAATTATGCATATACAGAGAATGCATTATAAGTAGTCAAGAGAACTACTTTCTGTCTCCAGTTTGTATTGTTCGTAAGCATTAAACGAATATTATAATTTTTTTATAAATAATAATTTATGCCATAGCTATTCGTACCACAATAAAAAGGAAATTAATAATACTATATGTTACTTCCTTATAAATTACTCAGAATCGTAATATGTATCAATATTACAATCAAATGGAGCGATGTAATTCCGGAATTACTTTTATTTCTCTAACTCTAATCGTTTGGCAGCCTGGGGTAGCTTGTAAGTTATGTGGTTTAAATAAATAAAACAGAGTATTTCTTGCTCGTTGTTATCAACCACTGACGTAATGTCTGTATTCTTTCATCTTCAAGACAACTTGTAGAACAACTAATGCACTGAGCCGAAGTGATCCTGTAGTTGTTGTGAGCGACAGCACAGCTGCTGACTCCTTTAATGAATTCCTGCCAACGAAAAACTAGCACATTTACATTTTGCTTTTAAGGGATAAAGCAGCGTTGACATTAGTGAAAGATTTTGCATAATTAGGTTTTACTGAGGGCTGCTACCCTTGGCCAAGAAGTGTAGCTTTTTGGTTAATACAAGAGTGATAAAGTCAAAACGACAGCGGGGGAAATGCGAGAACAAATACAAATATTATTGAAAGTCAAATTATTGCAAAGGGACACTAAAGATGTTTTTACAGGTGCTTTACTATGAATTCGGTGGAGAAAGTATAAAGTGGAAAATTATAGTTTTTATGGAAAAAATATTTGAGAACAGTTTTTACATATAGGAAATAAAGGCAACTTGTTTTACAAACTATTAAAAGGGAATACTTTTTTAAAGTCAGAAAATATTTTTCTTCATTAACTTTCTTATCTTGTACATTTACATATAATTTACTCTACAACTTACAATTTCAGTTTTAAAAAGTGCTAGATCCTTAGCAATATGTTTTTAGCAAATCCTACAGTAAATTGATATAAAAGTGTTATTATTAGTAGGAAAAATTTTATTTTTATTCTCTAGTAAATTCTAAAATTTTCACACCCTGTAAACTGAATCAATACTATGGTTTACAATGTCTTCTCTGATATTTTTGAGTTTTCAGAACATTTTTACCAACATTATTTTTGGTTTACTGCTTTTACATATCTACCCGCTCACCTTACAAAATATCCCACAAAAATCATAGGAAGGTAAATCTGAAACGAAAGGGTAATAAAATGAAACCGTCGCTATAACGTGAAGTATGGCACCTTGAAAGGCAGGGGACAATATGAAGCTAAGAGTAGAGGTGAGGAGCGTTATCCACATCTGGCGTTAGATATATAGGCATATGCTCACACGTGTGGGCTTGGCCTTATTACTTTACCGTGTTTTGTCATTTATGCTGACCGAGGTAATTTAGGATGGTTATTTCGTAGGAGAGTTTCAGTGTATTTAATGCTCTTTCTAAGTCTGGCCTAGTAAAAGATGATTGCGACCAAGAAGAATTAACCAAGTACATTTTGCAGTCGTTTTATAATGGTAATTCCTTATATGATTTATAGTGAGAGATATTATGTTATATATTTATACAAAAAGTAATTATAAGTATAATGTTTACGAAATTAGCTCACAACTGTATTGTTATACTTAAACTTCATCTATACAATTTTTTATAAAAAATTATACTAAACAATTTCATTATTTTCTCAAATTATTCAAAATCTGAAGTACGCATAGTTTGAGGAATTATAGCACTGAATTTTAATAGAGCTCAATATTTGTTTGTTGGCAAGTATTAGAAATTAATAGAACATTATAAATGCTTATTTTTTAAAACTTATCGTGCTCACTACAAACAGTGATAGATGTTTTAGGTCCTTTCAAAATTAGTACAATGGTTGGATTTTTTTGTATTAACAGCAATTTATGTAATATTTCTTAAATGTTAATATTTTATAAAACAGCACACGTACACTATAGAATTTGGTTTCATAAGAAATCTTAGGCAATATGTTGTTGAAAAGGGGTTTCTCTACAGCATATGAAATCTAATGGTTAATTCATTAAGTAAATTTCAAAATTAATGAATAAAGCTAAGCTATTAAGGTGTCATTGATAGTTTGATTTTTTCACATTTGATACCTTTTTCAATAACACCTTGAACGTATACATGCATTTGAGGAACTTTAGAGTGCCTAAATTCCCCTCAATAATTAATTTTAATAATATTAATGAATTATATTTTAAAATAGTTTTTCCGGAATTAATGTAACGAGTATTGCAATTCTAGAGAGCGCGGAAGTGAGTGAAGACTGATCAACAATTGGTTAGAAGGGATGTTTCTAAACAAGAATATTGTATAATTTCCTTACAAATTCAAGAGAGTTGCATGTATCGCAACTATTTAGATTTAAGGTAGTCAAGAGAATAAATAATACCGCCTTATGTTGTATGAGGCCAGTAAAAGAACAAGAAAATAAAACTGTACGCATTTTTGCATATTTCTTTGAGAGTTTAAATTTAAGAAAGGATAAAAAACCAGTTACAATTAATTAGTATATTGTTGAAAACAGGCTATTGGCACAATACTTTATTCAAGTAAACAAAAAGGTGTAGAATCTTTTACCAGTATTATGTTCAATGGTATGAAAACGAACATGCAGTTGAACGTGGAATTGTTGCAATAAAGTACGGTCCATTTAGTTGGTGAATAAACAAACCATTGAGCTGGGTGGTATTGGTTCACATGTACATGTGAATATCCTATTTACTTATTATAGGAGTATTTAACATATGAATCTAGTTAATTTATGTTTAGTTACAGCCTACTTAAAAGTAAAGTAGGTACTATAAATTAACTATAGATACTAATATACATTTTTGTGTTGTGCAGTAAAGCACAATCAGTAGGCAATTTCACGGCAGCTTATATATTGCCGCGCACTACTTATTGAAGGCACTGTCCAAACGTTAAAACTTGTAATAATTAACTGTTTTGATGCAAGTTGTAACCAGAACGCTTGATCCATGATAAATTTAAAAAGAAATTAAAAACCTTGAAGTGATGAAATTACGCTGTTCCAATTTTGAAGAGGAATACCATTTTTTAACTCCAAGTAATCTCTCAAAGTACGTAATAGGTAGGTAATACTTAAATAATATAAATACTGTTTCACAAAGTGATATTTACAGATAGATACATTTTAAGACTAGGTTACACAACACAGTCTTAAAGCATTTTCTTTATTACATTTTATTTCACACACTAGTTTGAACATTTCTTATCAATTGTAAGATCTTGTGATTGTTATAACATGTTTGTGTTAGTTTGGTTCAATAATAGAGTTCATTGATTGAATATGAAAATCAATGTTTGTTTCAAACTAACATCAACATTTTCCGATTTAATTACTAGGAAATGGTTGTCGAAACATTTCTTACACGATTAAATAATTAAATATTTTCCCTCTGTGTGTAAAGCCATCTGCAGAGAACAGTGTTAAACCGAAACTGTAAACATCTCCAGAACAGATGGCTCTCTACAGCCAGCCCGAAGTATTTCAACTATTTAATTGAGTAAGAAAGTTGTCGACATGGTGTAAACAGAAAGATGTAGATGTTAATTATTACAAAACCGGTCGTAATAAGCCTACGAACTATGAATGTTTCTTTCCACGATCGGTGAAAAAACATTACCTGAATAATCGGTTACATTAGATAGAGTGTAAAGTCACAATAGATTAAGTACTCAGTAAAACGTAAGGCCATTGAGTCATTGAATTATTAAAATGCATTTTAACTCAATGTTCGTCTTTTACACACTATTTAACTTTTATTTTTACAACTAGACATCATAAAAGTCCGGCTATTCCGAACCCTGGATACAAAAGGACAGTACTCATGAAAGTTTAGTACCTGTTTAGCGAGTCGTGCATGGACTCCCAACTCCCTCTGGAGGGCAGGTAGGTAAGCTCGCAGGAAGGGCAGCACGAATGGTCTTAGGGGAAAGTTGGTAACTTCTTGCAGGGAGTGGTGGAACTCCTCCACAGACAATCCTGTGCCCTGAAAGGGATAAACGTGAGTATACCGTAAGCACTTTTAAGCCTATTGTCATTGTAGAGTTCTGCCATCAATGTGTATAGTAGACTCACAACAAGATTGAGGACGAGCGCCTTGACTCTTTCTCCAGTTTCGGGTGAGATGTCCTGGCCGAACTGGACCAGAGTGCTGAGGAACCTCTTGATCTTGCCGAGGGGACGACCTAGAGGTGGACCGGAGTCTGAGAGGCTGATGGACAGCGCGGGACCTGCGGACAATCAGGCTGCTCAGTCAGGTGGTGCTGGAGCAGATTGAGAGAATTTGTGAGCCAGAAATTCTATAGATCTATAGAAGATGAAGAAAGGGGAGATAGTAAAGAAGGAAGCTATAGAAAGGCAAAAGTATTAAAAAACAACAGAAAATATGAATAAGGCGGAGGATATGAAACAAAATAAAAGAATGTATAAATAATTAGGAATGCAAAAGGTTGTGAATTTATACAAAATTGTCACTGTAAAAATGTGTGACAAAAACATGAACCTACTTTTAACTTGAGATGTATTTAAGTTTTTAAAACCTGGTTTATGGTAAAGGCCTGGGTTATCTCAATGAATGTATCTATTATTATTTTGCGAATGGAGGTGAAACAACGATAGCTAAACACATTCAATTAAGTAAAATATCTCTTTACAAACTTAAAGCACAACACGGTATGATTAATTTTAAATTAAACATTGGGAATCTAATAAAAAGCCCTAGCTTTAATTGTAATCAACCTAAGTTTAAAACACACAACAAGTAATTTTAGTCAGTTTCTCTCGAAAATACTTGACAAAAGTACGATGACGTTGGTACAATATTATCTCAGCAACCGTGCTCTTAAAGAAAGTGTAAAACTATGTAAATCTTCGTTTGAAAGTATTCTGTAATAGTTAAAAGAACCGCAGACCAGCATTTAGAAGAATTCAGAGTCCACAATTACACACACTTACTGGTTGAGCCATTTTGAGCATAAAGAGGTGGTGTCGATGAGCCGTTCTGGAAGGGTACCTTGGGGCTGGTGGGCTGGCTAGTCGGGGCGGGGGTGGGGGTTGGAGTCGAGGGGGCAGTTGTGGGGGCGGCGACTGGAGGCGAGCCGCGGACTTGATGCACCCTGGCTCCTTCCGGGCTGTCAGGTGACTTCACTCTGTCTTTTACACCTGCAACACAAGTTACATGGTTTCATCAGATAAACTTAGTTATACATTAAGAAATAACTAAGAGCTGACTTGTGTTGGCAGGTTGGTAATAAGACATTTCTCTTTAGTGACAGAGTGTTGTATCTCATCTCGAACAGCGACTACAACGTATTAGCTACTTGTAGAGCACCTTCTGATCAGAAAGTTAAATTTATATCTTAATTTTTGCTGATGGATCAAACACCTGTAAATGATCGTTTATTTCGTCAATGAGGAATGAACGAGAACTGAAATTAGCCTTAAAAGCTGACAATACATCCTTAAAACATTTAGTATGAATTGGTTAATATTTTAATTCGTTGTTTATTAATGTCTATTTAATTACTTATAACCAAATCTAATCCAAACAAAAGTATCTAATAACTGGCGTGAAATAGCTCAATATATTCTTAATATAACATTGATATAAAATACGACATTGCGATGCAAATTACAACGCATTAAATTTCTTTCAAAGCTTAAAGTTGTATAAAACCTAGCACTTATTGCTATTGTAAGTAAAACCTGTTTACCCGAAATAAGGGCGAATCTCTACAGATGTTTTCACAGATAGTGTTACTGAGACATTGTACTGGCACGAACCATTGTACAAAACACCATTAACAGGCGCAATAGTTTATTGATAGTGTAACTTGATATGATTGCTAGTAGCAGATTATGTGAAAAAGTTGAAAATAACAACCTAATCAATATCAGTGATCATCCGTCCAACCTCCTTAGCATATTCTGACGAAATTTTGAATCCAAATGGTGGAGATGTTTAATAAGAATTTTAGTCCTCAATTTAAACAAGCGACGAAATGCACACAAATCAGACAGTTTATGTTTGCAACAAATCTCTAACTTTTTATAAATGTTTGTAAAAAATTTGTGGCATAAATACAAATTAAACAAGAAAGTAGTAATAAAAACTAATATTAATTTGTTTACTAATGGATTTTGAAAATATCGTATTGCATGGTAATCACTAATATTTACAAATATCAAACAAAATAAAGCACATTTGTAATAAATCAATACAGAAATATTTTAGGGTATCAGTAATAACTGTTTATTTAAGGGTAATTTCTGTGTAATTTTCTAACCCTAAAACTATCGGAACACACAAACACACACACACACACACACACACACACACACACACACACACACACACACACACACACACACAACATTGCCATCGGTCATAAAATTAACTATGGAGTCTACATAAATGAATTGAAAGTGTTAAATAATAATACGAGTATCTATCGTAATCGTAAACGAACTTCCTCTTAAATCTTAGATAACTAACTATAAGGGTATAATATGCGGTCATGAAATCTAGATGTATCATGTATATGTAACATGTGAGTATCAAGATATGAAATGTCTATATAGGGATAACTTTGACTTGCAAAAAAGATAAAATTAACAAAAACAAAGCCTAAAAAATAGTATGTAGTATAATAATTTTTATTAATCTTGTAAGGACTCTCATCCAGTAGAACAATAATATTTGGTACGTACGAGTATTTATCAAGCCTTCATTGGTCAAGCCTTGATGATAAATAGTTTTCGTTTTTTTCTGGTTATACTGAAAAAAAAAAACATACTACTAAACCACACTGTGATTTGTTTATACACATATAAATAAAACTTTGGATTTATGAAACAAATCTATGTCCTCTTCTTTTATCTGTCCAGAAAATGATGATGAAGGTTCATATTAAAAAAAGACTTCTACGTGAGATTTTTGATCCAAAACAAGAAATTAAGGAATGGAGGATAAACATAAGCTTCAGCAGTAGAAGACAGGTAGACATCGCACTTGTTAAAAATACAGGAGGGACTAATCCTGAAGAAAGCGTCCAAAGTAATGATACCTAAAGGAAGGCCTAAGGTCTGCAAGTACAGAACCAAGTCCGGTTGAAGCTCTGAGTAGCTGAGATAAAGTATCAAATTTGTTAAAAAAGGCCAAGGCAGTACAGTACAGTATATGTAACTAATTACACAGTTCTTGTGTGGTTATTTTCACACCATTTATTATATTTATAGAGAATAATTGTGGAATTTAATATTATATTAATTCTTCCAATAGTTAAAAGTTACAAAGAGTTTTAACATTGCAATAATAAGTAATTGTACGTTTATTATGAATTTAAATTATGGGGTGGATTAATATACTGAATAAATACAACAAAATGTTTTCTAGATCAAATATATACATATTAATAAGAAAGAAATATTTTTAATAGTACTGATAATAGTTTTTAATCATCCCCCTCTGCCCTAGAGTATTACTTTACAATTGTGGAACAAACAAACAAGTAACAAACGTACCTAATGACACGTCAGTGTGTTTCCAAAATTAATTTCCTCGTCTAAAAACCAATTAAGTCGGAGCTCATTGCTGACTTTATTTTAAACAACAGAGTTTCATTTTAACCAGGAAGTCGCTTCTGGCGGCTAGAGTTGAGCATTTACACAAACACACCCCGGAGCGACCGCAGCCTGTCTGACATACAATGTCAACAGAAGACAGTTCTGCGGTGACACAAACATTTAAAGGCCAGAGAGACGTTTGTAATTAGCAGACCGGAGACCCGCGAGCGCGCGGAATTAAAGGATCTCCGAGTCAAAGAGGTGGCCGGGGGAGTAGTGGAGGGTTGTGGGGGGCTCCTGTCCCCCCCGTTCCGTGTAAAGTGAGCCGGAGCTGCTTGACGTACAAAGTGTTGGCCCGCGGCGTCCGTCTCAGCCGTCAGCTGTTCTCTGATTGGTCAGTCCGGCTCGTTCTTACAGCCCATTGGTCGGCTCTGGACCTATCAAAGGAGCCCTTGGGACATGTCGGCAAGAATGACAGCCGTTTGACGTCAGACGGTATTGCTGTTGAAGGGACTGAAGCGGGAATGAACAAACGTTTCAAAGGTCACTTCTGGGATTGTTTGGGTTTTGTCGGCAATACATTTATTTAAAATCGAAAACATATTTTCTTTTCGATCAGTATTGTTGTCAAAACAATTCTATGTTAAAATGCAGAACTTGTACAAGTAGTATAGAAATGATATATTATATTCCAATGCTGTCTTTAATTGCCAGTGATCTTGAACAATATGTATACATAGACTTTTTACTGATTTTTGTAACTTGGAACATACAAGAGAGTCCATTCAGTGCTAGGAACCATCAATGGTAGTATTATGACTGGCCGTAGGATAGAGGTCCTATACGCGTTTTTTGGCCTTATTATCTTACTTATGGATAAATTACACTATTTCAACAGGTACTCATTAGTAGTAGTAACTAAAATCACTAATGAAAACATTATTACTTCTCAGTTCAAGGGAGCAAGCCATAGGCATACGTGCGGTACGAACTGTAACAACAAAGCCTCAACCGATTATACATTGTAAATTTTCTTCATGTAACTATGCTAGCATGCATCAGGGTGTGGGTTAGCATAACAATGATGAACTGTAAGAAATTACGTTGACCCGAACAAATGCATGATGCTTGTTTATTATGCGAGCTACTATAGCTACAAACCAAACTTTCAGCATTATGTAGCCTACTATCAGTATGAGACAAACTGAACATGTGATATAAAAACGGTGAATATACACCATTTATCCCACATAGAATATATCCAAAACGCCTACATTAGCAGCTAAAAGATTACAAAGTTTGAAAATACACCTTACTTTTTGAAGTAGCAACGATGCTGGCATACTAACAAGTGCTAACAAAATTATGTTTCCAGACTTTTATTAATACATAATTTGTTGTTGACCGCTAAAAGTAACGTGGATGTTGAAAGGATGTTTGAGGTACATTATTGCTTCATATGAACAAGTTTACGCTGTCGATCATATTTATGTTTAGTTATAAACGTTGGTATAGACTCTTCCATGACATTGAGTGTGACAAATGGAACATGTTATGTACTTTAAAACCTTTTGGATGTATTGTACCATGTTTTAGAATACGTTTTGAAGAAAGAAAACATGTTACAACATTCCTGGCCAAGTCTGGGATCATTAATAGGGGATGGAACTGAATGAGGATGGAAAATAAGGTGACTTCCACGTGAAGATGGTATTCTATAAGTTAATAATAATAATAATTCCGAATAGTGTAATACTCAATAGAATTGCGTATAACAACAATTACATGTGTTTAAAGTTTAGAGGACAGCACTAAGGTAAATCGGCATATTAAGAAGTAATAACAGCTATGAAAAACCTTTTTGATTATGTTTATTTAATTTCATATATTAATTACACCCAAACGTTTGAACTCAGGGGTCGGCCAATAAAGGAAAATATTTCTTCCCGAAATCCCACCTAAACAAACAATCCAAAATTTTAATACTCGTCAATATTTACATTTACTTGATATCAAATAAAAACCAAATTATAACGACTTGGATTGTTGATATTAATATTCCAGAGTATTAATATTTAAATCATCAATAATACATCCAAGACGATATAAAATATTTTTTGATTAGTAAAGATCCTAGTGAATATTAAGTACAATGTATTACTAAATTTGTTAACTACTAAATATTATCTGGTTTGTCTAAAATAAAAATCACAGTTCTAAATTTTTAAAAAATGGATTTTTTAAACTGGCAAATTAATAAGTTCAGCGTTTCAGAATTTTTATCACTCTATTATCCACAAAGAATTGACAAACCGTTTAGTAAATTTAAAAATTCCTTTGGCAAGAAATAAAAATATTAATCAAATATATCAAAATAAAAATCAGAGCTCTCTTCTAAAATACAATAATACAGTTTTAAAAACAAAAATGAAATACCACTTGGAAATAACTAAAATAAAAAATGTTCACTTCTAAGTTCACTCAAAATTCAAAATAAAAATTTAAACTTCTCTTTACACTATTTGAACCTTAACTTTCAAGTCTCTGCAATTCAGATTACAACTCTCTAACAATTATTAAAGTTCAATTAATTTTCAATTAATAATTCACAATAAAACAGTTCCAGTTAAATATCAATAAATTACTACTTTTCCAAATCTCAATTAAAGTTATTAACAAAGTTCAATTGTAATTCACTTCTCTTGCAAGCATGAACCAAATGTTAACTTGTATGATTCTATTATGCTCTATTGTTCTTCGAGAATAAGTTATTCAGAATGCTCTGTAGTTTCTTTGAATTTAATTTTTTCCTATAAACAAGACAACAGAATTAATTTAAAATCAGATCAGGATGACTATTTCAATAAAACGTACAATAAATTTTGTGCTTACCTCAAAATCACTCGCGGAAAAATTTAAGAAATACGGCGCACTGCAATTAACTTTACTCACGAAAAAAACCAAAAGAAAGGGCGAAAATTATGAGCGGGCGCTTAAAAACTTCCCTTTCCAATCAACTTTGCAGGACATCCGTGGTGCTCTCTCATTGGTCCAGCTGTATCAAACCAGAAGAACAATACTCGCAACAAGTTCCAATCAATTCAAGGCAGTCAACCTGCCTTCCTGACAATTTAAAACTACCAGTACTAACTTGCCAAAGGATTACATGTTCGTTTTTACCCTGACATTTCACAATCTAATCTAAAATTAAGTCCCAATATTTAGATCCCAAAATTTTTATTTAATTTAAGTTTTAATAAAAAAATAAATCAATGTAGCTTTAAAAACGCTACACAAATATAATATGACAGATTAAAAAAATACGTTACTTCGAGACTACTCCAACTCAATTTTAAGCGAATAAATGGTTTTTTTTATTTGAATTTGTATACTAATCCAATGATGTACAATTATTACACATCATAGTCTATTATGTTAGAGGTTCTTTCTTATTTATCGCTTATTAAAATAAGAGCCCCATATTTTTTCTACTTTTGTGTTTCTTTTTCTTCAATATTTCTAATTTTAACTTAACTTTTTTATATCTCTTGTTTATAACACTGTACATTGTATGAAGATTCTAGCAGCAATTGAACATTTTTTTTATTTTATTCAAATAGTAATGACCACACAATTTTCTGCGGTTAATTGTATTTTGTACGAGGCCTTTTGAAATCAACGATTTCATCTACATGTGACACTTTATGATCATTATTAGTTTGTATTAAAATAACAATATATACATTAAGCTTATAATTGTTTAGTTCTCAATGTGTATCTTTTACACAAAATAATATTGATATTTATAAAATGTAGTCAAGATATCTTTCGGCTCCCGAAAGAGTAGATAACAATATAACAAAACATGTTAAATACTATATTGTATCGTACAAAGCATTAAAACTTGTGGGACACATCACCTTTCGTGACAAGTACGGTGTGACTTGGAACAGGTAATTATAAAAGTTCACAGCGTGGTTTTGGCTGTGACGTTTAACGCACAGGTCAAAAACTAAAGGGGCGAAACAAATTAAACATTTTACTAATTACTGAATGTTTTATTGTCGCTGTACAAAAGTAAGGTTGTCGGTAAGCTGTCGAGAGGTTGGGCGAGGTGGGGAGGGGGGCTTGATGACGTGTCACCGCCATGCCGTGCGCGGAACTCAACACTCAAATCGTTTTTAGCGGGGAATTTTATTTTCGCAATGTTGGCCGCACTCGGCGTCAGGCGCAGGCACGCTTCAACTTTTCACACGTTGTGAAATTAGTTTCGCCGTTTTTCTCTGTCCAATCCAGACATCGTGCCGCTGACTCCGAGTTTTAAATAGTTTTTAATTTTCCAGCGGACAATGAAAAGAACGTGATGGAAGAAAGTCGAGTAGAAACGAACAAAGATTTACAACAGGACACGTCATTAATTCTGATGTCCGGTGGTCGCGACATGATGAATGACGTCACGGGGAAAATGACGTCATACAAGAATACATGACAATGGATTATGCTTTGAACAATCTGAACATGATATAAACATGTTGGCATTTGTTTCGAAGAATTTGATATTTTCGGCAAGTCCAAAAGCCGCAGTATGTAGGTCAAACGAAATCAAAAAGTCCTAAATTTATTTCATATGTTGTGTTATTTAAAATAACAACAATAATGATATGCAAAAAAAATAATTATGAACCATTATTACAGTAATAGAATCCATTACTCATATATAAATATTTTCCTATATTATTTTCTTCATTAATTTTCACGTATATTGTCGTAATGTAAAAGAAATATAAACACACAAGAGAAGAAATAAACTATCCTTATGATAAAGAGTCTGGAAGTATTCTGAGACCTCCATTATATATTTACTTGTACATATATGTTCACTTTTAATTTAGTGTTAACCTATCACTCCTACCACTATTCTTGGATTGTCATAGTCTGGTGAAGAATTTCTCAGTGACGGATACGCAATTTCCTTCTACTTGTATCTCAACCTATTTCCCATCTGGGTTTAACTTAAACTTAGGCCTGTATTCCCTCAAATGTTTGATAACTATCCTGAAACCATTGTAGATGACAATCTAGGATCATAGTTCTACTATTACGAAGGATATGAAAATACATTAATGGTTAATAAAGAGATGCAAACCATATACTATCGCTTCTTTCTTGTAGAATTCAAATTGTACTAGTTTAATCAGGATTTTTGTATGAAGTGTTCACTCCCTCTTCTGGATGATCTAATTTAAGAAATTGGAAGTAGATGCTGCAAACACAAATATTTTACAATGCATATTAAGTTATTCCATTTCTCTACTCAGTATTCGAATGGCTTCATCAAATTTTTGAGATCTTAAGTCAATTCAGAATTTGAGTCCTATTTAACACCGTATCGTCTATAAAGACTTTTTTTAGCTTTTTACATGAGATTCTGTTAATGTCCCCTTCTTTGTACGTCACCCACCTGCCAAGATTTGTATGGAGAAGCGATTCTAAATTCGCTAAATTCGATATGAAATTGTCCATATTTTGTACAAAATTCATACACAAATAAATTAAAATAAACACACAAATCAGAGGTCAATGTTTATTTGACTAAAACAATCTACTCTTGTCACAAAACATTTTTATTTAGCATTCTATGGGTTAAGGGTTTGGTTTATAAACACGTTGTGTATAAATAAATCTGTTCCAAATGATGGTAACCATTTACAGACACATGGGAAAATATTAAGATGGTTACACAGATTAATAAAAACTACTAATGCTTATAACCCAAAGATTAGCCTATTTACACATATATTCGTATAATTATTAACGCAACGAAGTAGTCGGAGAGAAACTAAAGGGTATTATATTCTCTTTACACTCTTGAAGTATTGTCTTGTCGAATTTTTGTCATATCAACCACACATTCTACGAGATGTCACGGAGTGCTGACATACGACACGGCACATGTCAAACGTCAATGGATGCAGTTTCTGCGGCCCAGGGGCAAAAACCAGCGATTGGCCGTGACAGCCAGTATTGTCTTGTGATTTGTCGAGCACCGCCCCTCCACGGTGACGTCACAGTTGAGGACCGTTCCGTCACCACCAGGCCAACCCCATGACCGACTGTCAGTGAGAGTGGGAACAAGAGAGTAAATTATCTCTTCAAAAAAAGGTACAGATTTCCATATATTTTCTATCAATAAGTTAAAATTGTAAACGTAAACTTGATATTTTAATAAAAAAAAGAATTTCGATGTATACAGCATTTAAGATTGTTACTATTATTATTTTTTAATGCACAGTTGATGGTCGTGTATAGAGAAATCTGTCCTTAAATAGTGTAAAGCTTTCAATCGTAATTCTGCTCATTTTGAGTACCGTTTTGCAAAATTAACTCGTATTGAAGGATTGGATACCAGGTAAATCTTCCTGTATGCAGAAAAACACAGAGTTTACCTGTAGTAAAAGATTACGGAATTTAATTTCAGATTAAAAAAAGGCTAAAACAATTTTTGTAATTGTTAAAGTACAGCAATCTAATTATTTCCTGCTTTCCAAACCTGGTTTTACAGGCTGTTGACAACACAGGTTAAACTGCAAATTCCAAGTAATTTTAAATTTAAAATCTTAGAAAATAACTGTATCACCTGCCTTGAGAAATTACTGATATTGCTAGAGTGTAATAGATGCAAATATGACAACTGTAACTTATGAGAAAGTTTGTGAAATAATACATAAACTCTTTTCTAAAGTAGACACTAGTCCCCATTTCAACCTTATTCTGTTTGAATCTATGGGTCACTGGTATAAATAAGGATCTTATACAAACAGAATAAGGCGGAATGTTTGTACAGTTCAAGTTCAACATTACTGATATAAGGTGGTACGGTCACGGGAGAGATTTTGGACTTAAGCCATTTGTCTCCGACTTAAAGTCTGATGTCTTGGATCAGGCGGAAACCAGCTCTACTAATAAACTACGGTTTTAGCCAATATTTGGTATTTTATATATTGTATGATACTTTTAAAATCAATGTCCTTTTCTGGGTAAGAGAACAATATCCAAACGAGTTGCCTCAAAGTAAACTAAACAAATGTACACAAACTAGAAAAAAACAATTATTTACGTAGATTATACACTTTTTAATGTTGGAAAATGAAATTTGATATGTTCAGTGTCACAAAGCAAAATCAGTTTCAATATACCAGGCAATGAAAACGTTTCGTTACAGACTTAGAGTATCTGATTAATGAATTGTATACGAGTTCAGCAATTTAATGTAGATTTTAATCCTACTACAATATTAAAATATAAAAATTCTATTGAATATTTTAATACTAGCCTTCTTGACTAAAATGTCAGTTATTTATGTTAATGCACATGTGTTTTAAAACACAAGGTTTTAAATCTGCATAATATCCAGAAAATTATAAAAGTGTAAAAATTATATTAGTATAATAAGTAATTTATTTTGATATAATTCAGTTTATAGATTGTAATAAAAGGGAAACATATTTTTAAAAACTCCAGTACCTACAGATTATATTCTAAAATAATAAGAAACGTTGATAAGCACGTTAATATTTTCATTTTTCAAATACCTAACGAAATATATACAAGTTTATAAAAAAGTGAATTATAAATAATATTTATCCTACTTGAGTAGAAAAGTAGAAATATATCTCATAATATTAAAAATTAAAAAAATATTTAAAACTGTGGATTAATACAGAATCCATCTCAGAAGTGAGTTTTATAAAGGCAACGCTGATTTAATATACATCAAGATATACTAATCTTTATTCTGAAAACGTTTAGTTGTTACATCATTTGTCTGTTTGTCCTTGAAATGTCCTTTTAGTTACATAAAATTACCATGAACGTTCTCAGAAAAAATGCGTTTGAGAAATGGACTGAGGAAATAAACGTTACAACATACGGTTGGTGAAAGTTGTGAGTACGATATGTTTCTTAAAGTAGAGAAAGATTAGATTTCTGAAGTGATATGACTTCAGGCAATTTGAAAAAGCGGAAACTCCGGTGCGCTTCTCAAGAAGGCAAAGGAAAGAGAACATCTGTTCTAGACACGTGTCGGCGGCAGCTGTAGTCTTTGATGCTACCTGAACTGCATCCTCGCTGGCGTTTTACTTTGTAATGTAGTGTACAGAAAGAGAGCGATGTCAAGAGACCTACATTTGAAAAAATATGTACTATTAATTACTATGAATTAATAATAATTTGAGCTTAATAAATGCATAAGGCCGTTGTTTAATACTATGAAAATGCCAATTGTGTTGTGACATTTGTATTCTATACGTATTATAGTTAACTAAACACATATTAAGAGATTTTAGTGATGTTTTAACTGACAACTATCCTATCAATAGTGTGACAAAAAACTGTAAAAGTCCTGGCGGTGGCAGTTTGTATATGAATTTAAAGTGGTGTAATCTCATTATGGTTAAATTACTTCATTTTAACTTTTTAAAATGTTTGTTTAAGCCATTTAAGATACCTTTCTTGAAGAAAATAAATCTAGAAAATAATTTGTTTTGGTGCTTTGAAAGGAAGTTTAGAGTAACAGTTGAGACCATCTTAAAATTGGAGAAACGGAAACACGATTGAAGTCAATGAACATATTTTACGGCACGAATAAAAAGATTAAAATGTTCTATTTACTTGATTTTCTTACGTAATATAAAGTATGAATTTCATATTAGCTCAAATAAACCAATTTATTACATTATACTTAAAAAAAATGCCACATCCGTAAGGAATAATTCATTAAAAAAGTTATTAATTTAATTCATAATTCATTAACGTACATGCTGAAACATTTTAACCCATGAAGTCAACTTTACTAAATTCTACTTGCATTATATAATCAATTTCTAAATCTGAATTCAATCGATTTTAGTATTATAATGTTATAGTAATACTGAAACGAGAGTAATGTTCAATGAGGTTATGTTGGACACTCTGGTATGTTTATATAAAACAATAAAAAATAACTGTTTATTCGCCTGTTTGACTGTTTTAATAACTATTTTGCCTACGTACCGAATTACTTATACAGTATTCTCTTTATTCTTCAATGGCTGGTATAAATGTTCAATGAGGTTATGTTGGAAACTCTGGTATGTTTATATAAAACAATAAAAAATAACAGTTTATTCGCCTGTTTGACTGTTTTAATAACTATTTTGCCTACGTACCGAATTACTTATACAGTATTCTCTTTATTCTTCAATGGCTGGTATAAATGTTTATTGAGGTTATGTTGGAAACTCTGGTATGTTTATATAAAACAATAAAAAATAACTGTTTATTCGCCTGTTTGACTGTTCTAATAACTATTTTGCCTACGTACCGAATTACTTATACAGTATTCTCTCAATGGCTGGTATAAATGTTCATTGAGGTTATGTTGGACACTCTGGTATGTTTATATAAAACAATAAAAAATAACAGTTTATTCGCCTGTTTGACTATTTTAATAACTATTTTGCCAACGTACCGAATTACTTATACAGTATTGTATTTATTCTTCAATGGCTGGTATAAATGAATTTACGTAATACAATTAACATTATCAGTTATACTCTCCCAGAGGTACGCAATGGTATTATGTGTTTGTCCATACACGTATTGTAAAAAGAAGTAAAATCTATATTTCAATAAAGAGAATTGATTATCAACAAATTATATTCTCATTGAGTATAACAAAGTAAAAATATTTTTGATTATGATAGTGTCTCTTTAATGACTTCAAATTGACGGTTATATAATTATTCATAAAAATACAAATCCACAGTAAAAAAATATTAATTTTATAATAAGTATTTACCACAAAGTATAACTCTCGCGGATTTTAAGACAGTACAAAAAATGTCCTGTTCTGATCCTGGATCCAGTCTTTAGTAATAGACCTATTGATACCGGCGGTCAGCGTGTTTTCATTTAGACCCCTGATTTGTCCTTTCTTGTTGTGTTGTTAACATTTCCAAAACAAATCTGAATTCAACCCAAAATAGATCAGAGGAAAAACTTTATACCCCCTTCTTCACTGTACACTTGAAGGTATATTATTGATCTACCTACTCCTCATAACCATCACAAGATTATTTTTTGAATAAAAGTTTAATCAATATTATCCCAGGTTTAAGCAATTACATGTGATTAATAGTTCTTTTATCGATCTACTTTAATCACTTATCTCGTGGTAGCTTCAACATAATATTACATTAAAAAGCTTGTTATACTGGTGTACCAGTACGTCAATGGTGTACATTAATTGTTAAGTGTGTGTAGGAAACGATTTTTAAAGTCAATTTGCTATTTTTGATTGTTTTATTTAATATATATTTTAAAAGATGAAATCAACGGATTATTTTGTTTTGGATAATTAAACTAAAAGTGGAAATGAGAAACAATTATCTCAATTTAATTTTCAAACTGAAGTAAATATATTAAAAGTATTCGACTACGTATAGTAAAGAATAACTATAATCCATCACAATAAGTGAGCAATAAATAAATTTAGTAACTAATTTATTTACCAGTTGCTTGACAAGGAAATATATCCAAAATTATAGAGTAGACATTCTAAAAAGTTGTAATCAATAGTCACTAGCTACCAGCTATTGTCCACCGATAAGAACAGAGATCTGATCAGGCAGATCCCTCGCCAAAGGCTTTGTTTTTATTAAAATGAGTGCATATAGTAAAATGTTTTAAATTTCAGGAACCAAAATATTAAATTGTATTCTATACTAAGGAAATGTAGCCTCTTACAGCCTCAACGAACAATGTTAAACTTAGAACACTCCAAACATCCCTCTTTGTTTAAAGTTTTTATAACGATGGATAATTTGAAAGGATTATTGGATTTCGGACTTTTACCATTTTGCCATCGTGTGCAGTCAGTCACATTGTTGGCTTACTCCAGTCGCCTTGGACCCTCAGGTGTATACTTGAGTTTGTTTGACGTAACAATGTTCAGTACATTTTATGTTGATGTTACTTAGGTGGGTTCATTGCCATATATTCACTCAAAGTATAATTTGAATTACAACAACAATAACAACATAATTTTCTATTTTTGTAACATAATGATGGAAAATAATGGTTAACCCAGAAATCTTCTCTGGAGGGTGTTTAGAACACAGGGGAGTCGGGGTATAGCAAATCCTAAAAATCAGTAAAGGAGTCCGGGGGACCTGTCTCGTAAAATTTTTGAAGTATTGGGCCCTAAAATCGTTATATTATAGTACTTCTGAAGTTATAAAAGGAGTCTCTACTCTACCACCAATCACCAGGCGGCTTATACAGAAATAATTAAAATCTTCTGCAACAAATTATATACAGTATATTTCGCAAAACAAAATTTAATCGTAATATTGATAAACTATTTAACTAAGTATCCAAGTTTAAATCACAAATCAAGACAAAAGCTTATCATTGATGCCTACTATCGGATCAAAAAGTATAGATGTCGAAAGTATAGAGTTTGAAAGTTGATCACAAACTAATTAATAAAGCTACAATATCGGGAGTTACATTGCAATTTAGTTTGTTAATTTTTGAAAAAAAGCTATAAAGTTTAAATTTATATATTAGATTATGGTTTATTTACAAGTTCCAATATAAATTTTATTTTAGTTAAAAATAGACTATTAGGTGATCGATTATTTTGAAATCAATTGCTCCTGGGTGGGGGGTGGGGGAGCAGGTACCCTTGTCTCCCCCGCCTGTGCGTTCCTGTAGGCAAATTTACAATACATTTAGATCCTTATTGTTTATCGAAGGATATGTATCATTCTTGAAAGTTTTATTACTATTAATACGCATAAATTTTTGGGTATGAATATTTGTATTAGTTATTTACAAAACATCTCAAACTTTGCTATAATTTGTCATTTACATATCAGAAAGTATATAACTTTTAAGAAGAAAACAGCAATTAAAAATGCGTAATTCTTGAAGCTTTGTAATGAGGTTTTGGCATAACTCACGAAGGTTGAAAAATGATTCAAGTTAAATATTATTCTTATGAAGTAAAAGTCAAGCTCGTTTCACTACAACCGGCTCTTAAAGAAGTAACCACTTTGCAATAAATCCTTAAAAGACCAGTGGCAGTGTCAGGTTTATTATTAAAAGGCCCGAATTATTTTAGTAATTAATATTGTAAACTTATTGTCACACTAGTACGGGTTTAACAATTTTATCTTTTATGACTTACATTGGTTTAATTGTGAAGAGGCTTGGAGATGAGATTGTTTATGTTGAATCGCATTAATGGGGCTGATATATTCTTAATTATTCGTCAATTAGGGATATCAGCGACACATAGATTTTGGGACTGGTTGGTTGAGCAGATATCTGGTTAAATCACTTATAAACACTTATCAAAGGAGATATCCAAAGTTTTGAAATTAAAAGTATCAGATGCATTTATACATCTTATTAATGTATATATTTAACATTTCTCACAGCCTATACTACAGACTACTAGTGTTGTGAAGTGCGGCGAATCTTTTTTCCAACAGTGGACTGTTAAATGGTTGTTACAAAGCCAACACAATTATCAGCAAGCGAACAAAGAAACCGCTCTTAAACACTGCAAACTAAATTATCGATCAGTGACGGCTGCTGTGGACGGTTTTACAGTAAATCTTTAACTAATTTGTGTCCACACTCTGCGTTTGAGTTCAAGTATTAGCGCGAAGCTGTTGGCTGCACACTTATTGAGGAAAATGTTTTACATTAAAATAAATGTAATTATTGATCAAAGCATATAAACCAAACTGTTGTGTTACTATTTTACTTCAATAGGCTACTGTTATTATTTTATCCAAATTATATACATGATACGAGAATAAATTTTAGTAATTAAATCGTCTGTTTAACTTTTTGGAGAAGAAAACACAAATTTCTTGCTTGCCCAACCGAGACAAGCAAACTTTGAACTCGCTGCGACTTGTCGCTCGAGGCCTGAGAACCAGCAACTGGCGATATATCTCTAATTAGAATAATCAATCAGCTCACTGTTATCATGACACCGGCTAACCCCCACAAGTGTAGCAATATTTTTAACGCGTTATATTAATTTTTGTAACTTGTCCAAATAAAATTTAAACTACAGTTATTTTAATGAAAATACTTTTAGACAAAGATCAACATTGTAAATTTGTTGGACACTACCTTAAAATGTTTTTGAATTTTTACAAGTTGCAAAAATAAATAGTCTTTCAGGCTCATTCGGTAAAAGTATGTATATTCTGTGACAACTGAAATGTTATTAATATATTTTTATGCGATTTACATGTACTCAATACTCAAAAATCAATACTCAAAAAAATAAAAATGTTTATAAAAAAGTTTTGGAAATATTATAAGGATTCCAGAACAACTTTTACTGTTTATATAGTTTTATAAATAACAGAGTTGTGTATTTGTTTGAGTTTGAAAAGCTGCCATAATGGAACGAAAGGCACAACAAGCTGGCCAATGAACTTAACTTTTGTACCAAATTTAAACTTTTTGGTCTTTTTGGGGCAGTTATCGTTTCCACACGACACATTATAGAGCATATACAGTTGTTCTTTGAAGTTATGTGGGAATTTTCTGAAAGTGCAACGTGGACAATTAAAATGGGATATTTTTTGTATTCATCATATACGTAAAAATAAACAATAAAAATTGTATTTGGTAGTTCTAATGATTATTTTAGATAACTGTTACTGTTAAATAACTGTTTTACTTCAAATATATGTTTGCCTGTGTCTACCTTACAACAATATTGCAATAACGATTTGTTGGGTACGAAAAGAAATTGATACACATCTATATTACATAAATATACAAATGCTTTCCGGGAAGTTTTTCTTAATGGTGATTATTACCAATATAGGCAGATTTCTATGAAACCCATCTAAAACTAAAACAAGTTGTGCGGTTTACGATTTACTTATCGTAAAAGCCAACTGTACTGGCGGCCAATTAATTTTAGTCCAATAGCGTTTAACCTCAAACACTTTATGCCTTATTTGGCCATGTAATAATGGGAAGTCTCATTATAAAGATATAAATAATACACATCAAAATAACAATATAAAAAACTAACTTAAAGGAGTTTCAAGATAGCCTCTCTTAACGCATACTTGTCATACACTTAGTGATGTAGACACAACGGCCGTCTACACTAACCGTTATCACATATTCACATTCACATATCTTTTGAGTAAGCAAGGGCTTCAGCGGAAACCCTTATCTTGATATCAAAATACCCCAATGCATCCCTGTAGCCCATGATGATCGTTGAGTAAAATTTCACTATCTCATATCATGGGTTTTTATGAAAATATAAAAGAAATTCTGAAAGTACTCGTCCCAAAAAGTAATTATATATAACTTTAATATTTGGCATAGTATTCGATATAATTTCTTTTTACAACCCACATGTCTTTAATACTAATACTAATCAGAGAAAAGTAACGTAATTAAACATTCCACTCGACAGAAAATTAATGTGGTATAAATTTTGAAATATATTAGAAAAGAACAGTAGACATTTCCTCTAGCTGAGTAGCGACATTCTTAGACTTTACTCTGCACGTGCATGCATAGAAAATCTCAGAATTTTGCTTCTTAGCTAGAGTTTATATTTTTATTTTTCTTATTTTAGAAATACATCAGAGATCTATTCCTATGCTACCAAATATATATTGTCATCTTGTAATACATATTTAGCTCACTAAGCGTTAGTACTCATACGGTTAGGTGTACTACTTAAATAGAGAAGAATTCATTAAAATGTAAATAGTTATTTTACACACTCACTACTAAGTAAACGTTAACAGGCCAACTGAATTTTAGGTTAATGTCCTAGGGAACAGCTGTTGCTAGTCACGTGATCGTTAAACAATGCGACGTTGCCAAGTTGTAATCTTGACCAGCTGTTGCCAATTACCCAAAACTTGGAGCACTACTTGCTGTTACTTAGATAAACTTTTAGATTTTCACATGTTTGTTTTTGACACAGGTTTGATTGATATCTTTAGTAATATTTACATTTAGTAAATTTGAATAAAATTTCCATTTATTTAAACTATAATCTGTTTTTATGATTGTAACCTCCGTAATGGATTTAATTATCTCATGTAATAGTTGGAACTGAGAATTATGTATAAAAACATGATACGTAGTGTTTTCTATTAAAATACAGAGAAAATATAAAGAAACCATCAATAAGTAGCATTCAAAATATAACCATTACATGGAACTAGTAGATATTATTAATACTCATCTGAAAATGTGATACAAATCCTTTATTTAGATGTACAAGGTTGTGGAAAATTTTAACATCAAGTATGATAATTACAATTATTTTGAGAGAAGTTAGTGTTTTTATTCATGAAAGACATTGTTGTAAATAGAAAAACTAGCGTAGGTAGAAACGAATGGTTTTATCAAAAAACTATTAGATAAAATGAACAGGATCCTTCTGTGTATCCCCATTCTAAAGAATTCGCTAGTGATGTCTCACCAATAGTAGGAGTTCCTAGGTGTGGATGTAGGATAGTGCTGTGAACAGTATTTGACTGAGGCTGATAAGTAGGACCATTCAATAAATTTCGCTAGTGATGTCTTACCAATAATAGTAGTTCCTAGGTGTAGATGTAGGATAGTGCTGTGAACAGTATTTGACTGAGGCTGATAAGTAGGACCATTCAATAAATTTCGCTAGTGATGTCTTACCAATAATAGTAGTTCCTAGGTGTAGATGTAGGATAGTGCTGTGAACAGTATTTGACTGAGGCTGATAAGTAGGACCATTCAATAAATTTCGCTAGTGATGTCTCACCAATAGTAGTAGTTCCTAGGTGTAGATGTAGGATAGTGCTGTGAACAGTATTTGACTGAGGCTGATAAGTAGGACCATTCAATAAATTTCGCTAGTGATGTCTTACCAATAATAGTAGTTCCTAGGTGTAGATGTAGGATAGTGCTGTGAACAGTATTTGACTGAGGCTGATAAGTAGGACCATTCAATAAATTTCGCTAGTGATGTCTTACCAATAATAGTAGTTCCTAGGTGTAGATGTAGGATAGTGCTGTGAACAGTATTTGACTGAGGCTGATAAGTAGGACCATTCAATAAATTTCGCTAGTGATGTCTTACCAATAATAGTAGTTCCTAGGTGTAGATGTAGGATAGTGCTGTGAACAGTATTTGACTGAGGCTGATAAGTAGGACCATTCAATAAATTTCGCTAGTGATGTCTTACCAATAATAGTAGTTCCTAGGTGTAGATGTAGGATAGTGCTGTGAACAGTATTTGACTGAGGCTGATAAGTAGGACCATTCAATAAATTTCGCTAGTGATGTCTCACCAATAGTAGTAGTTCCTAGGTGTAGATGTAGGATAGTGCTGTGAACAGTATTTGACTGAGGCTGATAAGTAGGACCATTCAACAAATTTCGCTAGTGATGTCTCACCAATAGTAGTAGTTCCTAGGTGTAGATATAGGATAGTGCTGTGAACAGTATTTGACTGAGGCTGATAAGTAAGACCATTCAACAAATTTCGCTAGTGATGTCTCACCAATAGTAGTAGTTCCTAGGTGTAGATATAGGATAGTGCTGTGAACAGTATTTGACTGAGGCTGATAAGTAAGACCATTCAACAAATTTCGCTAGTGATGTCTCACCAATAGTAGTAGTTCCTAGGTGTAGATGTAGGATAGTGCTGTGAACAGTATTTGACTGAGGCTGATAAATAGGACCATTCAACAAATTTCGCTAAAGTCAGGACGTGTATGAAATGGAAAATCCCTGAAACAATTTTGAATTAATAAATAACTATAAAAAGTGTAGATTTATCCTGATATCTATCCTTGAATTTCTTTATACATCAAAGTGTATCAAAAAGCACTTAATTGTAAGGCTATGATTTGTTGGCCAAATATCTTCGAGTTTTTTCTTAAGAATGAAGTTGAATATCTTTAATATCTATGTCTTTAATGTTCATAACTTAAAAAATAAACATCTTCTAGTAACTTTATAATTCCGAAAGTAAAAAAAAGCATGGTCATTCACTTCGATTAATCAGGACTGGTTTTGAGATAAGTTACATACATTTAAACTGTGGAGGTCATGGTTTATTGAAGTAACTAAGATATCGGTATACCAACAATTAAAATATCACCGCGTTCGTGGAAACCCTAGTTTTAGAAACATAACTTCACTATAACTCTCCCCATTTTTCATCCTTCAGGTTGTTAAGAAAAGGCCTTCGAGAGTTAAGGAAATAGTTATTTATCAAAATTAAAAAAAGATTTGCTTGAAAATGTACTCCAAAACGATTTATTTTCAATCTGAACTTGTTAAGTTGTGGCTGAAAAAAGTTTGCAAAATTCAATTGCTTATGGTTAATTTAATTTTGATAGTTAGTCTACATATCTGTGTATTCACATGTTAAAACGTCATATTGTACTTATAATTTGTTGCTTAAGTAGAAATGAAGCTTCATACAAAATGAAAACGGAACTTTTTAACTGGCACGGCGGTTATTACAAAATAAGTGAATACACCACGTTTTACATTTTTCAAATATAGACAGACATACAGAATTGAATAATGTTCAGTCTCTCGAGTGACAGACTTTGCAAACGCTCGGCCAACTAGATTCATAACATTAATGCATGAATGTACTGCTCTGGTTGGGGAATGATAATATCATGGTTGGGACAAATAATCATTGCCGGGACCCTTTCCGTCTGCCGCGACCAGCATGTTCACACAGGTGCAGACTCACCGGCAACAGCAGCGGTGGTAAGGCTTTTTTCTTTAGTTTTGGTAGTGTCTTGGCAGAGAATAGTCAAGGCAAAATTTAAGTATGGTGGTTTGTTACTAAGTCAAGTGTATCGCTGATAAAAACATCATTTTAAAACCTGTTGGTAATGAAAATCCGGAACATTTTAGTGTTGTGTGAATTTTGGCCTGTGAAGAAACGTTATCGAGCGTCTTTGGATCGCTTATTATAGAAGAAAATTCATTTCCACTATTTACATTATACTATTGTTATAGTTCTCATTAACAATGTTTTTTTAATCAAGATTAATAATTATTTTGTGAACTTATAATCTTTACCATTTAAATAGCTTCTTCAATATTTTTGTCTATTAATCTCTGATAATAATAACATTTAAACCAATACAGTATTACATTTTTAAAACACCATTTCCGCCATTCATCTGTTGGCTCTATTAATCGATGTTTATAGAATGAATTAATCTCAAACGTACCGTAATCTGAAGATAGGAATGTTCCTGTGGGGTAACTCCGAGACACAGCATCGATCCCCAGAGTCGCGGGCTGAGAACTGCCAGCTGGCGACATTTTCACTAATTACAATAATCGATCAGTTCAACCATCACCGCACAGTTGAGATCTTTATCAAACTTTCTTACTGCTTCAAACCCCCAAGATTTATGATAAAGTTTGGGCTAATTAGTTTTGAATCCTGCTTTAAGCTTAAGCACTGCGCCAACATTTTATTAATTGATATATCCCTGTAGCGAATGAAGCCAAAGAATCGATAGAACAACGAATAACCGAATGTACATAACGCTTAGCTATGATGAATTTCGGAAAAGGTATAAAATTAATTGGAATGAGTTTGATACATAAGTGAAATTGTTTACATCAAACCGGTAGCACACAGCTGTGTACGATATAACAGCATTTTAAGGTTCTCAACAGCATGCTAATTCTCAGATTCTATTTAAAGAGTATTAAGATTAATATAATATTTACTCAGCTTTGGATACTCTAAATGAATTACAATTTAAAAATATAGACAATAATATACATTAGTAGAATTTCTCTTAATAACCACACGAATGCAACTGAATTGTTAGTGCTTAATTTTCTTATATATAACAGGGGAACATTCTAATCATAGATATTTTGATTGTATGTACATTTATATCATAGTTATAATTATGGATGAATAAACCTAATGGAATTTTAAACGAGGAATATAAGTAATAATGTACAATCCATTACATACCTTTTTGATGTTATAAAATACGCTGTTCATTTGTATGTTCAATATAATGTATCTTTGGGTTAATAAGAAACGATTTAAAGTGCTTGATATTAGCAGCCTACAGTCATGCGACTTCAATGTAAGTTTAATTATCATATAAATAATACAAATTGAGGATCTAATGGAATAGGGGAGTACGAGCAATTTATTGATTTTGGGTTTCTTTTAAAATATTGATTTTTTATATAATGACGCATCTTTATCAAGTTTTAGTGCAAAATTAGTTTGTAGTTCATTTGTTATGACCAAAAAACAAGGGGCGTATGAACCATATTTTCTATATGGCGCCATAGAAAAGAGGCGTGTGTGCATAAGCCTTCTGATTTCATGTAATTGCTTCATGGTAGAAATACGTATATAAACCATTCGTAATTTGTTTTCAAAAAGAAAGTAATGAAAATTGCCTGCCTTGTACTTTGAAGCTGTAATAATAATAATACAATATATAAACATCGCTACCTAATTTAGTAGTTTCATGTTTGTTTTACCCTATGAAGCAGTTGGCAATTAACTGTTAGACCAAATGCAGATGCTGGATGCTGAGCAAATCCAGATTATTATTCTTGTTACAGTAATGCCTAACAACTTATTTGTTTTTAAGCATGTAAAGCTTAATTTGCTACAGTATTAATGAACTAAAATAATTAAAGTACCTAATAAAGAGAATATTAGGCAACGATAATGTACAAGTTCAATCTATCCCGAAGCCTACATGAGAAAAACGGAAAGTAAGTGAGAACTGAGCTGACAATAAGAGAAAAATAAAACACAACTCTGGGCAAGAGAGTACCAATCGTAAAGGACTATATTAGAAAAAAGATTTTTCAAGATACCTTGCAACACTCAAAAATATGAAATACAATTGCAAATAACTTACAGAAGATGACCGAAATCATATTTTTTCTGAGTTTTGGAAACTTGGGAACTAATGCTACAAAGAGAATATTTAACATGAAGAATAGTCGTTTAAAGAAGTTGATAGAACAAGAGTTAATCAATCTAAAAGTAACATCACAAATATTTATACCATAAGAGTAAACAGAATAGATGGTGTGTAAACAGTTTCTTTAGTAACCATAGATGTAACTGAGGAAATGATAAGAACAAGTTATCTTAGAACCAAAATTAAAAATAATATAATATTCAAAGATGACGAAAGGGAAAACTCTTTCCTGTCACAAAAAATTCCGATGAAACAATTATTCTCATGTTGTAACACATTAATTACTTTCCCAGGGTACCACCTCATTGGTGTAGAAAATATACAAAAACGGGCGTCTAGAGAGTATTTTAAATGAAGAAAGAGTGAATTCCTTGTATTAGAAAAATTGTTAAATTGAAAAAGAGATTAAAAGGCCCAATCTGTGTGCAAAACAATTTACACAAAATCCTTAATTTAATCTAGAATTTCATGTCACGAAGAAAGACTGGTGTTACGGGTTTGAGTCGATCCTTATGAAAAAGTGCTTCGTAAGATACAAGAGAAAAAGAGCCGCAAAGGTGAGAAAATAAAAAACACAAAAGAAGCTCCTTCAAACCCCCCTCCACACAACACAACAGATTTTGATTTAGAAGCTACTTTATACAGCCTCTTAAATTTTTTTGGCCAATGTTTTACAGAATGAAACTAGCATGTTGCACCTTCACAGTGTATAAAATTGGAGTTGAGGAAGGATTTTGCTTTTTTGGAATGATAACAACAGGTAATAGAAGATCAATAGAAGTAACTTCATGTTTGCTACAATACATTACAAAAAATTGGACCATTTACAAATTGTAGTAGCAATGCTCAGATATAAGTTGAGCATACACCTTTGCCTTAAATTTATTACTGTAGTATTTGGAGCCAGACCACACTCGCATAGAGTGAGATTCCATACCCGCCAAAATTGAAGCAGCAAGCCAATTAGCAGCTTTCTATTGCCTAAGAGAATAGTAAAATGTTATAAGACTTCCAAAAGAAAATGGTAAACGTTTTGAGGTCAAATTAATGCATCTTGAGATCTTTTTCTCTACTTACTGTTAATTACTGTTACTTACTTTTGTTGATATCTACCTATACTTTAGTTGTTTTTTATTGTTTTTTATGTAAAGTACAATTTATTTGAATTAATTTTCTGAGTTGTTTCCATACTTAAGGAATTATTGTTGTTTGTCAATCTTTATTTTTATTTTTTGTTATGTTTTGGATATTTATAACTTACCGGTTATATCTTTGGATACTTATTATTTGTTATCAAAGTTTTGTATACCTATTTTGTTACTTTATGTAGATTTTTCATCTAATTGTATTAATTTTATTTTCCGCTGTATTCTACCGCTGTCTTTGTAAATTGGCTGCTGCCGTTGGAAATAAATAAATAAATAAATTATTGCATCAACAATGTTGTATAAAGTGTTACTATTATTGTTATAGTAAAAATGACATTTGTTTTGATATTGGGAGTAATTTATTACACTTAAAGTTCTGCAAGTGCTATATAATCATCAAGAGGCTTCTAATTCTTTATGATAGAAAAGGGATGTATGAGCTACAAATTTTACTAATTGATTAAAAAATTTCGTTTGTTTACGTAAAATTAATTAAACATCAGTAGTGTATTAAGAAATACCTAAACTAAAAAAGCGATTTTTACAATAAAAATCTTATTTTTAAATGATTCTCTAAACCACCAAAATTTTTTTTCTTATTCCTGTAAAATTTGGAAAATGGCCCCTATTCCATGAGACCCTCGACATGTAGATTTGACATTATTATGAACAATCTTATGGGGCAGATTATAGGGCCATTTTTTATTAAAATACCATTTAAGAATAGAGAATCCTGGATTGTCGATATAGTGTATTTTGAATTAATTTAGGTCAACACTATAAAATAATATGATAACAGTGTGCCATGAATATAGAACATAGCAGCAACAACTAATAATGTTTATCCCAAATTTCCTCAAATTGCTAATGAGAAATCCGCCAAAGAAAACACAATTAGTGCAAACCACAAGTCAAACACAATCTGTCAACATTGTAAATGGGAGTGATTTACAACAGAGCGCTGAGCACAGCTGGTGCCACGTCACGTGATCGCTAAACAATGCGACGTTGCCAAGTTGTAATCTTGACCCAGCTGAGACTTGTGCCAATTACAGGAACCCAAACAAAACCCCTCCCCTTCCGCTATCCCACTCCCACCCTTATCTCATAGCTCAAACCTTCAACACTTACACAAGCGGATTACCGGCCTAATTTGTGCGGAATTTATTACCGTGTTCGCAAATAGGCTTAACTGGCCATATCACCTGCAACCCCTTGGAACAAATTTGTAATCTATGTTTGAGGTAGACGTATTTCATTAATTATGAGATAATAAATGTTATTAATGATTAAACGTTTGAAGGAGAGAAATCAAATTTAATATATTTATATATTTACATTTGTTGATATAAATAAAACCTTGGTTAAAGTAGACGTTGTAATCAATATATTTACATTACTTTTATATGCAATTTCTTTACTAATTGTAGTATTTAAAATATTAGGCTACAATCACCCAGCATATAGTGTTTCAAATTAACTTGTTTAATGATCACTTAGAAACGTAACCTGCCATTGCAGTAACTTAAGCCAATAACGAAATAATTTCTTTAAAAAAAACTTGCCAAACCGTGAACATTTATTATTGAATTAATTTACCTGTTTACGTTGGTACTTCTAAAATCATCTGCAGAGTATCAATGCAGCTGCTGAGGACAATATCTTTGATTTACTGAGCCACGCGTCACAGTGAATTGTCTGATAATTCCGACTGAATTTCGCTCAAAAACTGCTTGAGATCGATCTATCAAGGTGTGAAAAATTGTTAATATATTCATCGTTAATAATTCATTAAATCTTATAGTATCAGGGCGATCAAGGAATTAAGACCAACTATAATATCTACATTACGTACCGCGAACAGAACTGAGGTTGCATTCAAAGTTTTCGTCTATTGCTCTTTACATTAGGCTACATGTGTTATTACATCTCATGTCAAAATGTAATGTGATTTTCTTGTTTTTTTACAAACTTATTTATTCTGTGAATTTCCATGCCATCATAGTTTGTTACCTACAAGACAACACAAAAATTAAAATTAAACTCAGCCAAATCCCATGCATTGACATGCACCGTAATCTAGCTCAGCGTTTCTCACAATCATCTAAGTCGATGTTGCTTATATAGAAATGAAGCTTCATGGAAAATATCAGGTTTATAGGTCAGTTCGTTTTTAAAATATCGCTTGGACACACAGGCAGGACAGAAAATTTCGAATTCCTCGAGTTCCAAGAAACTGATGTTAAAATTGGCTAGTTACTCTTAGGCAGCGATAACGATTTGGAAATCGTACTTTGTCCATTTAGCGAAGGCGGTCGGTGTTATCGGGGAAGGGAAATAGTTTAAAATTTAGTAGTATTAATTAAACCGAGATTAAAATACAGATTCGAATTTTGATGTTTAAATATATAACTAAACTACTTATAGGGATAGTAATTCGATTTTTGTTGCACTTAATATTATAATAGTGGGGGCAGCTCTTTTACTCTACGAATCGTTGTCTCAACGACCCTATTTTTATATTTGCAATATTAGTGCTGGGTCTTTTACACTACTAATCATTGACTTAACGACCCTTCTGAAAAAATAAAAAATAACACAGAGGGTCTTTTACTCTACGAAGCGTTGTGACAACGACCCGATTTACTAAGAAAACTAAAAGTTAAATAAAAGGTTCTTTGTTACAACGACCCATATCAAGAATATATGTTTAGAACTACAAATGGGGTCGTTGACGCAAAGACACTATAATGCATCGAAAACTCAAATAAGACATTTGAGGGCATTTACTCAACTGATCGTTGACTCAACGCCCCTACGTGCGCTTTAAAACGAAACAGGGTCAATCAGTCAACTCCAAGCCCGGTAGGCGTCTGTGCTGAGTTTAGTCCTAACATCATCTGATTATAAGGGTAAATATTTTGTATACGTACTGTATGTAAATATTTTGTTTATTATACATGTATATTATTGAACTAGATTTAAAATTCTGGTAACAGTTGTATTTATAAAACATAAAAATATTTTTAAGACATAAAATTCTTGTTATGATTTCCTATTACTTGTTTCTGTATTCAAAATATATTTCACTCAGTTACATAAACTGATATAATGTAACTATCATTCGTATTGAAGACTCTTGGAGCAATTGGAAAATTCTTTAAATATTACTAAATGTTAATAAAAACACTACTTTTCCAAATTGTTTATTTTTTGGAACGAGGCCTTTCAAAACCAAAAAGGTTTCATCTTCAAGCAACTCCACGAAATAAATATTTACATATTATTTGTTACAATTAAATTAAAATAACATATGATGTAAAAAAAAAATTATGGTTGCCTGTAAAGTCGGTTTTACGGGCGAAGAATTTACGTGACAACGTCTTTTTCTCGGTAGAATATTTATTGATATGAATATTATTAAATTGCACAATAGGAACAAGGAATTGAATGAAAATAAGAATTGCACAAATTTTAACTATAGAAATATATTTTGTTTACTAAAACATTGTACATAATTTGAAATTAATTAAAATTCGTTATTGTAAATGGTAAAGTTGAATAAAAACATTTACTAAAATTGGAATTTTGAAATTCTTGCTAAACACAGTTAAATTCTAAACTCGCGCGTGGTGATTGGTCGGTTTAGTTCGTTTGTTTGGGTCGCACTGTTATGACAGGTTAGAGGTTATAATTTGTTATTTTAAATGTTTGACTAGCAATACGCGCTGTTTCTTCTCAATCGCCTGAATTACGATTGATTGCAGAGTGATTTAAACTAATAATTTACTTAACACTATCAACATTTGTCAATAGTATGACATAACCTATTAAACTCAGTTTCTCAACTTTTGTGTCAATCTAACAATTAATCAATCAATCATAGTTTACGATAATGAAATATCAGTGTACAATTATTTACCTTTATTGTTGTAGTTGTTGTAAATGACGAATCTAAGCACTCCACATTTTCACGAATAAACATAGTTATCTGCTTTATCCGTGCGGCGGACCCACAGTTATCTGCTTTATCCGTGCGGATTCCGTGCGGCGGACCCACTGGACGGGCATCGTAACGTTACCGGGCGTTACACTTTTTCATGAGTGACTCCCGAGCCGCAACCTAATTTAAGACGTTGTCACGTCAAAATGCAAATACAAAACTCTTTAAGAAATATTTTAGCCAGTATGACAAATTAGATTTAATTAGAGTTAAATTTTTGAATAAATAGAGAACAAAGATTACATAAAGATTCAAAAATGTTTGTATTTGTATGTATTCAAAATCATGTTTACACCCTTATGTTATTTTAATATTAATTGTAACAAACAATATGTAAATATTTATTTGTGGAGTTGCCTGAAGATGAAACCTTTGGTTTTGAAAGGGCCTCGTCCAAAAAATAAACAATTTGGAAAATTAGTGTTTCTATTAACATTTAGTAATATTTATCATTCGTATTTCTACGTCTGTCGGAAACAGGTAGAGGTTTCTAATTATTATTAAATGGTTAATCAAACATTACCCAACGTTCAAATTAAAGTTAAAATGAGAAAGCTGCAAACAGATTAAAGCACTAATAGTAGACTTCAACAACTACAACTCCAAACATACACTATGAGGAATTCGAATGACAGAAGCCGCCGATTGACAGTACCGAAGCCACTCAACTGAGAAGGACGAAACATTTAACTTTTGTAAGTCTGTATGACCGCACAATATCTCGAGAATGAATTGACTTATATATCGTCATTGACTTTATAGCGATCACTTTTAAATTGCTATTGTGGTTAACCGTGATAGTAACACGAAAATCGCAGAAGAAATAAATTTGTAAGCAACTGTGTACAGTCATATGATATTTTACATGTGGCATGGTAACACAAGTACCCTATCCATCCGCCAAGATTTTTCTAAAAGAGGTCTTATTTTGTAAGCTTTAAATTTTTATATGAAACTTCATTTGTACCTAGACAAGAAGGAGCTCCAATTTGGTGCATGTTCTATCATGCTTTTCGGCTACTGAGCGTCATTGTATCCTGTCACTCATTAGAAACTGGCACAGTGACTTCTGTATGCCAGGGGGATGTAAAAATTCCTTTCTGTACGATTATGTGGCTGTCTGTCCGCAGGATACCTAAAAAATGAAATGATTTATAGACTTGAAATATGTAATGCAACTTCAGCAAAGCCTGTTACGTGGACAAGTGGTGCGCGTACTCTGCCGTGAAATAATAATAAGTTGAAAGAGAAACGGCCAAATACGAAATAATTGAATCGTAAAAAGTGAGGGCTCTGTGGTGTAATGATTAGCACATTTCACCCGGCAAGTGAGAGATTCCGGGTTCGAGTCCTGGCGAAGCAAGTAACTTTTTGCGATTCAATGTTTATTGAAATTAAATTAGGTAGTGCCACTTATACAAATTTAATGAATTTAAATAGAAGTTATTTGACAGGTATTTGGTTTTTCCGATCATATGTTAGTTTGGTTATTTAAACACATTATGTGAAAGAAAACGGGCCAAATACAAAATAAGTGAATCGTAAAAAGTGAGGGCTTTGTGGTGTAATGGTAGCACATTCACCGACACGTGAGAGATCCGGGTTCGAGTACCCGGCGGAGCAAGTACTTTTTGTGAAATTAAATTAGGCTAGTGCCACTTATAGAAATTTAATGAATGTATATAGATAGATAGATAGATAGATAGGTAAAATAAAGTATCGATGGATCTCATACTGTAACAAAAGTATCACCAACCAATCCTCCATCATGTATTTTTTCATACGAGTGTACTCAGCCGGTCTATAAATTTATTATTGTATGAATTTTTGTTGCCAATATGGTGACACATAAGACCATGTACGGATTTTCGCGAACGCTCAGCCTATTCATACAGTGACATGCACCACTATTGAACTCAATGTTCATCGTATGGAAATTAAAACACGTTTTTTAATTGGCATTTAAACATTTATGAGTAAAAATAAACTTTTCCTCTACTCTTTGAATCCCCAGTTGGAAACTGCCTCAGTGTTGTTAAGATATCCCGGAATTGTTATGTACTCTCCAGTAAATTACAGTAAGAAAGTACGCGTGTTACGTTTTGTATACATAAACACATTTGAAGTTTTTCATTCGATTTTTAATGAGATTCTAAATATACTTCTTATGCCAATAACGTGTATTTTGATATTTCCGCAATAAAATATTAAGTTCAACGATACAGTACGTTATCAACGTATCTGCTGCATATAGAGCTAATATTGAGCTAATACTTTGTATTTTAAAGCAGCATTTCGAGGTTTGTGCGTTAAAAACCACATGTTTTTAGGTTTGCAACTTATGACTTATTAAACATAGTCAATATCAAATAAATGCTTCAATGGTATTACTATTTCTATGAGTATTTAAGAAACATCAAATAAATGTGTTACCTGACTGATCTTAGCCTATATAAAATTTTGATGTAATGGTACCGCCATTTAATTATATTATTAACTCTAAAAATATGGAACTTCTGGATGGATTTTTTTCTCTTAAGTTAATGCATCATTTTCATGTTATTCTATTTGTCTATTTTGAAAATTATAACGGTCATTTGGTTAGTATTAAATTAATGTTTACCTCTGTTTAATGCATACGAGCTTTAATATTAAAAACTTATAATACGTTTTCTTCCTCCTATAAGCGAGCCCCTGGCGTCATGTATTGGATATTGTTACGTAGAATATTTGGCGTGTCAACTATTCCATGTAATATATTTTGTTAATTTCACGCATAAGTTGTAAAAAGATATTTGTTAGCATTGCATGATTTTTACAGTTCAAAATTAATTAACGTTTTATATATATCAATGGAATGGAACAAATATTTTAACTACACAGAGTTAACCGTGAGGTAGTCTCAGGTAAAGGTTCGGGTGAGGTGGTTCCTTCCTCGAAATGGTGTCATTACCAGACAATAGTTTTATGGCAACATGGTCTCGAGTTTGCGTTCATGTCCCTTCTAAATGGGTCTGATAAAATTATGTGGAAGGGTTTATACAACTATAAACTATAAATTCTGAGAAGGGTATTGGGTAAAGATATATTTTCTACTCAATTAGCTTTTCTTTTTATGTTATAACACTATCTGTTACCGCGGCTTCGCACGCAATCTTTAAAAAAAGAAGTCCTTATATTTACTTAGTAAAAGCAATTATGATGTAAATATTATGGGAGTCTATAACAATTTTAAAACGTAAGTAGGCATACATCAGGCAGATATCATTTAAGTTCATGGTAAATAGTATCAGATTTTAACTTAATTATTATATCATGTTTGGCACGTGTAAAAGCATTTATGGTTCTAATTAATTATATACATAACGTCACAGCTGAATCTGCCTTGTCAAAAATTCCCCCATCAAGAAAACACAAATCTCGGATCACACAGGTCTCAGAAACTCACTTCGGTCAAAATGATGCGTGTAATTTCCAGTCCTTGTCATATACTTCAGGTCTAAGATATTTCCAGTACCTTAGTAGAGTTTGCCTTGTTGTTCTGACGAAGAAAAATATATATATATAACTTACTTGCGTAGGACCAAGATGCCTACTTCGGTTAAAAAGTGCCTACTTAAGACCGTTTAAATTCACTTAACCTACTATGTCACAGTTTAGCTTGCCATATTGCATCGATCAAAATACTATATACGTTCGATTATCTAGTTTCTCGGAAATCTATTTCGGTCAAAATCGTATTGACATAGTTGAGTTTGCCTTGTCCTGATGAAGAAAATACACACATAAGTAGGACTGAAAAGCTTATTACGACCTAGGGGGGAGGTCCTACCTACTTACTACGAGGCGTTGTTCAATAAAGACTGAGACTGGGCCCGGGATTTCCCCATACTGCTCTGATAAGACATGATGGCAGGTTTTTCCAATACCTTTGGACCCTATTGTTTACCAACAGACATTGAATTGCTTTATCTCTATCACCAAAGCCATCAGTGCTCATTTGAACATCAGGTTGGTAAGTGCCGCCTCCAACGTTTTATCATGTCCAGTTTGCGTGAACAACGATATGCGATTAAGTTTTGTGTTAGACTCAACAAAACTGCGACTAACACTTATGAAGACATAAAGCAAGCTTTTGTGGGATGACGCAATGTCTCGTTCTTCCTGTTTTCGCTGGTTCAAAAGATTTTAAGGAGGGAAGGAGGACCCAGAGTTGCAGGGAGGAGATGTGCCCCAGTTTACTGCATCTCTCACTGAGGAAATCATCAATACAGCAGCGGCAATGATTCAAAAACCGACCAAGTTCTGACCGTCAGACAGATTGCTGAACTCCTTGACATATCGGTAGGTAGTGCTCACACTAAAAAAAAAATTTTAAAAGACAATCTTAACATGTATAGCAGTGTGTGCTCGTTGGATTCCTTTGTTTACTCACACCTCTGAACAAAAACAAAACCGTGTCGAAAATTGTTTGCCTTGAGTGGAAGCGGTTCGTTGAAGAAGATAGTGGATTGGTGAAGAGGTGTAATCACTGCTGATGAGTCCTGGGTTTAACAGTATGGCCCTGCAATGAAAAATCCAAAAGCACTGAGTGGGGTAGAAAAAAATGAAGGTCGCCCGAAGAAAGCTAGGGAAACCAAATCTGCAAACAAAGCAATGGTCATTACTTTTTTTGACTATATAAAGGAATGGTGTACACTCATTCAGTTCCACGTGGACAGACAATCAATGGAGACTATTACAAACAAGTTTTGGCTACATTAATGAATGATCACATTTCTCGAAAGCGTCCAGAACTTCGAGGAAACTGAAACTTTCATCACGACAATGCGCGGCCTCACATTGCACACGTTGTGACAGGAATATTTAGCCAAACGAAACATTAAGGTCGTGCCCCACCCACCTTATAGTCCTGACCTTGCGCCCTGTGACTTTTTTTGTTTCCTACTGCAAAAAGGAATTAAAGGGACATCGTTTTGATTCGGAACAGGATGCAGTAAAGGCTTTGGGGCGATCCTGAAGATCATGTCAAAGGATGGCTTCTCTAACGTTTTCCAGGCATGGCAAAGGCGCTGGGACAAGTGCATTTAACTTAATGGGGGAATACTTTGAAGTGAAAAAAAATTTGATGTAGATCAGAATTGAATAATAAATGTTTTATAGACACAGTCTCAGTCTTTATTGAACAAACCCTCGTATGTACTTTCGGTATAAGGGGGAAATCCTTATTAAGATTATGACAATACATTCCAAAATAATCGTTATTAAAAGTTTAGTGTTACACTTGTTTTTTTTGGATTGTAGCCAGGGAATGAATGAATCGTTGAGGCATGTTAGTATTCATTTTCTTGTTTTCCATAAGCCATTATTAAAATGTAATATCATAATGCATTCATAACTTTGTTCATTAAGGTTAGTTTTTAACAGCTTTTAATGCATTAGATGATTTTAATCGTCACTGGGCGCAATCTGGAGTAAAGTTTATATATTAATGTTTTATTTACTATCTGCATTACACCACCGATCAAGCACTGTTTACTTATTAATGATAAAATTTAAATGTAAACAGATGTTTTCAGAAAGTTTGTGAACTATAGCTGTCAACAGCTGTTTAGTGCCAGTTTAATTTGAATTTTATGAAACGTAAAAACTACAATCTTTTTCTGAATTCCAAAATATACAGGTAACTTTTCTTAACATTTTCTTCATAAAAACCTTCTCGGATTTCAATGGACGTTTTACAAAAAGAATTAGGTAAACGAATTGGTCCAGCCGTTATCGAGATTAGCGCTTACCAACACATTTCGTCATTCATTTTTATTTATAAGATTGTTTCCGTCTACCAATGTCAGCATCAATGAGATAAACTTCTCAAGCCTCCACTAGATCTGACACTGAAAAATTAACAAATGTAAAGGAAAACTCTAATGTCATTAAGATCACAGGACATTTAATATACTACAGAACCGTGTGACATAATAACTCTAAGAAGATTCACATGTCCTGAAATTAAAGTCAGTGATTACAAAAATCCTCAACATTATTTAAAAACTTATGTGCTATAATGCCGTAAACATATCTCAGTAGTGTTATACAAACGCCTTTAATAAAAAAAGGGTTATAAAAAAAATTAACACCTTTGAAAACAAATTTTTGCTTTTCTGTATCAAAACATAAAAAACACAGTGAAAAATAATTAATAAAATTTAAAAAGTATTTTGTTGGGAAAAATATATGTGAGGTTATATTAGAAATTAGCCTACAAGTTTTATATTTTAAGAACACATTTCCTAGTTTCCATACATTTTCATGGATTTAAGAGGACAGCGCCATTTAAAGAAAAATTACATTTGAAACATAAAAGAAGCCGTAATATTTCTGTTATAACTTATACTTATAAGATATACCTGCAGCAGCGGAAGTTACATAATTTCCGCATGCCAAATGTTTAAGCTATCACTGCTAATAAAAACTTGTAATTTTTCACTTTTAAAATGACAAAAGTTAGGAACACCAAACCTTAACATTTTACGATAGATACGTAAAACTAGTTAAGATAACCTTGGTATTAAAATTGTCGTTTTAATAGACTTATAATCCTCTCCTTCAAATTTTAAGTAACAAGGATGATAGAAAGCATATGTCATTCTAACGTGAAACAACCCTTCCAACCATAGAGCGTAAGAAGGGCTGTGTCATGTGTTGTCAATCTAGTTAACATTCATGAAAACGATTGATTTGGTGAACAAAAATCCTAGTTATTTTAAAAGTTAAAATCATGTTAATACAATTGATTTAACAAACTCGCTAGTGCAATTTTATTAACAAGGAATGTTTTTATTTATTTACTAGGCGTGACCCGCGGTTTAGCTCGCAATTTCTTAGGCACACGTGTGAGCACTTTTGGTTCGATGTGAATTATATTTCGACGCCAATGTTGAGTTTGCCTTGATACTACGATCAATAAAAATATGTAAAAATATATGAATATTTATGGCCATTTTAATTTACTCCGGTCTTAGTACTTTTTTAATAGTTAATTTTGCCTTATATACGCGTATATACATACACATGTTTGAAAAGCGTACTTCTGTTAAAAGAACTAATATGGGTTTAATAATAATCTTTAAATTTATATTAAAAGTTTAGATAGCAAACAATGTTTTTTATATCTATTACTTTAATATCTGCTAAAAATGTATAGTTAAAAGTATCTTTTTAAGAAGACTTTTAATTTCCTTATCAGGATATCTTCTTAATCTGTGCTCAATAGCGGTTGCATAAGAGGCTAAAATAAGAAGTTATTATCAAGCGTACTCTATTCTTTCACACTATGAACGTAAACAACATGAAAACAACCATCTTGGTTTGTTACATGGATGTGATGTGCTTTTTGTTTTTACACAAACACACACACATACATACAATTTAAACCGAGTTGTACAAAACACAACGGAAGTATAGAACTTTTGTGTATCACCGCTATCGAGCGAAGACTTCCGTTTTCACACGGTTTCGAAAAGGAAAATTCTCCCACGCCTCCTAAATTGCTCGCCCGGTTCTGGGGCAGTCTAGCTCTAGATTCTGTAAGGGTTCATCTATAACTAATAAAATCTAACTCTAAAATAGCGAAACATTATACGAAAACACATAAATACTTTTCCAAACTGCAGACATTTTCACAAAACTAGCTATTAGCATGAGCTTTTTTTATGAACAAACACATGTTATTTTTTATTAATATTAAAAATACAAATAATTTTATATATACTATCTGACATAATTAGTTTATATAGTAATTAACAGTAAACTTTTTAAGAAAGGAAAAGTTATTTGTTAAAACGCCGTTAACATTGCAACATTAAAACAAAAATATTTGAAATGTTTTATCTATTTAGTCAACTTTTTTATTAAAGTTTTATTTAAGTTAACTGTTAAAGGTAATAATTTTAAATTTTCTTATGTTATTGGGGGATGTTTTCGTTTTCTAGCCATTTTCCTATCTTCTTTTCTCTACATAATACTATAGGTTTGGTTATATTTAAAACATTTTCATAAAATATGCTAAACATGCTGTAAATATGTATTGTTTTTTCAATTCGTAAAAATAAAATAATTAAAGTACAAAACAAAATTAGAACTTTTAAACGTTACAAATTTTAGGCATTTTGGTGATTGTGTAATGGAACTGACGAGTGTATCAAGGGAAAATAAACATAATCTAATTTAAAAAGAATGTAATTAGAAAAATATCGATTGAAAATGTACTTTTAAAATTATTATTAAAGTCGGGATGCTGGTCGAATGGGCGAGATATAGCCAGACATATTTTGTCTACTTCACAAGTTTGATGAGAAAGAAATTCGCTTTATTTTGTATACTAAATGCATTGACTGAAATAACCTACCGACTTAAATTATACACACCCCATACGTGTTTTCACTGCTCAGCTACTAAAATAACCGCATGTATGTAACGGTTAAAAAGGCTCAATACTTATTACTGCATTTTCAGATAATTTAAGTGATACAATTGTATCAATACTCAATGTAATTGTTGTTGTCAATTAAAATATTTTATTTGTTATTTATGCTAGTTATTCTTTTAACAATTTTACGTTTAGTGGCTGTTATTAAATATCAGTACTATTGGTTGCATGTAACACTAGCTACCGTCACTGATATCCTTAGAATTCACACGCAATTTTGCTCGCATGACAGATGCGTTAACGGAGATATCCTTTTTAATAGCAAAGCAGGTATTTCCGACATAAATGGTGGTTATTAAAGAAAATTCCACGTATAAATCCATTTTCGACTAATTACATATGCCAGTAAAGTTGTTTTAGAATTCTGAAGTCGGAAGTGAAACATTTCTATTTGCACTTTTTAAATAACTGAAATTTTGCTTGCTTGGATAGTTTCAAAGATTCCACTATTAATGAATTGTTAATAAATAATTTTACGCAATGGGTAGAATACTGAGCTCTAAGTCCATAGCCCTTTTGTAAGTGAACTCTTGTAGTACAGAGCCCTTAATAAAAGCTGGAACGTTAATACATAACATGTCGTAATTCTTTAATGATTTATTCCTTTAGACTAAGTATATGGTTAGATCTCTGGTGATTTGAAAATAATAAATAGTATTTAGTATTTATATCTGTTCATTTAACTATAAACTGACAAACCAAATAATAAACCCCAGGGATTACATCGAATCATAATATTAAGATCTAATGCTAGAATCACAAACTAGCAAGAAGAATCACAAAATGCTAGAAGGTGCATTTTAAAATTATAATAACATTTTGTTTATCACATGATTTCTATATGGTCGTTTGAAACGGAAAAAAAGAAGTTTTATGACGTAACTTTTAACATATTTTTTAGCTTCCACAATTCATTTTTAGTCACATTCTCATAAATTTAGTTATATATACTTTTATAGGGATTATTTTCAATTCTCTTTTTCAAAAAGATGTGACACGTTTTGTCGGCATAGTCGAAAATGTAATTCTCCTCATTTAATTCATTTTCCACAATGAAGAATGGTAAATGATGGTAGCCACTTAACCTATTCTTACAGTTAAGATTCTCCTTAGAATACTAGATACGATTATATCTTAATATATAAAATCTTGAAGTTAATCCTCTAACGAAACTCTCCATGACTTCTTTTTCACCTCAAACATTATTAATAAGCATAAAGTGTATGGACATTTATATAATCAATATTCCGTGCAGGTATTAGAAGCATTTATTAAATAAACTTCAAGTATCAACTTTATTCCATCCACAAAGTAAAATTATTTATAAATTAAGTTAGAGTAATTAATAGATAGAGTTAATAACATATTGAAATTAGAAGAGGATTGAACGAAAAATAAAAGAAAAATTTTGCTGTGAACAGCACTAAAATTCTATTCGTTCATTTAAATATTACAAATAAAACTAATTTTATAAAATGATATATTTATATGGCACAAATCGTATAGTTTATATAAAGAATCAAACTAATTCGTAAAAAAGTAAGTTTTAAATTATGAACATTTACGTTTTAATAATTCATTGTATATTAAGCTAAATTACTTATTACTTTCAAAATTACATGTCATTTTTTATCTACTATTATTAAATTTGATCTATATTCTTGATATTTAAAATTGCTATTTATCGTTACAATTTCCATTTTTAATATTTATATTTGTATTCCATTTTTATCACTCTTACTTTGGTAATGTGTTATCATTACCGCTTTTTTATACAGTATATCTGTATCCGCTAAAAGGGTTTTTATATTAATATGTTTTAAATGAATTACAAAACAAATTATTACATTTGTAAATTTATAGTGGCAAGAGAATAATGTACGCTACATCAATACGAGCGCAACATTCAGTGCCGTACGACTGGTGCGCGGCAACATCTCGCCCACATTGTTCCGGCTGCACGCAGTTGACAACATAGACCCTAGTAGACTAAAAGAACCTCTGAACAGTTTAAAGTAGATCGTTGTCTCAACGACCCTCTTACTATATTTTATCCATTGAGTTGAAAAATGGGGTTGTTGTCGCTACGACCCTTCTTCACATTGCTACATTTCTCCATTTTGTGTCCGTTGACACAAAGAATGGTTGAGTAAAAGACCTGGTTCTCTCAATATAAACATTTAATATAATTTAGGGTCGTTGAGACAACGACCCATCTTTTGAAATATTCAACTAAACAGGCAAAAAATAGCGTTGTTGCTACGAACCCAGATGAGTAATTGACCCTTTTCATTCATTTTACTGGGTCGTTGTCACAACGAACCTATGTAGAAAATCTTAAATATCAAAATAGGGTCGTTGTCTCAACGACCCTGTAGACTAAATGACCTGTCTTATTTTATTATTTTCTCAGAAAGAGTCGTTGAGTCAACGATTAGTAGTGTAAAAGACCTGTCAACCATAATAGTATTAGATTAAATATTTTCTAAAACGTAAGTAAGATAATTAAATTAAAGTAGATTTGTAATAAATATTTATGATAATTGATATTGATAACAACTACAATAGTAAATTAAGGTAAGTAATTCCAATGCTAAGTAATATGAAACTCATTTTACTATTTTTCAGTTGTGTTAGAAAAAGAAATATAGACATATTTATAAGGTACCACAAACAAAAGTTCAATTTATTTCCGAAGCCCGTCAAACACACGGGTTGTGATCAAAACGGTTGTACCGATGAGAGGCTGTGCCGGCGTCGACTGGATGTGACACGTCCATTACAAAGAGTGGAGGTGACACGGAGCAAATCACAAGACAATGTCACCTGCCACACCCGCTCTCTCACTATTCACGTTTCCTCTTCCAATCTTTGATAACGTGTGTGGATGAATTTTAATTAGTATGACTATTATTTAGTACATAGGTGGTCAGAGAAAATATAGTCTTTGCGGAATAACTGTTCACAGCGCTTTTCATCACGGCACTGCTTACAGGAGCGAGCGCAACACTAGCGAATTCTGTTGACTAGCCCTAGGTGCTCTTGGAGAAGGCTTTGTGGGGTTGTGGTCAAAGGGACGATTATACTCTGTCCGGATAGTCAATGCCCTTAAAGAATCATAGATTCTCAGAGACCAAAACGCTCTTGCACGCTCGCTCACAGCCTTAATGTTCGGGTTAATCTTTGAAATACTGACTGTATTTCCTGAGCAATGAAAAGTAATGACAAATTTTGTTATTCTTACTTCATTTCAATTATTCTCTTCAATTATATTTAATTCTATTTAGTAATTTTCATACCAAAATATGGATAATTAGGTTAAATAAGCTGGATGGATATATGAAATAGTAAACTTATTGTCATGTTGATTACTAACCTGATAAATTCAATATGGGTATAGAAAACAGTGTATTGGTATTTCATTCAAGAAGTGGGTTAGAACATAACTTTTCAAAAATTCATAAATTCAAAAAATTCAACAGGTTGTACTGAAATTTTACATGGACATTTTTTGGGTCCCTGGGATGAATATAGGCTTATTCTTATTTCGAAAATCCTTCCGGGTTATGCCCCACTGGTGTCTAAAGGAGTTAAAAAATCTCATCTTGCTGTCTAAAGTAACGAAATATTAATTCAAAGTACTTTTAAAATGTAATTAACTGTTCTGTGTAAACATTGTATGATGAAAGCACGACCATATATTTCATTAGTTTAACTACTACTTACAATTTGTTCACATTTATATAGTAAAAACATAGCAAAACAACACTTCATATTTCAACACCGTGGCAACAAGGCAAACCAATTAATTTATTCATGATGTTTCGTAATGAAATAAAGTAATAATTTGTACATGTAAAGTATTGAATTTTGTTTTATTAGACGTTGTGGGACGGAATATTTACTGTAGATGAATGAACAAAAAACGGAGGAACTGGAAATTTACATGATTCAACAAACCATTCGCTCCGTGACTAGAATTCGAGGAAACATGCTAGTGCAGTGAGTCTGTGATTATAACAAGTGGAATCACAATGCACTCAAAACACTAAACGTAATTTTTATGGCAGAAAATCGTCGATAAGATATTGCATTCGTTTCTCACTGATGAGGTAGGTATACGATACTGATTAAGTATATAAATACTGATACAATTCCTGGACTTGACCAAGAAAATAGTGTGATATTGTGAACAATTATATAAACAATGGGTATGATATTCGGAAGCTAGAACTTGTACTTTACAGTATTATGTATCATCTTTACATATTATGGTTGACAACTGCCATATTGTAAGTATTGAAATGTGTAAGTATTATTGATGTTAATTTTAGTGTTCAATAAAAATATCTATATGTGTCACGTGGCAAAAAACGAAACTCTAAGTTTACGTTGGAAATGTAGTTAATTTGAATTGGAGGCGCAAAACCTGAAGTAAGAATTACTTGCAATTTTGTTTAGTTTGAACTCTGAAAATGGGTACCTGATGCATGATATATGACTAATTCCACTATACAAATATAATTGGACATAACCGTATTACATCACAAATGCTTTCACTAAGAGAGCTATGAACTGGAATTCCTTTACATTTGTAGAAAATGCGGAAAAAACCTCGGGTATGTGCTAGTAAACAATAATTATTTTTTCCACATGACATATTTTCCTTGGAATTTTTTGTATAAATTGCTTACAAATAAATTAAAAATTTGCTATAGCTGATTGGAAATGTTGTTAATCGACAATATCAGAACTACTATTACTTTTTTGTTAATTAAATTCAAATATTCTTCATGTTAATGTCCCATGTCGTCATTTGAATTGAGTTTGAATGTTATACTTCAAAAATATTCTTATTTTTCTTCAATATAACTGTGTTAGCCTACAACCTTGAAAGTGCAGACTCAGTCACCTTCCTGCACACAATTCCGTGTGGCATAATTCATAGTTTACATAAAAGCATGTGCTGGAGGTAACAAACTTTAGAACCCTGAAAACCAAGAATTGCTAGCATGGAGAGTTCCTTCCGCTAACAATTTAACTGGCTGCCGAGATCAGTGAAATTAAGATTGGCTGATGGTGCGTGAGTGGGAGACAATAAAATTCCAAACCCCGAGCATCAAGAATTGAATCTGAGCTAGAATGGACATTTTTCCAATAATCCAACAACTTAACTAGCTGCCAAGATCAGTCAAATTAAGATTAGCTCATGGTGCCTGAGCTAGAGGTAATAAACGTCCAAACTCCAAGCATCAGGAATTATTTCTATGTTAGGACGGGGATTCTTCCAACAATTTAACTGGCTGTCCAGATCAGTCAAATGAACAGTTTTCGATGATACCTGTGTTATAGCAACTAACATTCGAACCCTGTACATCAAGGTCTTAGAGCCTTTTATAACAGAGATGCTGAAGATAATCTAATCGGAAATAGGTTCTGGATGACGCCGTTGTTGGAGATACTACTATCTGGTGTAGAGAGCCAAGCTGTTTTGCAGTGATGGAAATGGTTTACAATAACCATCATCTAGCGCAGAATTTCCTGGAATTGTTGCAGTCCTCGTCAACTAGAATGTATAGGATATAATCATATAATACGACAAGCCTAGCTACCAGTTGTAATGCGCAAAAATGTGCTAATAGCTGCAGATTGTTTCTAATGCAAGGATTTTTAATACAACACCAATATTTAAATTGGAATCCTTAGTAATAATTGGATTGTAAAACTTTAGAAATCATCAAGTATATAACAATGAAATAAAAAATAAGTATTTGATGAATAAATTTATCTTAATACATATTACTTATTTAAATAATAATTCGTTTTAATTGGTTGTTACAGAAACTACATGAATTCGTAAATCCTAATAGGAAACGATTATCATAAACAACATAAATCGTTGGCCGAAGCAAACAAAGGTAATACAAGTATTGTTAATAAAACAAACAATTGTTTGGACCAATGCATTGTCTGGGCTGCCAATTTGTATTGGAATCAGTTCCACCAAAAGGATGTAGGGTCACCATTGCATTGTTGGCCATTTGGCACCAGGACACTGCCCTTGTTTCTGTCTTGTATTTATTTAATTTATCGCTATTCGCTTTGTATTTATACAATCTGAACACGCCCCAATAGTTGTCCACACTGCGCGAGGTCTGGCTGACCTTTGGACGCATTTGCTAATTGAATTTTATTTTAATGTTATAATATGGGACAAGCGTCCTGTCACCAACCAATTTTTCGCTTCACTCGCCAGTGATATTAGTTAGTTTTGACTTATAATAGGATATAAAACAAATATTCACCTCAACAATGGCTCTGAAATTGATTAGATGAAAGTGAGTGAAGCTTATCACTCGTACGGTTAGAAAAATATAATTTCTGTCTGTGTGTCTATATATCTGTCTTTTAGCGCTATATCTAGAAAACGATCTAACATATATACTTCATTTTTTAAGTGAAACACTTAGTTCGATGATGATGCATGCCACTCCATGATGTTTAGGCGAGAGTTAGCGAATATTTTTACATTTGTCTTATGGGTAACCATGATAGCAACGAATGGCTAAATAAATAAATTTGTAAACTAAGTATACTAATGTGAGATTTTAACATGTGACCATGAGTGAAAAGTCAACGTTTACAGTTGGTAACGTGATTTGTTTTCAGAGCAATCTTACATTGTAGTACTCTTTCTACCTGAAAGGAACTTTTATTATTTAAACACTGACATGAAACCTAAATAAATTACAATAATATGAATTTATACACATTCACATACATGAAATTATAATGTGGCAAGATATCTTGGAAAGATTTCGTCTGTATATTTCAAATTATGTATGAAAATTTAGGACATTTTTCTACATAGTCAAGAATGTGTTCTATAATGGTGCCTATCCAACCATGAAATTTTGCCGAGCGTAATTGGAACCTATCACACATAAGGCAGACGCAATTCCTATTTTGTCTGCAGGAAGATGTAAAAGATCTGTTCTATTGTATGTTTGTCCATCTGTCAGCAGGATATCTCTATAATAAACTGAGTTTGACTTTGCAACCTCAGCGAATCATGTTACGCGACAGGTGGCGTGGCGTACTTCTACTCTGTTTTATCTAATCATGGGGACTTGGTGACTCATTGGACATGACGTGTCAGCTGCTTGGAGACGTTAGCTTCCTTCTCTTCCATATCTATATCGTAACTAGCATTCGTTCCTGTTTATATTACTGGTGAAGTAATAAAGGAGAATAATATCACAGGCATGTCCACCTCACGCTGCTAAGACTCCTACAAAAATAATTTATTGTTCTTGGATGATAAGAATGGGTTCCAATGCACAAAAGCAAATAATTTTGTTTCTTGGATGGGTCTCTGGATTACTGCAGAGCTCTGGGTTTGTACGACTGTTGTTTTGGGTTGTTGACTGAAACCTTGGATCTAGTACAAAAATAGTTAGGGTGGGGGTATTTAAAGATATAGTTAAAGAAAATAAATACGGCAATAACCTTTTACACCTTATGAAACCCTTTAAAACTTCTAGCTCGCTCTTAAAAGTTGAAGATAATTCCAGGTTTTAGTACTTTAAAGGAGAAAGATGTCGATAATATCGCTTCTCTTATATACTTCCATTATCATAGAAAATAACTTAAAGTAATCGTTGTGTAATAAGCTGCTGCCAGACATGAGTGAGTATGTTATGATTTAAAACTAAGGAAGTCGAGATCCCGAAGTGATATGGTTCAAAGCAATCTTAAAAAGCAGAAGTTTCCGTGCGCTTATCAAGAAGGCAAAGGAAAGAAACATCTGTTCCTGTCACGTGTCAGCGGCAGCTGCAGTCTTTGATGGTGTCTGAACTCTGACCTGACGTGGAGTTTACCTGGATCCAGGATGGATGTGTGTACAAATCGTTTGTTTCAGTAATTAGGTTTCACCTATTTACTGAATAAGACCAGCAGTTTTATATAATACTATGCTTCGAAATAACAGTCTAGAATTTAATATTAGCTATGTTAAATTGAAATAGTTTTGTTGTATATGCATTGTATGTTAAGGAATACGAACAGAGAATTTGACATCGCCCATTTATAACTTTTAAATATTTATGCGATGAATTTATGATTATAGAAAATTTTATGAAACTAACCAAAAATATGAAAAATATTGTTTTATAATAATAGCTTTCTTTTATATTTACTTTCATATAACAGTTTCCGTTCACATTTTTCTATGAAATGCATTTTTACCATAATATTTATGATATTCCTTATAAACAAGTTGGTAATAGGTGTAGAGTACATAAACATCACAGAAATAGAAGAATATACATAACTACTAAAAACATACTTATTCAAATCTCTAATGAGAGAAAGTCATGCAAAATTTGTAATAAAATACATTTAATGTATTGCAAAAACTGTCTGAACCTATACAAATAAAAGAAAATACCATTGCATTTCGGAAGGGTTTATATTCAAGCCAGCTCTAATGTTGCCTCATATTAAATCGATATGCTATCAGTAATTTTAATGAAAATAACAATCGTGAATTAATAATAAAAACTTACAAAACCTCTCAACCGTGCCCTGACGCACCAAGAAAACGAGCTCAAACCAACAAAGGATAAATGTCAAGATGAGGAAACGGAACCATTAGTACTACAAATAAGAAAGGATTTACTTGGCATAAGGCTATATTCAGCACCTGCGACTGTCCGTTTAAAGAAAAGGTGGGTAAATTAGGGAGGGAAGACGGTGCTCTAATACCGTCACTTATCATCCTAGGCTCACTAGACGTGTAGTTATCAATCTATAATCATATAAATATTAACATGAGCGTGATATCTTGTCCTAATGAAGTCCCTGTGTCGCTTTAGGGGCACAGCATACAGTACCGGGCCCCTGAGCCGTGGGATCGAATACCTAAATGCCTTAACACTAAAATATAATCATATAAGTTATAGTGTTACAATCAAAATCTGGCCTTAAAAATTATCGAAATTATCGTACGCAATGCACATGATGGTTAGATAATACTTAACTTATATTTTTTAAAATGTAAAACTGTTCCTCCTCTTTCATTCTTATTCCTGTCTAATTCTTCCATTGTCCAAAAACTATTGATTTGTGCAGAAAAGTAAAATTGGAGAAAGAAGGATGGTCAACGCAGTGTGAGTTGGATAGTAATATAGCATAAATAGCATAGATTACCAGGCAGATTCTGAGCCTAGGCTATCCTTAACCAATATACTACATAATAGGCAGTCCAATCTCTCCCACGACTTATGTAGAGTCTTTTCAAATCCGTAAAAACTTAAATATAATAAATTAGAAAACTCTATGGTACTGTTAACTTACAATCGTCATGAGATCGAATAACATCGTTGTTATAGGGAACCTCCAGCAATCAATACAGATGACATAAATATTTTTTAATACTTTGAAAATGTATCTGTTTATTTGCGATTTACTCAAGACATATAATATACTCAAAGAGAGACAGGTAATTATATATTAGGAACAACTTTTTGTTTGATTTTACTTTGTAAATACAAAATTACAAATATTTATGGACTAACTAATTACTGTAGTATAACAAAAATGAAGAGACAGACGGTTCTGAGACGTCGTGCTTGAGTCTGAGTTGGATATATATGTGGAGTCGAGGTTGGGCAAAAGTGTGGAAACTGCTGTATATCATTGGAACGGCATTCTCGAAAAATACAAAATTCAGCACATTATAACAACTAAAAGAATTGGATTTTTAATGACCTTTGGGACTTTGGCACACACAAATTTGCTTAACGACACTTTTCAATATCGCAACCCTGTTTCAAAACCTGTTGTTTATGAAACGGTTCAACGTTTTGAAGAAACTGGCAGTGTTAATAACCGTCCCAAACCTGGAAGGCCAAGATCAGCTTTAAACGAGGATCTTTCATTGGATGTTTTACAATCTGTAGTGGAAGATCCTCATGTTTCAACAACTTCGATCTCTCAAAACTGTTGGTATATCTAAAAGATCGGTCCTTAAAGTTTTGCATCAGAGCCATTACAAACCGAATAAAATTCATTTAGTCCAAGAACTGACTGAAATCGAGTGGCCCGTAAGATCCCCTGACCTCTTGATTTATTCGCTTGGGGTCGCATTAAAGAAAATATCTACAAAACCAAACCTCAGAATATCTAGGAAATGAGATAAAAAATTGTATAATTGTTCCAAAGTGTTTCCCAGGAATCTATTGCACTTTCTGTTTCACATTTCTACTCCAGGCTTGGACACTGCTAGACAGTCCAAGGAGAGCAGTTTGAGCATCTATTTTAATTATCAGGTAATCCCTATATGCTTTTTTACCTTATCCTTGTTTTGTACTGATACAAATATGATTAAATTTTTTGATATTCGAATAAACGCCTTTTTGTTATGGGACAAGATATACCCCTCTAGTTTTTACCATTTGTCTTCTTTTAACAAGACCTTTCTAATGAGGTATCGCGTGATGGGGTGTGCTACATGAAATTTTAGGGTTACCCACCATATTACGTATTTTGGATAGAGTGATTTTTGAAGTCCCAAAGGTCATTAAAAAGCACAATTTTGTTGTTGTTATAGTGTGTTGAATTTGGTATTTGTAGAGAATGCCTTTCCAGGGATATACAGCAGTTTCCACACTTTTGGGCAACCCTGTATATACATACATATACAAATATATATATAATTTACATAATACATAAATATATATATATATAATTTGAACCTATATATATATATATATATATATATATATATATATATATATATATATATATATATATATATATATATATATATATACAGGTTCAAATTCCATCCATGACCACTAGTACTTTTGACCAGAAATGTCAATCTAGAGATAAAGATAATTGAGCTCAAACGATAAGTAATTTTGTTAAGAATTTCAAAGTATTTACTTATAGTCTTAAGCATACTAGACTAACATGGCAGATTAGACAGTTTTATTACTTTCAAACTATTAAAAAATGTTTAAATATAAATATATGTTAATAATAATTCAAATCTTCAAATGAAAATTTTCAAAAAGGATAATTTATAGTTTTACTTCTTCATGGTATAATACAGAAAAGAGTGGGCTATAATTCCTATTAGTAAATTGAGGTTCGAAACGGTTGGCCGTTGGTAAATTTGGACAACATTGATCCAAAATAGTTTAATAAGGGATAACGTAGTAAACAAGGGGAGCAGACCCCAGTTTCATGAAGGAACACAAGCCAATATTTAAAATTGACGAAGAGTCAATATTTGAATTCAATTCTTCTAACAGTTACCGATTATGATACGCCTATTTGCATTACATCTACAGATAACTGCGAACGGATACGTTGGTCAGCTGTATCATTCTTGAAGTGTAACTGAATGAAGTGGGGAAACAGTTATGGTGAATGATTCACATGATACAATGAAGGCTATTTGACCACATCCACAGTTTTCTTTACTACATACAAGCAATGATTTTGACAAAAAAAAAAAAAAAATGATTCACAAGGACAAACAGGTCCTTTAGACGGTTTCCTTTCTATATTTTCTGTCCTCCATTGATACCTCTAGTAAATGTTATTATCAAAACATGTAGCGGCTGTATTTTTCCATCTGGACATTCGTTGATAAAAACGTTAATAGAGATCAGAGGAAAGATGTCGAGACATCGACAGACATGCAACGGAGTCGTATAATATAAACGAGTGTTATACCAGAAGAATTTCAAGAACTCTAGATGTGACATACACGTTTCTTTTGTCTCTCGCTATGAGTGGTAAATGTGAGTTATTATTCTTGAAATCACCTTGAAAAGTATAATCATCAAGGTTTTTCATTATAAATAAAAGACTTTAGGAGCTGAATGTATATTTTTAGTATATTTGAAACCCACAAAACAGCTCCATTTATTTTATTGTAAATATCCAGAGGCATTTAAATCCTTCTACTCAAACATAATGTAGTGATATTTATGGTGGAGAAGATAATTCTGGAATGCAGCTATAAATAAATCAATGCAGTACTTCACTACTAACACTTGTGAAGTCTATATATTTGTATTAAAATAATTGTACTAACAAAAAATAAGAAAATCAATAGTATTATTTTCAAAAGAACGAACGCTGTAATCAATTGGAAAGAAGAGAGGAACTAGTGTTGACTGTGCAATGATTACAGTGAGTTGTGAGAGAGCGGGTGTGGCAGGTGACATTGTCTTGTGATTTGTTCCGTGTCACATCCACTCTTTGTAATGGACGTGTCAGAACCAGTCGGGGGCGGCACAGTCTGTTGGTGGTACACTCGTTTTGATCGCGAGTCGTGCGTTTGACTGGCTTCTGATCTTATTGTGCCTTTCAATTGTGGTAGATATATAGGTGAATGATGGCTAACATAAATAATGTTTTACCCGCCCAAAATAATTTTGTATATAATAAATGTTTCTTTGATAATCTGTATGTGTAAAACTTTTAACTCTTTAAATTATAGCGTGACAATGTACAAAGTTTATTATTAAAAGAACAAGTTTGAGGGCAAACATGCATTGAATCATTAGGTTTATCTGGTTAAAACTCTTAGCTTATCTTATATTGTAGAATCTTTAATTTTATATAGTTTGTTCTAAAACTTGTGTTTTATTTAAACATCCGACTAAGCAAACAAATAAAGATAACAACAACGTGATTTAACCCTCCAACTGGCAGTAATTTTTTCCTATAGTGGCGGCATGTTTTCGAGCCTCGTGCAAGGGTTTTTTTTTTAAATTTATTAAAAATATAAATTAAAAGTAATATATATAGAAGTATATATTTTTGTGTTCAGAATTAAACATATAATAATATTAGTATTTAAATTTGGCCTTTAAAAAAACTTTTACTAAAATTTTTTTTCCATGTAATTCAAAATTTACATTTTTTATTTTTTTTATTTGGGGGGACCATACCTAGCAAACCAAGTTATAGTAAGAAAACTATAAAAGTGAGAGTACCATTGTGTGTCAAATTTATTCTAGTTTCAGAAACACATAAGCATTATACAAATTTATGAAACTATAATAACACTATATAACAAAAAGCAGCGATGATCATAAATTGTGAAAATAGGGTGTATATGTAAGAGTTTGCTAATAAAAGTTTTACTAATACAGTTTTACTTCAATACATGTTATATTGCATATTTTATTACTCAGAATGAAGTAAACTATACAGCAGTAGTAAAATAAATGCCATAACTTTTTTTTGAAGAGTCGAAAAAAGTTTCATTTTGTCATTACTCAAAACTTTTGCGAAAAATTTTCGAGAAATTTATTTATTCTAAAATAAATTTATTTGCACTACTGCAATATTTAACAATTCACCACACACTAAACACAGCACTAAAACACAAATAAACCTACTAAAACTTACTAATAAACACGACTCGTCACATCAACAACTCAGACGGCATCGACAACATGGCGGTCACATCTTTTACGTTCCAAACTACGAACTTGGTACGTTGCAACTACAATACAAAAAGGAATAAAACTATAGTATTCCTTATGCTTTTTTCCCCGAATCCAACGGTGCATGAATCGAATCGATACGTTGCCGGAATATACTGTTATGAGTGATTATACAAGGGAATGTTTGTTTATCAAAATTTTGACGAACAACAATCCGCTAAGGGTTATGTTTATCAAAATTTTGATAAACAACAGTTGGAGGGTTAAGTACACCTTCCCTCATTGCCAACTTAAGACAACAACAATAATGCAGGAAGGCGGTATGGCAATCGCTGAAGATACTGTTTATTTAATGCATGAAAACTATTACAGGACGTATAAAAGGTTTATTACTCGAGGCAAGTTTCCTTCTGTGATCAGCTTAACGCCATCGTAAGTGGACAACAAAAACACCCGCCTTTGCTCCAGTTACGAAAAAAATACTTTTTAGTTCCGGGGGTGATTGAAAGGGCATTTTAACAGTTTCCAGTAATCGTCATTGATGGCATCGTTACGACATTAAGATACATAAAATCCCCTCACATGAATAAAAACCGTTAAGCAGACGGAGGAACAGTATTCAGTAACAAAGTAGGTTCCAGCTGTATTTGGCACGGAATGTGTATAAATATTCATACATTTTGTAATAATATTAATAAAGAATACGTCAAATATGTAAGAATTAACGCTTGTAATTTGTTGATCTGCCACTCAATAAAAATATCTCTGATAGGAACAGTTTGTGTCTTGTTTCAAACCATAACAAAAAAATTTAATTTTTCTTTTCTTTTCTTGTATTATTCTATTTTCAACTTAAATTTGATTTTAACTTTGTGCCAAGTTTTAGATGAAAATGCGTGTTAATAATTTGAAGAAAGTTATCTACATTAAGATATAATCCAAAATTTAAAATTAAAATGTGTACAGATATACAATGGTCAAAACCATAAGATGTTTAAGTTACGCATCGTCCTAGACTCTCTGATTACCGCCACTACCTCACCCCACCTCAGGGTAACGTCTCATCTACACGTATTGCCAGCTAATTAGCCGAGACGTGTAGACCAATTAATTAAGGCAGACGCCTCAAGCAGATTTCGCTCATCTCCATAGGTTCTCATCCCCTAATCAACTAACGTCAACACTGTGTGAAGGCTTAGTTTGTCAAGCAGTGACGAGATTGTGGAGTCAAAACTAAACCTTCACGGATACTATCATATTATGTATTTTAACGATTAGTTATGAATCCAATAATGCTATTTTTAGGTTATTTTTTTAGATCTTTTATAAGAAAGAGTACGTTAAATTGAATAAAGCAATTGGTTTTAAATCATATTGGAATAGAGACAAGCATAGTGAAGATTGCTAATAAACCCAACAATTTAAATGATTTGAAAATTACATATCTTAGTACACAAAAAGCATTTTAGCACTTGATGGGGGAAATAAATTTAGAATAAAAATGAAGAATTATATATCAGTATCAAAACAGCTTTAAATATACCGTTGATTAAATGAACACTTCCAAAAATGTGTATAAAATAAGTAAACATCGAAAAACCATTAGAAAACCGAATACTGCCACTCATAAACTAAGTAGTACAATTAAATATATTATAAAAATACACTTGTCTTGTATTCAATAAGCACAATTGATAATTTTTAATGTAATTTACTACAGTAAATATGCAGCTTAAGCTCATAAGAATTAATTAACAAGCAGAATGACGTCAGAAAATACTCTTAACAAAGGAAGCGCGTGTAAAGTTGTCACATAAAAACACTAAAATGCTGACCAACTGCTGACAATGGTCCGGGCAAACAAGTAACCTCAAGTGTTTGTAGGCCCAAGCCAAGGTAATTAACAGATCAAGTAATTACAGTGCCTAGTTAACTACAGTGACAACAAGGAGGTGGCCAAGACCGGGAGCTTTGTAAACCCTCTCCGGACCTCTCTCTTCGCACTTCAAGATACAAAGACCGCTGACCAACTTAAAAAGAAAAAAAAAAACACTATCTCTACAACAATGCTTACCCTACTATACCAATATTGAAATCCCACGTTTAATTTTAAACATATGTTTATTTAGAGGAGTAAATTTATACAATTCATAAATCCTGAAAAGAGAGCTCCATAGAAGCTTGTTAGAAATTAAAAGCCTCTATCTTCAGGTTATTACAATTCCTAAAGTTATCATTAGTTTTAATGATATTAAGAATTATATACCAACAATATTGAAATAAATTATAATCTCTATTCATTTAAACATGTTTTGATACTTTGCTGAAAAGAAATTAACTTTGATTACAACATATATTTTGCATAGTTAGGGCTTGGTAACAAAAAAAGCAAAAGGAGTGAATTTGGATTACTAATGACAAAACAATCAATGTCATGTACGGGCAATAAAATATATTGTAATTTTTGGAAAACGTCATACAATGGTACATCAAGTTTTGTGTTTCTCTTAATTACTTATTTGTGTTTTATAAAAATTGTAATATGATATGTTTCAATCATGACGAGAATGCAAATTTGCTCCAGTTACTTGGCCATTTAAGATAATTTGAGAATACCGTAATAAATTCCGCACAAATTAGGCCGGTAATCCGCTTGTGTAAGTGTTGAAGGTTTGAGCTATGAGATAAGGGTGGGAGCGGGATAGCGGAAGGGGAGGGGTTTTGTTTGGGTTCCTGTAATTGGCACAAGTCTCAGCTGGGTCAAGATTACAACTTGGCAACGTCGCATTGTTTAGCGATCACGTGACGCGGCACCAGCTGTGCTCAGCGCTCTGTTGTAAATCACTGCCATTTAAATTGTTGATGGATCGTGTTTGACAAATATTTTAGCCTCGTCTTCCTCATTTAAAGGGAAAACTCCCAATACGTAAAATTTGGAACATTTACACAGTTTGCGGTAATATAGCAGAGACAGTTAGTTATTAGTACTTAAATGTGAAACCTTCTACTAAAGTTATTAGTCGAATTACATAAAATAATTTGGTTTTGAGTAGTATCCGTTGATATCTTCCTCTTAGTTCAACTAATCTTCCAAAAAGTGGACTAATAAAAGTGGTAAAAAGAATTGTGTGCAGAAATATTCAGAAGCAGTACAGGTAATTAATAATATTTCCCTTTAAATAATCACACACTATGCTAAAACGTATTTGCTCAAGTTACAATGTAGGGCATTCGTGATTACACAGAATAAGACCTTGTACATGTTTGTATATTCATTTTATTTTCGCGATGGATATTCTTAAAAGTGGGTGAAAACTTTTAATAAAAGCTTAGCGCGAAATGCTCAAGAGAAAATAAAACTATAAAATATATAAATGTAATAATGTTATAAATATGTATAAATAAAACTATATATTTTCAGATGGCATAACAATTGTGAATTTTTATATGATTACATGAATTTTATATATGATTATTTTATATAATCCGATTTTATATTTGTTGTACAGAATTACAAGGTCAAATACTTATTTTCTAATTATTATTTTGCATAGTCTTATTTTTACATGAGTGTTTGAACGTGATGCAAATTTAGATTATGAAATATAATGAAAATGAAGTGTATAAAAAAAACACAATTATTTAATAAATGTCTATCCATGCAACTTTGTACAGCGTGCGCAAATCCTTGACCATACTTAGATCAATCTGACTGTTGGTATTGAAAATCATAGTACGAATTACTAAGATCATGACTCAGAATCAATAAGATCACGTATTTCGTTCACAATTAATATCTTCGTCAGCTCTATTCCATCATAGTTGAATGTTGTAGTTTAAAAATGTATCTAACTTTTATTCTTTTCTTGCCACAACCTATAATGGTCACATTTTCGCTATTATAATAAATGCCATTATTAAACGTAAAGTACAAGTCACTTTGATAGTTTTCTGATATACATAAATATATTTTACATTAGTATAATAAACGCAATTCCGAAAAAACAAATGAAAAAAATAAAACATAGGCGATCAATCAGCATCATTTTTTCAATGTACTGGTGGAGTGATACAATATGAATAATTTTGTTCTCTTTTTCTTTTACCAATATGTTTTTAAGATTGTCAAAACACACCATACACGATCAGATTACTACAACTATTTTGAAATAAGACAGTCCCGTGTGTTTTCTAGAGTCTGGCTTGGAGTTGAAAATATTAAGTAAGATCCTAACTGTTCGACGGTGGTTAAACTGATCGATTATTATAATTAGTGGAACGTCGTCAGCTGGCGGTTCTCAGTCCGCTGCCCTATAGAATCGATGGTCAGTTTCGAAATGACTCTACAATACTTGACATAACTCGCGGCAAGAAAGTATGATAAAGATCCAAACTGTACGACGATGGCTGAACTGAATGATTATTGTAATTAGTATAACGCCGTCAGCTGGCGGTTCTCAGTCTGCTGCCCTATAGAATCGATGCTCAGTTTCGCAATGACTCTACAATACTTGACATAACTCGCGGCAAGAAAGTTTGATAAAAATCCCAACTGTACGATGATGGCTGAACTGACTGATTATTGTAATTAGTGGAATGTCGTTATCTAGCATTTCTCAGACCGCGACTCTGTAGAATCGATGCTCAGTATCGCAATGACTCTACAGTACTTTATATAACTCTCGGTAAGAAAGTTTGATTAAGATCCAAACTGTACAACGATGGCTGAACTGATTGAATATTGTAATTAGTGGAATGTCGTCATCTGGCGGTTCTCAGACCACGACTCTGTAGAATCGATGACGAGTTTCGCATTGACTCTACTGCACTTGACATAACTCGAGGTATGTCACCAGAGGTGCTGGAAAATCATTCAGGTCATAATTATAGTAAGTATATAAATTAATGTAAAAGCCACCACTATTTGATTGGTTTGGGAATAAAATGCTGAAGTCTCTTACAAATATTTTTGTCAGTTATTATTTGCGTAGGCGGGCTAACCAGGTAGACTTACCATACACTTGTTTGCATCTATCTAATCTAACAAAATATGCCCAAAACGATTTAATAACCAGAGGGTTTATGTGATCTAATTAGATATATTAGATTTATTTGAATATTCAATTTTTTCAATCTAGCCTATACATATTAAACTGTGAATGGATAATTTTATGATTTTGTGAATTTTTAATTATCGGTTAATTATAGATTTTTTCAAAATCAATAAAATTTTATTTTATGTAACAAGAACAATGTTTTATCAATTGTTTAAGTACTGTTGGAATCCAGCTGTTTTACATTGATGGTTGAACTTGGAAAATATCTGTTTATATTTAATTAAAGAACATATTTTTTAACACTTCAATTCACAGTTGGTAACATTACAGGGTTATAAACGTGTACCGAGGAATAAAAAGCCTGTAGTGATAAATTGCACGGATACAAGACAGAAACAAGAGCAGGGTTGGGGTGCCAAAATGACCAACGTACAACACAATGCTGACCCTACTACATCCTTTTGGCGGTGCTGATTGCAATATCAATTGGCAGTGCGGACAGTGGTTAGTTGTTCAGTTTTACTAACAATCAATGCTCTACCATTGTCTCGTCGTGCAAAATATACGCTCTAGTGTATGTCATAGATTAAATATACATTTCCTTGTGTTTAACCAAATAAATATGTCTCTTTCAGTGGTCACAAACTGCTAGATATAAAATTGATAAAGCCTATAATGTGACAAAATGTTCTACCAATTCATAACCATGCTTCAGCTGTCTCTATTTTAATAAAGGAAGTGATTATTTTTGCCTGTTACTTCTTGTTTACATTATTATAGAGGCTAGTAGCGGAGCAATGGCGAATTTATAATCGGTTTAGTCCTTCTTAAGAATTCCGGCAATGACTCATACGTTGGCCTGAAAATTTTATTTGGGTTAAAAGTTACTACTGTCAGTCATTGTTTACTCTACTCTACTTTAAGGATTCCCGGTAGAGTACAGTTAGCATTGTTATCCGGATGAAGAAAATATACACAGTCGAAAATGTCTTCTATGGCCAAAAAGCGTCTCTTTCTGTCCACTGCAATCTACCTTCAAATGTGATCGTTCTAAGCCATTTGGAATTTAAAAAATAATTTAAAATGATGGTATTTTCGTTATGGCTGTTTTTCACTATTTATTAAAAATTTTACCAGTGTTTAGATTAAAATTAACAGATGATAAAGTTCCCTTTAAGTGTTTTACTAAATTAAATGATAAAATTAGTTAAATGAATATTTTGCGAGCTGTTGTCGTAAGTAAAGTTATGATATTTTCAGCCTGGCTAGTAGCTCTGCTCAAAGAGGTGTGCAGCCGACAGCTCCACACTAAATACTTGAAATCAAATTCAGACTCTGGACTCAAATTAGTTCGCGATTTACTGCAGAACCGTCCACAGCAGACTTTACTGATCGATAATTTAATTTGCAGCGTTTGAGAGTGGGTTTCTTTGCTGACTAGCTGAGAATGTCTTGGCTTTACAACAAACATTTTACCGCTCGCTTCGCTTCGTGAAGCTGACACAATCTCTAGAGTTCTTGACATGTTAATAGACTCTTTGACAGTATTTAAAGGCTCATATATTGAACACTGAGTGCAATGTTTTCAAACGATGCTGACAAGAAAATGTTACGTTGAAATTATGACATTCGTGATATTACTATGAACCTTTCAAACCTGTTTTGCTATGAATATATAATCTGTTACAAGAATTTGAACGTAATAATCTTTAACGCATCTAAAAAACTCTTAACTATAACACCTTGACGAATTTTAGCACGCTACGACGCTAAGTCGAGATACCTGATTCTGTTTGAAGTTTGTTTTTACAATGTATGGATGTGAGGGAAACACAGCCTCAGCATTTGCCATAGTTCAGTGATACACAAAAATCAGTAACAATACGTTTCGAGGTCTGTATAATATGACCTGTTCCTCGAGTGAATAACTAATCTAACACATAACTACAAACTAGGTTAAAATGAAACCTAGTTTGTATTATATTTTGCGGATGTTACGAGGTTGCAGGAAAATGTGTCAGATTGTTTTATGTATGTAACTGTACAAAATGTATGCCTCAAATACTTGAGATTTGGTTGAGTTAATGCAATTAAGTCATAAAAGATAACCTGCATGTCAATGGTTACATATTAAAGATATAATTAGTTTTGGTGATATGCCACGATGCTGTCTGAGCTAAGGCACACGTGCAGGTTAGACACAGGTGAGAGACGCCATAAACCTGATATGACCTGTAAAGGAGCAACGATTAGTATGTTATTGACACTCAAATAGTGAGTGGAGTTTCTCCTTCGAATCATGGTTTGCACGCCTCGTTGTCATGAATCAATGATCAACCCTAAACCCTTCCTTAAGTACAATCTTTAAGTAACATCGTCGTATCATCGTGAACATTCATATTGACTGGAATCTAATCGTATCTGATTTCTTTCAACTCAATCCTAATGTTGCTGTTGTTTACATAAGTCATAAGGCACCCATAGGACCTCTGAAGCAAGGAATCTGAAGTGAGGTTGAGTGATAACTTAACTTCGCATCTGTTATTATTCATTTTTCATTTCGTGAGAGTTTTTAACGTAATTTAAAATGAGTGGTGGCTAGTTCTTATGACGTATATATTTAATAAGTATTTACATTTGTAACAATGCAATAAAAATGACGAGTTTAAAAGTTATACTTATTATTATTATAAGCGTTACATATTATGCAGAAAGCTCATTTGATTTCAACATATTTACAAATTTTAAATTACTAAACTCATCCATACGATTTTATTTAAGCATTGTTATTAGAAAATATTGCATACAAGTTTAGAACAATTTTCACATGCTGCCCCATCATTTTGTAAGTATTTTGAAAGAGAATCCAATACAATACTTCTGCAATGGGAAAAATTCATCAAACGACAGGTCTGAATCTTTTTATGTTTTTAACATATAATGTAACTAAACAAACTTAATTTTACTAGATTGTAATAAAGAACATCATTGGTATCTATTTACGTGAAGGTAAAATGTTAACATTTATGTAGATATTGTACTTCATACTTATTTTATTTATTTCATTGTTCATACAAATAACAAAAATGTTTTTAATGGCTCCATTTCTACAAGAATCTAAGTGTCATGGTAGTCAAGCTCAAATGGGTGGAGGTAACATGACAAGGTACAGTAAACACAATCAATCAAAATTTAAATTTTAAAGATCAGTAAAAGAATTATGACGAAGAAACTAAGAAATAATATAATTTCTTTTTGTAAATTGATCTCTAAAATTAAATATTTGATGGAGTAAAATAGAAACAATGTTCGGTGGATAACACTTTAGTCGTATATAACAGTATATAACAGTATATTCGTTGAACAGAACAGTTTTACTGTAAAACATAATAACTTTTTATAACAATCAGACTTGTTACCAAACCAGATAAACATACTTACATTAGTTACAAGTAAAGAAATAACAGCTGTTTGTACTAAACCACTGCCCTTGCTGCCAATTAGTACAGATATCAACTCCAGGAAAAGGGTTTAGCAAGGTCCCCATTGATTGTGCAGTTGGTCATTCGAGAACCCGAAACCTTTCGATGCTTCTGTCTTGTATTCATGCCGATTATAATAAACTATTTTGTATTGTTGAGTACATATACATGTCTACGCTTCCATAGGTTGCGAAAAGAGTGATACTCTATTTTTTACTATGGAATACTATATTAAATTTCCCTCTATACTATGTGCTAATTTTACATTTGAAATGTAAACGGGTTGAAAATTGTGTATAAATGTTTGTGCCTTATTTACATTTCATTTGTAAACCTGTTTTTCAAAGCCATGAACATGGAAATTGGTACAAAATATCTCAGTACTGTAGTTACACCACCACTTCAAAACGTAAAGGAAGATCGTTCAGTCATAAAATTAAAATCTTTAAAAAATTGTAGAATATTAAGTACAGCCTTAAACATCAAAATAAAAGTAATCAAGACAATCCGGTTTTCGAATGATTCGATTCCTCGATATACTTTGAGCTTGAACTGGGAACATAGTGATAAAATCCTGTCTGAGACATAAGTTCTTTTACTGATACTACTCACTTCCCACAGCGTCTGCTCTGTTGGATCCTTGCACAAGACAGCGGCCGACGAGAATGGGCAGAATAAAGCTAAAAAGGTAGGGTCTTGTCTTTAAAAAAGAACCCAAAAGTTAAACCTTAATTATCACTCACAACCATGACTGCACAGAATTACAAAGTCTAATACTTGTTTCAGGATGACACCTATAATATTCTAAATATTTATATCGCTCAAAAACACTGTAAAATTCCTAAAACGTTAGTTTTACTTAAAAAAAAAAAAAATGTTGATTTCATAAACTAAAAATACATGGCGAAAATTACCTTTCGCTAGAAAGTACTTGTAAAAGCGAACACATATAACTAAATGTATTTTTTAAAGAAACCTGCCTCTCCAAATACATCCAACCTTTGATCACCCAATTAACAACAATGGACTGATCAAAGGCATTTTTTCATTTCCATTTCGCTGTTTGTGAAAGATGTTACAACAATTGTATCCGAGGACTTTTGAAGTAAAACGTTATTGTTTTTTCTACAAAGGTCCTTGTTTCGCTTGTATTTCTTACTCAATGACCGGATTTGACATCGTATGCTACGTTGTATATTTAGGTTCTAAAGTTAATTGATCTCTGGAAAGTACTTGATGAATAGCTTCAAGTAGTTAAATACGTGTATAAGGGAAAGCATTTCACGGTTCTGTTAGTACCAGCCCTACACCTGAGTCTGAAGGTATGGTATACATGCAGCATGTAGCTATAGGGGTATTGTACTACAAGACAAAGCCCAAGGGATATTGATTGGAGTATCAGGTACATCTGTGTAAGGGAAGGAATTTCACGGTTCTGTCAGCGCCAGCCCTACACCTGAGTCTGCAGGTATGGTGTACATGCAGCATGTAGCGATAGGGATATTGTACTACAAGACAAAGCCCAAGGGATATTGGAGTATCAGGTACATCTGTGTAAGGGAAGGAATTTCACGGTTCTGTCAGCGCCAGCACTACATCTGAGTCTGCAGGTATGGTATATATGCAGCATGTAGCTATAGGGAAATTGTACTACAAGACAAAGCCCAAGGGATATTGGAGTATCAGGTACATCTGTATAAGGGAAGGAATTTCACGGTTCTGTCAGCGCCAGCCCTACACCTGAGTCTGCAGTTGTAATTGATTGCTAAGTCGAGTCGTTCACCCCTCTATAATGATTACCGTGTAGTTTTCATCAAATATAAATCTATTTACTTACACATTAGTCGTGTAAAAGTTATACACTAGTACTTTAAAATTTAATTCTTTGTAAGTTTCTTTCTCTCTATTATTATTTTTTCTGAACTCTGAAAGTTTTTTGTGAAGACTTTTGGATATTTTATATGCGATGAGAAAAAACATAGTGGACATATTTTGGACATCATCTGATGTGTATATTACTTCGATACAGTAATACAATGTAGGCATATAGCCTATTTATTCCAAAACACCTCCCATCTAATTAAATTGTGTGATTGTAAATGGTCGTCCCTTTGTAAAAATTTAAACAAGTAAATGTCCAATACAAAATAAAGTTTCCTGATTGCAAGTGAAATGACTTGTATAACGTAGGCATGTAATATATTTTTATAATATATTTGAGCATAAAGTATCTTTATCATTCATGAAAATATATTACTCTTATAGATAAATTAGGAATCGCTACACATTACATTTTAACCTCCTTACATAAATGCTAATACAAGTTTCTTTGTCTATAACCAATGATTAATTTCTTTCTCTGAACGAATATATCCAGTCACTGCATGAAACACATTTTAACATTTTTGACAACTTTGTTACATGTGAAATATTGGTCTTTGGGTGTAACTAATATTGTAAGTATTATAATCGACACGAGGGTTGTATTATTAAAAATTCTCATTCCATTTTCTACGCATGTCTGCGTAGGGTATTGATCAGAAAATTTACGCAAATAAACTTAAACTATTAGTTTTAAATATAAGATTGTAGTCTAATTCGATGATGGCTATTAACTATTTACTCACAAGAGAAAATACTGAGACATATTTCTGAACTAAATAAGACCAAATAAAAAATTGGTTAACAATTATTTTTGGATAAAGTGTTGAAGTCGGTGTCAATAACTGCTAGAGCGTTGGAACATTGAATATTTTATATATATATATTTTTTTTTCCACGTAGTAGTAAGAGAGTTAGCAAAGTTTTAAGTAAAACTATGGCAATATTGTTCTATATAGTCGTATATCTAGTTACAGATTTTAGGAAAAAACTGCACAAAAAATGTTTGTAGTTTTAAAAGTGAACAAAGTAGTTAATAGAATTTTAGGATAATCTTTTATAATTAGGATAATCAATAACATTTTAAGAATTTAGAAAAAAATTTATAAATAATAAATACAATTATCTATTATTGGAAATAAACATTCCATGGCTCCTACAGAAAATTCTTAAACATTTCTATTATTTTAAAACCGTTTGATAAATTTAGAAATTGGATGAGAGAAGGATATAAATATAAACTTATTTTATACTTACTTACTTTTTTTTACTTATTTTATTTTATTTTACGTGTACATGTAATGTATACATTTTAATCTAGTTGTTTTATAATGATTAAAATAAGTACGAAATTAATTAATTTACTTGAGAATATTTTCTTGTATTTTCCTGTAATATCACACAAATATGAAATTTAATAAAACTATCTAGAGTAAGTTAAGAAAATTAAAAGATTGCTTAGAGCCTTCGGGGCAAACTAAATTTAGTCTTCTTACCTAACTAATATTTTACCAAAACAGAAACACGCTACTCTTATCAGTATAAGAATAGAATTTAATTTGTTATGATTAATTTATAATTCGTACTTAATCTGAATAACAATGCGTAGTTGAAACAATATACCTATATTTACTGTATGAGAAAGAAATCTATACCAATTTGGGGCAACTACAAGTTATCCCATTCACTATATCGTGCAAAGTGTCAATGCCGATATATCTCGGGTTCTCTCTCTCTGGAGAAACTCTTTAGTCTCAGGTGTTCCCACAGACAGGCTTGCAGTCCGCTGACATCCGCACGAAATTTCCCACTTGCGCCAGATGTGGCCAATACATTACCTTCCCTATAAATTACTGTGAAGCGCTGTCGTCCACGATTGCAGCTCTTCCCTGTCAGTGTTTACATTGTTATATAAATGTATTATAAAGATAGTGAGTGCTAATGTCTAGGAAAAGAACTCTAAATGAATGAAAAGAATGTTTCTAAAATAATCTACTAGAGTTGTCCAAATGCGATCAGCAAACATATTTTCAAAAATTAGATGAGAAGTAAATAAATTGTATGCAGTACTTTACTAGTGTAGTGGATATTCTGATTTGGAGAACGTGGGAATACAATAATGCGTATTAAACATAGGTTTTATCAAAAGTTGAAATATTTCTTTAAAGCTGCACCTTTTTAAAATTTAATAATCTTGCTATAACTTTAATTTTGGTGCTGCACATTCTAGCATGATATATCATAACTTTCAATCTACTTTCTTAACTGACTTAAATATGTTGATGACATTATTGAATTATTCTACTGATGATTTGGCAATATTGACACTTTATACTGGTTTACTTTTAATGGTGGCTGTGTTTGGGGGTTATCTCATAGAAAAGTTAGTTAAGTATTAATGTGTAGGAAGCATACATGTGTATTAAATGTGTAAGCATGTAGGAACTAACATCTATTATATGCTTCTCTTAAATAGTTATTTTAGAATATTCCATGACTGTTAGACATTAAATGGTTTTTCCTAAAGACATCTTAGTCCGTAAGGAGTTTTGTCTGTAAAGTAAAAATCCGATATAATAATGAATATAATAAAGTTAATAACGCATATTATTTTTGAATTCTGAATAACACGTTTTCTTCACATATTTAACTTTTAAACAGGTCAAGTAATAACCTAAACGTTGTATGATTGAGTTATAAAAACAAACAACAAGGGCTAGAAACATTCGATAAAATTAGCGATTATCAGTTTATTAATGAATCTGAGATGGTGAAAATATGTATAATTCACTTAAAAAGTCATTTAAACGTTTCCAATTTTTTAGATATATTGTTCTATTTACTTATGGGTAAATACAAACACACCTCTAGGAGGTTTCACAAATAATCCCAATGTGCAAATAAACCAAATATTTAATAGAGATATATTGATGATTTATCTGACAGTATTTGTCATTTACAAAAAAAGTGTGTGTAAAAACGCTTTGAAAATTTGAAAATATTATTTAAAGCTAATTTAGTTATTGATTTTAAATACTTTTTACAGCTAATGTTACAGTAACATTTAAAAATAATAATTTGTTATATGAAGAACGTTATTCATTAAAAATTGCCATTGTAGTCTATACGCAACTCTACTTCCTACTGAACTGTTTAATTAATTGGAATTATCCTGCAACTTGTTTAACAGAGAAAAGTATGAACGAACTGAAAAAACCTAATAGCAAGGAAGGACATAGAAGGAATCAGGTGCAGGACACATCTGGGGGTGACGAATTAATCCTGCGGGCAAAAAGTTGAAACTCTGGGGCGGGTAGGGTAGAGGCAATCATCCCCTCGCTCAGCTGTACCTTTCTGGAACCTCCTGGATCCCGAAAGTATAAGCAGAAAATGTGTGTAACCAAATTTTTCTTAGAACTTTACTTATATAGCACGCACAAAAATAAAATGAATATTATTTCGTTAATATTAAAATGATTATGCTCTACACCTAGTTGACTCGCAAGGAAGCACCTCGTGCAGGTTTATTAGATATTTCAGTTTGGCTCGTGATATCGGCTGAAGATACAGAAATGGTTATCAGTTTTGATGAAAATGGAACTCGTAGGTACAATGGAATAACACTTTTTTAATGTAAGATGATTGCAACTTAAGCACCCTATTCATGGACATTCACTGACTCTCTACATTCACTTCCAAATGCAATTTTCATTCAATCCTCAATATTTGCAGTTGTGTTAAAAGTAGTAAACCACAGATTTCCATATATTTTTTTATTATTATTATTGTACATTACGTTTAAAAAATATGAAATTTTATTAAATGAATAACTTTGAAGATATTTTGAAAACATATATATGTCTATGAATTGCAGTGAACTGCAAATAAGATAAGCACGCGTGTTAGTGAATAGCTTAGATAAAAAATTTAAAAACAGGCATTATATTAAAAAGCTATGTATTTAAAATTATATACATTAAGAAAGTAATACGGAGCCGAGAGGAATTAGTCATCAATGTTACTCAAGAGGGAACCTTATAGGAAGTATTGCCATTTTACTATGGTCTACTTAAAGATGGAATGGGAGGGATTAAAATATAGGGTTTTTATACAACTATAACTATGAAAAGGCTCGTTGATACACGTTGATATATCAGCACTGAGCTTCATCATGACTATAACATCAGCACAGAATATGCCTTGTTCCTATGATAATTTTTAAAAGACGATATGGTCCGGTGTTACACATTGATGTATAGCTATATAAGGCGTCTGTAACAGCCACTCAGAATCTGCTCTGTGTCTATGATAATTTTTAAAATGACGATATGGTCCGGTGTTACACATTGATGTATAGCTATATCGGGAGTCTGTAACAGCCACTCAGAATCTGCTCTGTGTCTATGATAATTTTCAAATGACGATATGGTCCGGTGTTACACATTGATGTATAGCTATATCAGGCGTCTGTAACAGCCACTCAGAATCTGCTCTGTGTCAATGATAATTTTCAAATGACGATATGGTCCGGTGTTACACATTGATGTATAGCTATATCAGGCGTCTGTAACAGCCACTCAGAATCTGCTCTGCATCTATGATAATTTTTAAAATGACGATATGGTCCGGTGTTACACATTGATGTATAACTATATCAGGCGTCTGTAACAGCCACTCAGACTCTGCTCTGTGTCTATGATAATTTTTCAAATGACGATATGGTCCGGTGTTACACATTGATGTATAGCTATATCAGGCGTCTGTAACAGCCACTCAGAATCTGCTCTGTGTCTATGATAATTTTCAAATGACGATATGGTCCGGTGTTACACATTGATGTATAGCTATATCAGGCGTCTGTAACAGCCACTCAGAATCTGCTCTGTGTCAATGATAATTTTCAAATGACGATATGGTCCGGTGTTACACATTGATGTATTGCTATATCAGGCGTCTGTAACAGCCACTCAGAATCTGCTCTGTGTCAATGATAATTTTCAAATGACGATATGGTCCGGTGTTACACATTGATGTATAGCTATATCAGGCGTCTGTAACAGCCACTCAGAATCTGCTCTGTGTCTATGATAATTTTCAAATGACGATATGGTCCGGTGTTACACATTGATGTATAGCTATATCAGGCGTCTGTAACAGCCACTCAGAATCTGCTCTGTGTCTATGATAATTTTCAAATGACGATATGGTCCGGTGTTACACATTGATGTATAGCTATATCAGGCGTCTGTAACAGCCACTCAGAATCTGCTCTGTGTCAATGATAATTTTCAAATGACGATATGGTCCGGTGTTACACATTGATGTATAGCTATATCAGGCGTCTGTAACAGCCACTCAGAATCTGCTCTGTGTCTATGATAATTTTCAAATGACGATATGGTCCGGTGTTACACATTGATGTATAGCTATATCAGGCGTCTGTAACAGCCACTCAGAATCTGCTCTGTGTCAATGATAATTTTCAAATGACGATATGGTCCGGTGTTACACATTGATGTATAGCTATATCAGGCGTCTGTAACAGCCACTCAGAATCTGCTCTGTGTCAATGATAATTTTCAAATGACGATATGGTCCGGTGTTACACATTGATGTATAGCTATATCAGGCGTCTGTAACAGCCACTCAGAATCTGCTCTCTGTGTCTACGATAATTTTCAAATGACGATATGGTCCGGTGTTACACATTGATGTATAGCTATATCAGGCGTCTTTAACAGCCACTCAGAATCTGCTCTGTGTCTATGATAATTTTCAAATGACGATATGGTCCGGTGTTACACATTGATGTATAGCTATATCAGGCGTCTGTAACAGCCACTCAGAATCTGCTCTGTGTCTGATAATTTTCAAATGACGATATGGTGGTCCGGTGTTACACATTGATGTATAGCTATATCAGACGTCTGTAACAGCCACTCAGAATCTGCTCTGTGTCTCATAATTTTAATATTGTTACACATGATAGCTATATCAGGCGTCTGTAACAGCCACTATGGTCTGTGTCCGATATGGTCCGGTGTTACACATTGATGTATTGCTATATCAGGTGTCTGTAACAGCCACTCAGAATCTGCTCTGTGTCTATGATAATTTTCAAATGACGATATGGTCCGGTGTTACACATTGATGTATAGCTATATCAGGCGTCTGTAACAGCCACTCAGAATCTGCTCTGTGTCTATGATAATTTTCAAATGACGATATGGTCCGGTGTTACACATTGATGTATAGCTATATCAGGCGTCTGTAACAGCCACTCAGAATCTGCTCTGTGTCTATGATAATTTTCAAATGACGATATGGTCCGGTGTTACACATTGATGTATAGCTATATCAGGCGTCTGTAACAGCCACTCAGAATCTGCTCTGTGTCTATGATAATTTTCAAATGACGATATGGTCCGGTGTTACACATTGATGTATAGCTATATCAGGCGTCTGTAACAGCCACTCAGAATCTGCGCTGGATATACTATACATTTTAAAATGACAATACGACTGGTTGTAACACATAGATACGTATAACTGGCTTTTACTATTCATCATACTTTGACAGCTGGTCAGAAAATGCGCTGTTCTTAGAAAAGAGACTTTAACATAACGATTTGGGCCAGAATCTGCGCTGTATCTATGATAACTTACAAATAATGATATTGGTCGTCGTTGCACATTGATTTGTATATTTGACGTCGGCTATTAATCACGATTCTGACAACCGCTCAGAATCTATGGCGTTCTTATTTTAAACAATGACATGATTTGTGTGTTACTCTATGATACATCAATATTCGGATACAGTGTTATAGCTTATGTCATATATTTTGACCTGGTAGAGGAAGGGTGTAATGACTACTTGGCACCCACTAAAACTACGTGCAGTTAGAATTGGCACGTCCTTAGACATCGCATAATCTGGCGTGAAAAGGTCTTGATAAAGTTATTCAGTCGTTTGACCAGTATGGCATTGAAACACAGCTCTTGGATTGCTGGTGGAGAATTATTTTGCAAGCAGGTGATGTTGGGCACTGCTCGTAGATAATCTATTGGCTACCTGACCTCACCAATCTCACCTGTCCTATCGTACTATTTTTCATCTGCCTCGAGAGATAACAACGCTCCTTGTTTATTAGATGGGGATATATATCCCATCTGGTGGTTATTCATAATCGTACATTAGAGATACGCGTTTAACATTATGCTAGGCTTTGTAATATTTCCAAGCCCAATACCTAATATAACATTTTGCGTAATTGTTACAAAACTAAATTACCTTGCCACACAATAATATGTTCCTTGTGAAACCTGTAGATGTAAAAATCCCTTGACAGCTACTGATTAGCTTAATTAATCATTGAATAATACTTTTTGGATTGTATTTGACAAAAAATTTTATGAAAAAGAAAGTACAGATTCTTTTTGTTCAGTCACAAGCTTGGGAATGAAATTACAGTGAACCCGGTTAACCAAACTCGGGTTAACTTAACCCGGTAACGGTTCCATGAATAATAGAGTAAAATAGTTAATATTATACGGTAGAACACTACGCCAACCCCTCGCACATAGCTGGAGCGACTAGCTAGGTAAATGCTGTGAAGATTGAGACTCCCCCTCCCTTATGAACTACGCCGTGGCAGCGCCCGCAGCCGCTACGGCTGATACAAGCCATTTCTATTATCCCCCCCCTCGTCCTGCCATCATTCACAAAGTATAACTTACAATAATCATTTGTACGCAATACTTTCTTCACACGCACCAATTCTGACAAGTGTTTTTTAAGATTTGATTGGGCTAACAGAAAAATTGGTTTACCGAAATGGCTGCCCCTCTTTCTTTTGGTTTAACGGGGTTTTACTGCAGTATTTAGAGAATGGTTCACGGTTTATTGGCAATGAGTGTCTCCAAAAAACTATATAGTTTTCAGAATTTCATTCCTCTTGGTCAATCATTTTTAACATATAAAACGTGTAGCTCATACAAAAATGCTATATGATTGGGGCTACTAATATTCGCGTGAGTCCTTGGCAAATAATTATTTATTTTATAACTAATTTACTATTTTGCTTACGCAACAAATAAAATGAAATAAATTCACGGAAGCTTCAAATTTAGCGTTACAGTTTTTCACAAATCAAAGCTGGCAATGTTTATGATATTTGTAGCAAACAGAATTCTTACTCACCGGTCTCGAGAAACGCAAAGTAAAACGTTGAGCGTCTGTCACTGAAATCGGTCCTGACTCTTAGCATTTCTAGAAATAAAAACAAACTGTGCTGTGGAATAAACAAAAGAAACCAAAGAAACTGAAAATATACTAAAAATAAAGAGTTTTCTGATGATAAAGTTTTTATTGCATCCTACTTATTAAAACAAATTTCAAAACTTGTTCACACACCAATATTTTATAAGAAACAACAGATAAGAAAAAAAACCTACATTTGAGTAATCATACATATAATCTAATTTGTACTAATACGCACAGTGTAAACAGTAAATATGCTATACGTACTTCAAAAAAGTCACTCTTAACTTTGATGTAATTTCACTTCAATGTAATAGATTTATGCATTGTAAATGAGCAAAATTATTGAACCATATAAATAAATATTAAGGCTGTATACATAAAACGTATTGTGTATACAGAAACCTTCTTGTTTATTATTAACACCAAATATATACATTACCATTTACGAGTGGAAGACCAGACAACGCCCTTTCTCACCTGAAAAATAAAATTAAAGATTAAAATTGTATTAATTTTTGGGGTGCTAAACTATTATCTGAAAGAAGTTAGTGCTACTTTTGCAGTTTATTCTATTAATATTGGCAAGATTGAGAAAAATATTAGTCATTTAAAGTAGAAATAACATATTTTAACAGCATTTAATTTTGGGAATCATCACACAAAATAAAAACGAAAAAATTAATTCTTTGTAATTTACTCTACATTCCAACGAAGCAAAGCGATGCAACGTGATGTGAGGGTAAAAACTGTTATTAATGCCAATAATGTTTGTAAATTATAATATTTTTCAAACATTCAGACAAAATATATGTTAAAATATTGCTATGATTGAAAACTCGTATAGGATTCCATTTTCAGACATCTTCTCAGAGAGTCTGGGAAGAGACGAAAAAGTAAAACTTGAGTTAAGTCTGGGGCTTAATTGATCCTGTAAGATTGTAATGGGATGAACTGGAAACAGCATAGGGCATCCTGGAAATGATACCAACAGCTGTCAGCTACTAGTGGGAGGGAAAGCTGAAGGGATGGTAGGGGTAGGGGCTAGTGGGGAGAAGGGAGCCGATGGTACTCTTTGGGAAGCGAATTGACAAGTCAGAGCTATGTTGTTGCTGATGATGAATTGTATTTTGAATGTTTTTAAAGCTACAGTATAATATAAAAATTGAACAATACTTACAATTTACTAGATAATAATAAACATTATTAGTGCATATTAGATTTAAAATAGTTTAAAGATTGATCATATTTTTATTAAAGTGTTCTTGCATTAAAAAAGTAACAGGAAAATAATAATGTGCTTAAAAATAGTTATTTAAATGTGAGTATTTCCTCTCATAGAAATTATATTATACATTTTAATACATTTATGTTTTATAAAACTACTACGATTGACGTATAGTTTATAGTTATAGTTTATTAGTGTCACACGTAAAATATGGTTCTTAAATTCAACATATATAACAAGTAGAGATTTGATATAAAGGATAATTTATTGATTTTCATTGTCACATCAACATTGTCATTTTCCCTGTCAATCACAGGGAATAATCTTACGAATACACATTTTGAAACTAGTATTGTATTTAGAATTTTACGTTATGTATTTAAAAATAAAAATTCCATCGTACACTCAAAAACTGTTTTACGACTACACTTTCACAGATTTATCTTTTGATTCAGATATAAGAAAAAGATCATTAAGTTCATTTTGAAACTACCTGTATAGGGTAAGTTTAATATCATATACATCAATGTTTTTATTAATACATACAGTACACGAAACCATTATGTACTTTTTTATTAAAAAATGACATTTTCATCCCATAGTAATTAGGACAGTTACTTGTATATTGGGAGTTGTTAACAACATTGATCCAATTATCGTTGGCACTGCAATGCAATTAAATGAATGGAAAATATTGACAAAAGCAAGCTGAAGCTGTCGGAAAATAATCCTTCCGACGAACAAAATGTTCTAATTGTCTCATCGCAATTTCTCTTCAAAATTCCAAATGCTAAATTCAGCAGTAAAAAAAATAATTTAATGTCACTAAAATGTCAATGTTCCATTCGCGCTTATTCGTTATATAATTATATTAAATTCGCTTGGAATCTGGTCGCCATAGAGTAATAAACGTTTTGGTGAGGCTTCAAATCTGTATATAGATTTAAAGGAAAGAAGACAAATCCGAGGTTGTAATATGAAGTAGGAGAGTTGCGCAGCGTTTAGTCATCCATAAATAGTAGTTATGGTAGTTAGTGGACTCTTTTTCCTTTTTTCTCTTAACCCAATCCATTTTTCCCCACTTCTAACCTTTTATATTCCTAGTAGTGTAAAAGTATGAACACTTACTTGCAAAATATAATAAATAGTTCTATAGTTGTTATAGATTAATTGATAATATGTTTCTATGAAGGCCAAAAACGCCATCTTGTCAGCATGACTTTCCAGCTCGTGTCCTTGACGTTCCACCACATCCCCCCATGCAACACCCCCTCACACTAATAGCTGACAGCTGTTGGTGCCACTTCCAATATCCCTTCTGTCGTTTCCAGCTCATTCCATTACAATCTCGATATTAATTAAACCGCAGCCTCGACTTTGCATTAAGTTTGAGTCCCTGTTTGTGTAAACTAAAACAAGGTAGAAGTGCGCCACACCACGCACGTATCGTAGCTATATAACAGGCTTCGCTCGGGTTGCATGAATAATTTCAAATTTATAACTTATTTCATTCTCAAGATGTCCAGTGGACAGATAGACAGAAACACAGTAAAACCATACAAACATAAGCTGTCATGAAAATGACGCATCATCTTTTAGAAATGAAGATTCGTACAAACTTAAAAAAACAAACACAATTACAAACATTTTATTGGTATTTAACAACATTAAGTTGTGGTATCAATGTCAATGTCAACAAAACATTTTTTTAACTAAGTTTTAACTAGTTAACTAATATTTTATTGTTAAAAATAAATAAAGTAAAATTTAAATGAGTATAACCTTTGAAATATCCAGATAATACAATACAAAATAAATATTTAAACAAATTTATAAAAAAAGTCTTAAATTTTAAATGTAGTTATTTATATAATTTTATGATCCATAAGTTCAATTACTGTGGAGAATGCTACGGACAACACATTTTTTAGGTTTCTTTTGAACGATTTGTCATTAGTTTCCAATTTAATATATTCTGGGAGTTTGTTATGTGATTCCTGCTTGAGACGGAAAGATTCGAAGTAAATTTATTCGTATTACTCAGGTCTGAGAATTTGATTACATCGTGTGATGTGATTGTGTAATCCCTTCGCTCAAAAGATTTACATTTAAATTTTGAATGCAATATTGTTGTTGAAATATATAAACAAAGCCTTGTCAGAAGTTCCAATAATTTAAAAACAGATTTTTATATTAAATCTGTCACAATATACCACGCCACGTGGCACATTTAGATTTTTGTCCAATAAATTGGGTTTCATAGCTTTGTTACAATACAATTCTATACACCAATTCACTATAAAATTATAGAATGTTTGTAGGGTTACTTAGATCACATAATATGTAGACTAGTAATGTGTAGTTGATGTATTACTTCAATATGTCATATGCTTGAAACTATTATGGGTTAATTGAGTTTATTTACAAATGGATTTATTCTGATATATTCTCGTGGTCTCCATGATTACACATTAAATCAATGTACAAATATTCGCTAATTCTCAGCAAAATCCCGTGGAGTGACATACACCAACACCGAACTCTGCGTTCTTTGTATAGAAATGAAGCTTCACGCACAATTTCAAGTCAATAGGTCAGTTCGTTTTTGATATATCGAGTGGACAGACTGTCAGACAGAAATAAAAACATTCCAGCTCCACGATTGATAGGCTTCTAAAGCTCAGCCAATAATTATTTTGAAGCAATCTTAATACGAGTACATCTCATTCGTAAGACTTGAGTCGCGTTCTTTACAGAACATTAATGCCTACGGCAATAGTCAATGTATCAGTGGTTTAAATATGATTTGTAGTTTTGGTTTAATATTCTGTATGAACAATTGTTATTATTCATATGTAACATTATCACTACTAAAAATAAAATACTACACACTCGCACGCAGTAAGTGCCTTAACGTAAATATGCCTTCCAAAAAATTAAAAGAAAAACAGTATTTGAGTTAAAATAACTATGGTTTCTGTGGCGAAACCGTAACTTTTCCGGACAAAATACGTATTTTGTACGATATTTAAGTAAAAAGTATTTGTAAATTTGTAAACTGAAATTATACATCTATTTTAGTTTTTAATCGTTTTGAAAATACTGCTTCTAAATTGAATACATAGTAATGAAAATCAAGCTCACAAAAGATAAAAAGTAGTAATATCTTATTTACTAGCAGGGACGGGTATTCCTGTCACAAAGGGCAAGAAGGCGACACATGGCGTACACCTGCGCTCTCCTGACTCCCTGATATTACAGGTTTCGAGTCACCTGCTGTTGTATTAGGCTTCAATGCAACTCCAGGTCTAACACAGAAGACAAGTTATTGAAAATTCAAAACGAGGAGTGTTTATGTACTTTATTGATTTATATATTTGGAGTGATATTAACTCTCCTTGCATATGGGGTCTTTTCGAATGCAAGAAGAAAGTTTAAGAACAATAAAAATGATTTTACGTTACATTTTTGTATAATTATTAAAATGTTTTGTTTAATTATTGTACTTTAGTGTTTGTGTAAATAAGATAAAAGTCGCATGTAAATTGGATATTAAGATTTTATATAGATATTATATAACACCTTCAGTATTTTTTATTTTTTATTTACGACGACTCTAGCATTTAGTATTAGTTAGAGCCACTGTATAGTATACATTTCAGTATTAGGTACCGCGACATATGTTATAATATTATGTTATCACCTAATGTACTATACAATTCTTTGTTCGAAGTTATGGCAGGTTAATGTATTTGTGACAAAAAAATTCTCATTGGCTGACTTACTAAAAATCTACGAAAATAAATATGCCATAGTGAACTACACTAAACTAGTTCCATGCTGTAGGGGCTTCAAACAAATTTGCTTTCCAGTTTGTTTCATGGAATAAAAAAGAAATATAAATAATTTTGTTCGATTCACCTTTCCCCCACCAGGAAGTTGATGGGCTTGGGGCCACAATCCAAGATCATGGATACCACTAATCTAATGGATAATAATGATTTTGAATTGATGTCAATGTGGCTCATCAAGAAATGTTCTAAACATATTCTGGAACCACTAACACATTTAATTAACTTCTCTTTCCAGCAAGGAGTATTTCCCTCCTGTACTCCTGAAACCCGCGAAAGTAAGTAAAATTTTCAACAAGGATAACCCCTGTTCCACAAATAACTACCTGTATGCCTCTATTTTGCCAGTTTTAAGCAAAAGATTTCATAAAACGTTTTTGTCAAGAATGCTGCATTACTTTAAAAAAGGTTAATTTGGATTTAGGAAAGGAAAATCGACTATAGACTCTGTTGCGAATCTAGTCGACATGACTGTTGAGGAATTTGAAAATCGAAATTCCACCGTACGTGTGTTTCTAGCGACCTATCTAAGGCATTTGATTGTGTTGACCACAATAATCTGCTTCACAAATTGGAAACACACAGCATCCGAGGCGTGCCACATTTATAGCTTAGATCATTTGAAAGCAACAGAACTCAAGTTCTCCAAATCTGAAATAATCTTTCAAACCTAATCCAATTGGGCTATGAGGTCCCACAGGAATCAATTCTCAGACCACTTCTATTTCTGCTTTATGTCAACGACATTGGGTCATCATTACCGAAAGGTCGTTTCCGTATCATTGCGGAAAGGTCGTGCAGTATGCTGATGACACGACTCTCTTTTTCAGTGAAGAATCAAAAATTGTTCTGGAAGAACGTTATTTTGTTGAAATCTGCGTTCAACACTTCAACAGCCTCAATCCCAAAACGAACACATTAAAGACCAATGTGAACTTTGATCTTCGGCCTGTGGACTCCCAGCGTAGTCCTGCCGCCTTTTGGCATGCTCAATACTTGAGCAGTCTACAGTTAGAAATTACTTGGAATACACCTTGATCGAGGGTTGACATGGAATGATTACTTTGACCATTTTTGCACCAAAATATCCTCAGGCATGTTTTTGCTCTACTCAGGTACCGATGACGGCGTACTATGGCTTGATTTACCCCACCTTACCTATAGAGTGGTACTTTTGGGTGCCTACGCAAACAATCAGTTGACAAGAGATTCCAGATAGCAAAAACAAGCGATTCGAATAATCGCACGTTTGTATTTCAGAGAGTCATGCAGAGAGCCCTTTCCAGCTGTTGACCCGGCCGAGCCTCTACATTTTTAAACAAGTCTGTTTTGTATGTCTAATTATGTCAAGGCAAATGACTGAGATATATATTCGTATGAGACCAGAGACAGGGAAAACTACCGAACTGGCCAACACCGAACGGTGGTTTATGAACGCCTGCCCTCACAGACATTTGTTCATTTTATTAATAAGCTGCCACACTAGATAAAAAAATACTCCAACGCCTATGGCGCTCAAAACTCGTTAAAACTTTTTTAGCGTCACAGGCATTTTTGGGCAAACCACTGAGAATCCAGCAAATCGGGATAACGCCCGTCGCTGTAGGTGGGAAAATTGGCGAAAGGAAGGAAAACGTGTCAATAAAATATTGTATGTTTGAATGGTGATTTTGATGTAATTATCGCATGCTATACAAGTAACTCATACCTATGGAATAAAGAGCTTGCTTATTGACTATAGACCAGTGTAAGTTCTATTAATTTTTTCACAAAAAACAGCAATACTGAGATAAATATGCACTCAAAACTATAAATAGGGTTTTCAACGGAATTGGTAAAAACTGCTCAACAAATTTAAATTACAGCAAAGTGGCAAAGCAAATTTCTGTTGTCTGAACTGACGAGGAGCAGATGGCTGCACCTGCCGCAGTCTCAGATATTGTCTGCCTTGTCGTACGTGTGATAGCAGTAAACTATATACTGTTTCTGGTTAGTGCAGAAATAGTGTTGCCAATACTGTTACAGCTGACTGTCGGAATTAATGATGTACACATGGCTGCAGCTGCCGCAGTCTCACATATTTTCATCCTCATGGCACGTGTGATAGCGATAAAAAATCAACTGTTCCTGGTTTGTGCAGAAATATTGTCACAATATTGTAATGGAGCATTTGAAAGTGTATCCAGTTAGGAATACCAAACTTACGAGACACATATGTCTTTAGCTGCTGCAGCCTAAGATTTAGTCTGCCTTGTCGCACGTGTGATAGCGATAAACTATATCAATTGTTCCTTAGTAGTGCAGAAATAGTGTTGTCAATATTGTTACAGCTGACTGTCTGAGCTGACTATGCACAGATGGTTGCAGCTGCTGCAGTCTCAGATATAGTCTGCCTTGTCGCACGTGTGATAGCGATAAACTATATCAATTGTTCCTTAGTAGTGCAGAAATAGTGTTGTCAATATTGTTACAGTTGACTGTCTGAGCTGACTATGCACAGATGGTTGCAGCTGCTGCAGTCTCAGATATAGTCTGCCTTGTCGCACGTGTGATAGCGATAAACTATATCAATTGTTCCTTAGTAGTGCAGAAATAGTGTTGTCAATATTGTTACAGTTGACTGTCTGAGCTGACTATGCACAGATGGTTGCAGCTGCTGCAGTCTCAGATATTGTCTGCCTTGTCGCACGTGTGATAGCAGTGAACTATATACTGGTTCTGGTTCGTGCAGAAATAGTGTTATCAATGTTGTTACAGTTGACTGTCTGAACTGACTATGCACAGATGGCTGCATCTTTTGCAGTCTCAGATATTGTCTGTCTTGCCGCACGTGTGATAGCGATAAACTATATCAATTGTGCCTGTTTAGTGCAGAAATAATGTTGTCAAAATTGTTACAGTTGACTGTCTGAACTGACAAGACACAGATGGTTGCAGCTGCTGCAGTCTCAGATATTGTCTGCCTTGTCGCACGTGTGATAGCAGTAAACTATATCAATTGGTACCTGGTTTAGTGCAGAAATAGTGTTATCAATGTTGTTACAGTTGACTGTCTGAACTGACGATACATAGATGGCTAACGCTGCTGCAGTTTCAGATATTGTCTGCCTTGTCGCACATGTGATAGCAGTAAACTATATACTGGTTCTGGTTGGTGCAGAAATAGTGTCATTAATTATGGAATGGAACGTCTGAAAATGTAATAACCAGTGGTGAGTGCCTAAAAATCATATTATAACGTGAGGCAAGAATTGAATAGACTCATTATCCTTAATATTCTACGTGATACATATTTATTTAGCCTAAATATTAGTGTTGTTACCCAAAAACAAGTTATTTAGTGTATTACTTGAAATTTGCTCATCATGATTACAATGATAAAAATTGATAAATATATTTATTACTGACAATATGTAGCATTACTGCTCTTTTGATAAAGTATTGAGTTTCTTTTAGAAGAATAAATAAGCTTTGCCATTAAATTAACAATGCTTAATATAAAAACACGCGGTAATTCTAGAACAGTGTAGTAATAAAACATTCCTTCCAGCTCATACGAATGTTTATTTTGCACAACACTGATGATAACTGTTAATGTTGAAGCCTTACAAGAGAAATATAGTTATATTTCTTTGTAAAAAGGTTACGGTTTAGTTTCAATTAATCCGAAATTATGCTTGGAAACAAACATATTCACTTACAACGGGCCAATTGTATACTTCAATAACTTTAAACGGCCACTACATAAAACCTCAAGCTATTAAAAAAGTAAGTAAGTAACAATAAATGGTGTTTAAAATTTGTCTATATTATTATGAAATATACAAAACAATTTTTAGCCGAAAAGCGAATGGCAGTTTTGGTTATCTTGAAATGTTGTATGGGTTAAGACTAGCTAACCCAAACTAGAGCGATAAACTTAACCTAGTAAACATTTTCTCTTCACAAAACTTAGTCTGAATCTATTAAAAACTACATTATTCATATATACAAAAGTATTCTAAAATATTGTATACTTCTTAAAACTTGTACGCCCTTTATTGGAAAATCATATGAGATATAAGAAAAAGCGGAAGATCAAGCATTATTGGAAACGACCTAGGAAATATAGTTCCCAAATATTCTTACATTGCATAAAAAAAAACACACACACACACACACACACACACACACACACACTTTTGAATTATGGTAGTTTTGGAGATTCCGGGGTTCACGATCAGAGGAAATGTAAACATATCTCGGAAATTTAGCCATGAGGGCAAAATATAATTAGGCCGAACAAAATAGCGATGGAACAAACAAAGGCTACGGTAACTTAAATCTGCAAAATAAACAAATGGACAATTAGTTGTGACCAACCAAGGTGCCAATGGCGCAGTCTAGTGGGTAAGCAACTTCGAGCGAGGTTGCTGCTTGACGAGAGAGTGAAATTGTCCTTGCAGACATTTCGCCTACCTAGGCATTCATGGTGGTTCGGAAATCTATAAATCTTTAGTCCCCAGGTTGATTGTTAAAATATCTACTTAGTTATATAAACTAACCGTAGTTCACATTTTCAAGATGAGGAAACAACTGAAATATTATTGTTGTATTGAGGATAACATTATGTTATTTAGTAAATCCTGAGGAATCAGTGATGAAGGAGATAAGATCAAACATTGTATTGCAAGAGCATTGTATACTTACACACAGCTTGCGTGTCGATTTGTAATATTATGTTACTTTTTGTGTAAGAATGTTATGTGTTGTAAACTTGAGTCTCGTGATAAATCTTTCTTGACACTTGATTGCCCCCTGAAGAAGAGAGCAAAATGTACCAGATTATATTTGTCACCTTCCTGTGTTTGTAATATATGACGATAGCAATCATTCTTTATCACGTTTTATTTTAATAACTCTGGGTATTACCATTTTAGACGCTAGAAATTAAAATGTATAATCAAACAGCTAATGATTGAGAAAAGAGTAAATGATGTATAATGCCTATGGGCCTAATGCCATGGGTCAATCAAAATGTCAGAGGCATGAATCCTTTAGTTTCTTATAAACGAGATTAAAAAGCTTTTAGGCTTAAAACAAAGATATCAACAGGTCATGATGAACCCTCGAAGTACGCCCATTTGTAAGAGAAACAAACCCCATAAATTACACCTGTTCAACATTTTACTTAGTACTACTTTGGAACCGGTTTGATTATGTTAAGGTAACCAACAAAACAATTATGACTATAATAATAATAACAACTAAATTACTAATAATAATGACTGTAATTTGGTAGTCATTTCAAATTATGACTATTGAAATGATTAATGCATCTATAACTATAAGTTTATTAACTATAAGTAAATAAATTACGTTATTAACGATACTGAATTCAAAACACGTGATTTACAGCAAAGTTTGTTATTGTCATAATTTTAAAATTAAATACGACCTTTCATAAACGGTATCTGCTCTCTTCTCCAAAAGTAAAGAAGATAAAAATTCAAAAATATAAGATTAACAAGAAGATAATTTAATATATAAAGAACTACAATCATGTTACCTTCAGCTAACTAAGTGGATATTAATTTACTACTTTTACGTTGTTCTTATGCTGTGCCATAATTTAATACCACACCAAATTCAATCAACGTTTAAATTAGAAATGCATTCAATTCTATAATCTCTGTTCAAACACACACGATCATAGAATTCCATTACTAACACTTAAGCTTGGTAAATACCACCAACGTAATACCAAGAGCGGGCAATCTAGTACGCGGGTTAAAGCAAGATCTGAACACAATTAATTAAAATGAGTAAACTATCAAGAGCCAAACGATGAAATCAGAGATAGATCAACTGTCAGCGACAGCAGCAGCCCTCCATCTTGTCAGCAACTCTTGAGATTCTGTCGCTGACAGCCCCCACCCCCTCTCACCCTCTCTTACCGTACCCGCTACCTACACCACAACTCATATCAAACTTCTTCCTTTATTTTCTCATTAACTTAAAAAATTTGATTTTCACCTTTGATTAGTTGAATTTAAAGAGTGGATTAGTAGAATAAGTTGGTTGAAATCTGCGTAGGGAAGAGGAGTGTAACTGCGTAAACTTGTTTTATATATATATATATATATATATATATATATATATATATATATATATATATTACGTATTAATAAAAACTTACAATTAATAGGCATAAGTGTTTTGATTGGATAAAATTTTAAAACCTAATTTTTTGTATTTTTATAGGATATAAATAGTGAATGAATAATTTAAATCATTAACTTAGTTGAAGAATAATTACATTGACTTTATTATTATTATTATTTAATTACACATTTTTTCATTAACATTTGTAATGTGTTTTAAATTAAGTTAAACGTATAATTCATACTAAACTGTAAAAATATCAATATAAGGTTTGAATTTAATATTACGAATCTTGATCGGTGCCTTATATTTCTAGCATCCTCTCAGAATACATTTCTTTCAGAGTGTGTTGGTAATGTTTGCTTTTGTTTTCGATTGTATACAAGTATTCTTGCTATAATCCATACCCGATTGAACAATAATACCTATACTTAGCGGTCAGGAAATCTCAGACTTTCGACAAGAAACATATATGTCCAATTACCAAAATCATTATGGATTTGATGAAGTCTTTTGGCCTTGAGTTGCTTGTCAGAACTCCGACCCAAGTAACGGCAAATAATTCATCTGCTATAGACAACATCATTTCCAACATTCTAAATATATCGCAGTGTCCGTGGTCAACACATCAATCTCGGATCACTATGGCCAAGAGGCTATAATTAGTAAGGAAACATTCCGAAAGGGAGTCCAATATCACAAAAACAATAAGAGACATAAGGCCTGGAAATATTGCTCTTCTTAACACTTCCCTTTCTAAAGAAACATGGAATTTTCAAAATTTAACGCAGTCAGTAGTACAGCAGTTTCTAACATTTAATGATACCCTAAATGTTCATCTTAATAGGTGCTGTCCTAATAAAACAATCAGAGTTTGTCCGAAAAAGACACACAATGATTGGATAACTAAGGGTGTATTGGTTTCGAGAGAAAAATATTATTCCCCAAATCAATAAAAGAATCTCAAACAATGAGATCATAATTTTTTCAATAAATATAAAACTCGTATAAAAAAGTTATCCAAGCAGTGAAAGCATTAGATGTTTCAAAATTAATTCTTTATTCAAAACGTATTTCAAAAACAGTTTGGGAATATCATAAAAAATGAAAAAGACTGTGTGATCAGATACAACTTAAAATTGGAGATGAACTTGTGTGTGATGCTGAGGAGGTGGCGAACGAGTTCAACAGACTTTTCGCGTCTGTAGCTTGCGAGCTAGACCCTCGGCCATTACAGCCTCAAGTGAATCTTACAAAGAGACATAGTCCAGTAACGTCACTGTCACCGGTTGTTGAAGAAGAGCTCGATCGAATCATCAAACAGTTATCGGCCAAAAGATTTAATGATCTTGAATTGACGTCATATCGGCTCATAAAGAAAACATATTCTGGAACCACTAACACATTTTATTAACTTGTCATTCCAACAAGGAGTATTTCCCTCACACCAGAAATCCGCGAAAGTAAGTCCAATTTTTAATAAGGATAACCCCTGTTCCACAAATAAATACCGGTCTGGCTGAATTTTTTCCAGTTTTAAGTAAACGTTTTGAAAAAACATTTTGTCAAGAATGCTGCTGTTTAAAAAAAAAACAATCAACTTTCTGAAGACCAATTCGAGTCCAGAAAAAAAATCGACTCTAGATGCCCCGTGGCAACATGGTTGTTGCGGGATTCGAAAATCGAAATGCCACCTCGTGTGTGTTTTTCGACCTCTATAAAGCATTCGATTGTGTTGACCACAATCATCTGCTTGACAATTTGGAAACACACAGCATCCGAGGCATTTCACATTTGTGGCTTAGATCATTTCCTAGCAACAGAACTCAAGTTGTCCAAATCTCCAATCATCTTTCAAACCAAATCAAATTGGGCTATGGGGTCCCACAGGGATCAATTCTCAGTCCATTTCTATTAAATTATATGTCAACGACATTGGGTCATCACTACTGCATGGAAAGTTCATGCAGTACGCTGATGACACGACTCTCTATTTCAGTGAAGAATTATGAAATACCGAAACTTTACAATATATCGATGATATGAAAAGTCGAGTGACGGTTTGGTTGACAATTAATACGTGGAGACGACGGCAGCGTGAGTATAGACATGTGTATGGGATGTCGGAATTGTACAATATCTCAGCCTGTTACAAACGAAGCGAGTGACAGTTTGGTTGACAATTAATGCGCGGAGACGACGGCGGCGTGAGTACAGACATGTGCACGGGAGACCGGGATTGCAGAGACGTGTCGAGAATAAATTGGCTGCTTTTTCTTGAAACAGGAATTGTTTACCCGCTAGGAACGTGCTGTCGAATAAAATCCAAGAGTAATTCTTCACGACAATTCCCCCCCCCCCGCCACTCTTTCATCTGTAAAACATGTTTGGTTTCGTTTCGCGGATAGGATAGTTTAGAGGTATTGTAATTATATTGATCTGAAGGCCCAAACTGAGCCTTATAATCCTGCAGGTTTAGGCTCAGATGTGTTGAAACCATGCAAAGGCAATAAGATCATTCTTTAACAATCGGCTGTCAGACTAGTTATTTACAACACTGTCGAAATAATTTCACGACCATATTCCGAAATTAATTAGATACACTTAGTTTCGTCAAAAACAACCAGTTATATGTTCGGAGATATCACTCCATTATCAGATTACAGCATACAGTTGAAAAACAACACAACATACACCAGTCATCTCGTTTATACAGAAATACATTCCAATAACATATCGATGAATAACTTACTTATTATATTGAGTTAGTGTGATATACAGAGCATACACTTGTATGCTCCGTCCTACCGATTTTGAAATGAATTCCTTTTCCATATACCCATGTTGGTGTTGCTGGGAATTACTTAATTTCCACCAGGAAAAACTGCTCAATTCAATACATAAAAAAGTTACTTTATACGAGAATAATGAAGTAATTTTTAATATTGACGGCTAAATTTATCGATTTAATGTTATGGTCGAAATATTATTTGTTAAATTTGCCTTGTTGTACTAAAAGTTTTAATCAAATTCTGAAATAATGAAGAAATAAAAAAATGGTCATTAACTCAATTTAAATTTATGTTCAGCATCATCTCTGTTCAATTGGTCCATGGTTGAAAACAAAAATAATAAATTTGGAGTTATTGTTCATCAATTATTCCTAGAATTTAACTCAAAACATTTTTTGTGCCCTATTTTAAAATTGAAAATCGTTTCTATACCGCTCTCTCTCTATATATATTTAACACGACCAAAAATATAACAAAAGATATGAAAAGTTATACCCATTTGTCTCCAAGAATTTTGTTATCATAGTTTTTTCAAGTATTTAAAACCGTTCTGCGATTATTCTAAACCAAGGACTGTAATTTTTTGAAATAAATGATTTGTGAACTATTCCTTGCAGGTGAATAGTTGAAGAGGAATTTATCCCTGAAAATACAACTTTAACTTTGTTGTAAAATATAGCAATTAATATTAACAAATAATAAAGTTGTGCATGTTGGATATCTATTTTTGAACAAATTAATTACCTAAATGATAAGAATATTCATTGTAATGCGCACCTGCTGATTAATGAACAGTAGTTCAACCTATTCCTGAATAATGAGATGGCAAAAATAATGTATGGTTAATCTCGTAAATGAATATTACATCAGTAGTGTTTTAGATCCCTTTTACAATACAAGACACAAGCAAACATTTTGTAATTAATAAATTCAGACTATCCCTATTCAAAAATTCTCTTTTTAACTTTGGAGCAAAATTATTTAACTCTCTTCCTGAGTATATTAGAAATCGAAATAGTTTGAAATAATTTAAAATTCATTTAGAGAGGTCCTTGGCGGGTAGAGCGTTCTGTAGTATAAGAGGATATTGGATATATCCCGATGCAGCAGATCCAATCGCATTCTTAGGTTGCTTCTTAGTTAGTATTGTTATTTTTGTTGCTTTTTCTATACGGTTTTAGGTATTTTGATTTTAACAGTCTTTAGTTTGTTATTATTAATTTATTATTAACTGATATGTATTGATGTATTGACGTGCAGAAGAACTGAATGATCAACTGTGTGAATAAAGGTTGAATTCAATTCATTCACAATAATGTAACAATACTGAGACACGAAGCTGTAGAGCAAGGTGCCGTAGTGAAACGTTCATACGAATAAGGAATGATAAATGACAGATGGGTGTTTGTGCCAACGCCGGCCATATGTGGCCCTGGACTCCGCAGTGGTGGTGGGCTCTTGCCGTGTTGTACGGCATAGTACTTGTTATTGTTACAAACTAAAATGTTGTTGAATACAATGAGGTAACCGTAGTTTTGACTTAGATTACCGTAATGCTACCCACAATATATAGAAATACTCAATGTATTATAGTCCTACGAAACATACGTTAATTATAGGCAACCTCTTGTAAATTATACTATAAGTTTTCATGAGATAAGCAAAGATCGACATAGAAAAAGTCCTTTTTCCAACTAACTATTTCGGAATAATTGAATGGCTGGGTAAAAAGGTCAATGTGTTGAGGATTTAAAGTTGAAGAGCAAAACTGTTTTTTATTTATCAACTATGAAGAATCATGAACGCATACGAAAAATTCGTTGTAGTTTTTCAAAGTTCTTTACAAAAATGTAGTAGTTGCAATTGATTTTTAATGGAAAGTAGAATGAAACCGAGTATAAGAGCCAAACAGGGTGGATGTCCAAAGTCGGAGACCACACAGTTTGCATTGATGCATATCCTTCAGGCAACACAAACTGTTATGCATAATTCCTTGGAAATACCTGGGCCTTTAAAAGAGAAGATAAAACGGTTTCATTTAATCGATGACGTCATCTTCCAAAGAAACGTGTCATCATAATGACAAGCACGTAGTCGTGAAATAGCATAGAGTTTTACATTTATACGAAGTTAAGTTTTGATGACTGTTAGTGAAAATTGTATATAATAAACACACATACTTAATGTAATTAAACATTCAAAAAACTGTATTAAAATTTCAAATAATTTAACTATAGTCATACATGTTTTTCATCTTTGGTAAAAGCGCATCATTTGAGTAGTCAAAATTATTTGGAACAACGTAACGTAATACTAATTAAAGATGAACCATCATTTTTTAATTGGTCAGTAGATCTGTTCAAGTACTGCGCAGCCGACGAAATCAAATTCAGTCTCCTCCAAACTCAAATTTGTTTACTATTTATGGCGGACAGATAACAGCAGTCTTCTTAAATCAATAATTAAAATTGCTGTTTTTGGACCTGTAACTTGCTAACTGACTGAGAGAGTCTCGGCTCTAATGAGCAATTCACTGATCGCTGCAGATTGAGATTAACTGCACGTCACCGCTACAGTGTTCTTAGAGGCTAGACCTTTTTTTTAACTGACTGAAGCCTAGAAATTCTTCATCTGGCTGTTGAAACATGAACAAACCAGATCATTTACAGTACAAAGCATGCCTCTGCGGCCTTCTTCCTTAAACTTTTCTGTGAGTATCAGAGTCAGCTGTTCTGGCGGTATCAGATGCAAGCCAGAGCGGCGAGATGTAGAGGGAAGGAAATCAAAACCATGCGCTGTAGTCTACGACAAGACGGAGACCTGCTGACGCTGCTGACACTCTATTTTTTTCGATACGCGCTGGAAAGCTAACACCAATATATTTTTTTAAATATCGCTATCTGTTATCGATAAAAATATTAATTTTATTATGTTTAGTAGCATATGCAGAATAATGCATATGTACGAAGTGTTTATATGGTGAAGATAGAGCACGTTTTGGGCAGAAATAAAGTGAAATAAAATCTTATAAATCTCAGTCTGATGACATACATATGAGAGATTACCTTATTACAAATCGTGCACTTGAGATAAATGACGGTGAAGCCTGAGAGTGACGGAGGGATACTTTTTATATCGGGGACAGCCGCGCGGGTGCGAGGACAGCTGCACGGGACGGGGGGGGGGGGTTGGGGCAGAAGTTAAGGAGCCCTCGAGGGCCTGGCCGAGCTGCCGCGCCGAGTCTGCTGCTGACAGCTCTCTCTGCTGGGCAGAGCGTGCGATCTGGAAATTAATCTTCAACTCAAATGTACCAAGCGATTTTCAGAACTTTCCCGTTAAAATTAGATTCTGAGTGTTTTTATATGGTCTGAGGTAAAATTCAAGAATCCTCCTACAATTAAGCTGTAAGGATCAGTGGACCTTTTATCAATTTGACGGTTACAGGTTTATTGATAAATATTACTGATATGTTACCCTCGATCCTTAAAAATATTCAGCAATAGTTGGAAAATTACTGATTTGTAGTGGTATATAAGTCAAATGTTAACACTCGTTTCTTAGACAATAAGTGTCAAACGTTAAAAATATGTGAAAAAGCCTCTGTACGAAAAATAAAAACATTCCTTGGTTATCTATTTAAAGATTTATTATAATTTCCATAAATACAGAACAATTACAAAACTTTTTTACTCTACGTGCAATTACGGGCATTAAAGAAGGAAAGTTCGACAATTTTGTAATGAAACCCAAATAAAAATTTGAAACTTCTACAGATTGTATATTACTTGTAACTTCAGGAAGTAATTTCTTTTTTTTTGTATTACGAAAGGTAATATCGTCATATAGAAAATGGATTTAATTAAATATATGATATAATATTTATTTAAAAAACATATAATTTCAATTAAGTCAAAAATTAATAAGAAATGTTACTACCTGAAACAATATAGCTCATGTACATACAATTTAACATTTTTATCCATTTCTGACTTCAAAATACCAGTAATTTCAGAGGAGTGATAAAAAATTGGTTTTCTACTTTTTCTGTATTTAAGGAAGTGATCTTATAGAGATATAACCAAAGTGCATTGTAGAAGTTACTATCCTACTTTTTCTTTAAATTGATAAAATATATTTTTCGTAAGATAAAAATTGATCGTTGGTTGCCCTTAGTTTTGGCGGAAATGTTAGTAGAAGGATATCAGAAAAATTAAAACGATCATATAACAATATTTTTCCCAGATCATTATTTCTAGCATGTCACCCTAACAAATTTGTAATTTTGTTTTTAGTAAATTTTATTCACAATTATATAATGTTAACAACAACATGTTGATACTGGATTCCATTATTATGCATATAAGATTTAAATAATTTTTGATTCTTCAAATTATATCGTTTAGGTGCGTCAGAAGGACTGTTTGAAATTAACATTGGATAGATGGGGTCGTTGAGGGGTACTGCACCCTCTTAAAAAATGTAGATGAATGTTTTGTGAATGCCTTCATTTTTAAAACGCAATCGTATAGCAGTATTCAGATTACATCAAAACGATTTTGAAGGCGCATTATGATGAGCTTCCAATCCGATTAGTATTAGATATTTATAAAGCAACGGCATAAAACTTATTGAATTTTGTATAATATTAACACATTGTATAATAAAGTATGGTTCTAAGGAGTTGGCTCATTCGTCGCGTAGCAAGTTTAAGTATGACCAGCTACATATTAGAATTAACAGGACAAATACATGAAAAATCTGGTCTATTTGTACCTATGACACAACATGAACACGTAACCTAGGCAAGACATACTGTTTATTATTTTATTGACATTTCATACCATTTTTATACGATACGATACCCATATGATAATTGTACCAGTTTCAGAGACATGGTAGAAACTATTAGGAGTCTTAGTAGAAATTTGGTCTGTATCACTGAACCTCTACTTCTTAAACTAATACATTAAGGGCGTGCACGGTGATTGTGGTCGCACTCCTCCGCAAACAAATAATTTCAAAGTAAGACATTATCCAGAAAGGAAATTTATAGTTTTAGCAAAAACATAATTTTTATTGTACATTTTAGCAAATATGCAGTGCTTGGTTAGTCCTATAATGCAGATATCAAAGGAAAAAATTACTATCTCTAATTTGACTATACATTTTAAAGACCCATCTTAGCTGTCTTGTGATGCTTTCAGACCTTCTTATGTTCGTCTTTATATCCTTGATCAGAGCAATAAAGCAAATTCAATTGTGGCACCGGAAATAAATTGAGTGCGAAGCCGCGGGTAGCTGGTATTTTATATTTTTACATCTTGGGATTAAAAAAGTAATAGATTGATATTCTTGTTACGAACATTGTATTCAATTATGTCCTTGCACTTAACTGAAGGAAATCCTTTAATATTCAATTGTGATTTATTGGAGTTATTTCACCCTATTGTATAAGTTAAACTTTAAAAATGCAGTATATTTTAAATCAGTTCATATAATGATGAGTGTCAGCACCATTTCAAAATATTATGTGTAACCCCTTCAAGATAGGGTGAGTTAAAAGTGCCCGTACTGACATTACAGGTGAGCTTGACGCCGGATATTTATATCCCGACATCACCTCGCCGCGGGCAGTGCATCTTTCCTGCTAACAAACTGTACAAGACGAGATACTTTATCGTAGTAAGTAGTGTTGTTTGTATTGTTTTACATAAATATCTTTGTGTTGTTTATAAATATATCCCTTATAGGACTCGAACTCAATACATATATCGTAGCAATTAATATTGTCATACTATCAAAATCCATACTCACTAATAAAAACTCATGTAGAAGAAATATTAAAGATCAATTTAATACTGGTAAACAACAAAATACTCAAACAGAATTGGATGTTACTCATAACTTTAGGTAGTGAAATACATTAATATATCCATGCTTTCCCAAAATTATCTGTTTAATGGTGGGTAAAAAAAAAACTGTAATTAACTAAAAAAACGAGTTGGGAGAAGGAATTGGGAACACCGCAGTAGTACTTTATTCAGTTAGTTCCAGATTTTCTTATTGCAAAACTAGGTATGACACTGTTTTTTTAACATATAACATATTTTTTAAATATCTAGTTTTGTGAGTACGTCGGTAATTATTTGAATTTAACCGATATTTTGGTGCTTTCTACTACCATATTAAAACGTCGCGTCCACAGTTTAAAATCTTTTTATACAATAAGTTTCGAATTTTTGGCAATTAATGGTTAGTTGTTTATTACACAGGTTGGGGGTTACGTTTTCGGCAATAGATCCTATCCTAGACTTACAAAACACTCCGAGCCCTACAATTTAGAAATTTTCTCTTACAAGGTTCTGTAGCCAATTTTTTAAAAGTTCATTATATAGTTTAGTTTCTATTTATTATACGTTTATGTTTAGCGAAACAAAAATAGTGGTAATGGGTAACAAATTTACTTGTACTAATGTCTTCTTCTAATTAATACCAACAAATTAATAAATTATTAAGATGCCGAAAGGGTCTTCTCATCGTTTGGGTCTACTGTGATAACTTTTTATATCACAATCCTAGAGACCTGACAGTTGATACATAGGTTCCTATTATTCCAAAGAGAACTATATTGATTCTAGGGAGAGAAGTAAAGGATCAGACCGTGTGTCCACCTGTTCGTACATGGGATAACTTTTTATATCACAATCCTAGAGACCTGACAGTTGATACATAGGTTCCTATTATTCCAAAGAGAACTATATTGATTCTAGGGAGAGAAGTAAAGGATCAGACCGTGTGTCCACCTGTTCGTACATGGGATAACTTTTTATATCACAATCCTAGAGACCTGACAGTTGATACATAGGTTCCTATTATTCCAAAGAGAACTATATTGATTCTAGGGAGAGAAGTAAAGGATCAGACCGTGTGTCCACCTGTTCGTACATGGGATAACTTTTTATATCACAATCCTAGAGACCTGACAGTTGATACATAGGTTCCTATTATTCCAAAGAGAACTATATTGATTCTAGGGAGAGAAGTAAAGGATCAGACCGTGTGTCCACCTGTTCGTACATGGGATAACTTTTTATATCACAATCCTAGAGACCTGACAGTTGATACATAGGTTCCTATTATTCCAAAGAGAACTATATTGATTCTAGGGAGAGAAGTAAAGGATCAGACCGTGTGTCCACCTGTTCGTACATGGGATAACTTTTTATATCACAATCCTAGAGACCTGACAGTTGATACATAGGTTCCTATTATTCCAAAGAGAACTATATTGATTCTAGGGAGAGAAGTAAAGGATCAGACCGTGTGTCCACCTGTTCGTACATGGGATAACTTTTTATATCACAATCCTAGAGACCTGACAGTTGATACATAGGTTCCTATTATTCCAAAGAGAACTATATTGATTCTAGGGAGAGAAGTAAAGGATCAGACCGTGTGTCCACCTGTTCGTACATGGGATAACTTTTTATATCACAATCCTAGAGACCTGACAGTTGATACATAGGTTCCTATTATTCCAAAGAGAACTATATTGATTCTAGGGAGAGAAGTAAAGGATCAGACCGTGTGTCCACCTGTTCGTACATGGGATAACTTTTTATATCACAATCCTAGAGACCTGACAGTTGATACATAGGTTCCTATTATTCCAAAGAGAACTATATTGATTCTAGGGAGAGAAGTAAAGGATCAGACCGTGTGTCCACCTGTTCGTACATGGGATAACTTTTTATATCACAATCCTAGAGACCTGACAGTTGATACATAGGTTCCTATTATTCCAAAGAGAACTATATTGATTCTAGGGAGAGAAGTAAAGGATCAGACCGTGTGTCCACCTGTTCGTACATGGGATAACTTTTTATATCACAATCCTAGAGACCTGACAGTTGATACATAGGTTCCTATTATTCCAAAGAGAACTATATTGATTCTAGGGAGAGAAGTAAAGGATCAGACCGTGTGTCCACCTGTTCGTACATGGGATAACTCTGTCGTTGCATTCTGTCGGGTTATCCGGTACTTCATTTATCGGTTTATAATAGAAAAGACATTTTTCGTTCTTCCACATTAAAATTTATTTAAAAAGGGCTTTTGCCGGTTACGATATCATCAGTTTGATCTTAACCTTAACTGGCAAAAGCCCTTTTTAAATAAATTTAAATGTGGAAGAATGAAAAATGTCTTTTCTATTAAAACTTACTCACTTCCATCAAGAATACAAAGCAGAAAACGGAAATTTATCGGTTTATTTCATCTTGTTTTCACACCTTCTTCATGTTCATAGACGATTTTCTGACTGTATGAAAACTTGATTATTTATACCTCTGTTATGGGCGAAGAGATAAACATTGTAATTAATACCATAGAATTTTCCATTCGCTGACCTTGTGTTGGTCAATTTTAAATGTCATACTTATTTTAGTAGATTTTATATATGTACTTATGTATGATTAATCCAGTAACTGATTTTTGATTTATAATAACATTTATTGTTTATATATTTTTAAGTTAACACTGGGTTAAATATTCATGATATATTTAAGGATTTAGATAATTTTTATTTAAAAATAATTTATTAATTTAAATTAAAAGAATTATTATTTAAAATAATAACCCACTCGCCTTTTAAACCAGGATTATACGTATCATCTTGTTTTAGAAAAACTAGTTAGTCGGTACTGATTGGAATTCTTATTTACTTGAAATCTTAACTTTAGAAAAATTCACTACTGCATGAAAGAAGCAGTGCCTTGTTACATTACTTTTACAGTTGCTATTATTTGCTATGGGAATATTAAGATATTACTCGTAGTTTGCACCACAATAATACAATAATAGACAGTACAATACTAGATTGATGACATGTACGTTATTCAGTCATAGCCATACATAGATTACTTTTAATCAAGCCACAACTTCCTGAAATCACATACAGTATTTCCATTTCGTAATGAAACTTTGCTTGCACTAGTTATTTGTATAAGTTTGACAATCAGTACTTTTATAATGAAATTTATTTCGATGGAAGTACTTAAGCACATTGCCACAAAAACAGAATCTAGTAACGACTGTGTACGTAATTTATATACAGTTCATAAATATAAAAACAAGCTAAGTTTTCGTTAAATATAATGTGTTCTGCATTCCTCTCCGCGTACGCCGTGGAACATTTTATAGAAAAAAAAACTTTTTTCAAAACAGTGTAAATATCTATAAATAAAGCCGAGGTCGTTGTATACTTTAGTCTATTAAGGGAAAGTAATTTTAGTTCAATTAAATTGTTTTTAAATACCTACATTAGACATATATAAATAAAATAATTACCTTCATATTAAGATTTATGGACAGTACTAAAAATATTCCTTGCATTAAAATTACACCCGCAAATACTTATTAGTTACATAATTTAAACGTTGCTGTTTATTTATTACTGGACTGAAATCTTTGGAATATATTTTAAGGGCAGACGCTGCAGCAGGGCGGTGCTGATTCTATAATGGCTCTGGCTGTGGCATCCTCTATTTATGTCTTGACCCTCAGTCTTCTGAGTCAATACCGAGACACCTCCGCCGTCGGTTTGTCTTCTGTATTGGGTTTACATCACTAACAGGTCATGGCGAGGGTCTTTTCTCCTACTTTATCTCCTACGAAAATTTTCATCAACGTTATTCAGTGTGGTACAAGATATATACTACACGTTTATATACTAATTGTTGAATTGTTTGGTGGGATATTTTTCTAACAATAATATGTTTAATATATTACAAGGTCATAAAAATAACTGTCAATTTTCAAAAGCTGTATGTGTTGTACAACTGAAGTTTTAACCAACAAAATAAAGATCCGCAATACAATCAAATCAATAACATAAAAATAACCATTTTTATACATCAAAACAATAAATTGTTTTATTTATCAAAATCTTAAGGCAAATTATCTTCACTAAATATTTACAAACAGTGTGTTATAAAGTAGAGAGTAATAATGATCTAAGATCTCATCATCAACGTTCAATTAATATTTCAAGTAACTCTGTTTTTATTTGGAAAATGTTCAAAAAAGATATTTTTATTACTTTCGGTAAAACAAAAATAACTCACATGCTTGAACTCGGTACATATAAAAACCGAGGTCAAAAGATTTTGTAACAATAGCCGAAAGCAGCAATAGCAATTAATTTGTTATCATAAATATACTACTTATAAGCATAGTTTAATACGTCTGACGGTTGGTCTTAAGACTGGTAAATTTAAAAATATGTTCTGAGAAAAATATTAATCGGTTATAGTATTCGCTCTTTTGATAATTCCTCCATTTTGATTCCCACATAAATTATCGCTACTGAATATAGATTTCTTTCTTTCTTAGAAGACATCCTTATAAACGACGAGTTCCCACAAACTAATTTATGCGTTTATGTAATGCAATTTGAATCTGGTCCTTGGCTGAAAACAATGTCTCAAAATACCAAAACAATTATATTTAAACGTTGTACTGTTACAAATGGACTTTAAACAACACTAATGTGACAACAAATTTAACTTCATAAATTCTCTTCACTTGTTCTTGAGGAATATATTATACAACACTAAATAACATACATTTGAATGAACACAAACATGTTACATACTACAGAACGGATTTACATGAAACCTCGTACACATGTTATATCTTACCTCATAGGTGGTCAATAAGAAACGACTTTAAAATTTAGCTACATACAGTTGGAGGAATTTAGCTGTGCTCGTGCAGCCCTAATACTACCCTTTCAAAAAACGAACTCTATCTGTGTGGCGGGTTGCATTTACGTGCTAGCCGCTGAGATGAAGGCGCAAGAATCTCTTAACGACTTTAAACTCACGATTTCGATTTGCCGATTATTATTCACACATACGTTAATTTTCAAAAACACGTTAAACAATAATATAACAACTGAAAAACAAGGATAAGTCCTATTATTGTTATTATTTGGTATTCTCTTATTATTTAATTTACAATCACTTCAATAATATTTTATTAATTTAAATGCTAGAATATAATTTTCTAATAACAAATGTTACTTACAATGATTGTTTTTTCATTGGAGTTCTTCAATTCCACTCAAGTTGTCCCTCCTCTTCTGGGTCACTGTCACTGCTGTCTGTATCCGAACCAACTGATACAATAAGGGATTCTATAATATTGTCAATTCTGGGGTTCTGCGGCTGCATAGTCCCTTTCGATTTTCTCTACGTGCTTGCACTTTTACTGACCACTCTTCTGCGCCCATACTTGATATCTTGTCTTCGCATAGAGCTTTAGCTTGATACTAGTGAAAGATGTATTTCTCATAACCACATGATATTGACTTCGGCCCAAATTAAACTCAATGGGATTGAGGTCTGGGTGGTAGGGCCGAAGTCGTAAGATGTCATGACCCTGTAGTTGAACAGTTTCGTCCAAGGCGTACCGGACATGCCTTTGGTTTATATAGCTGCACAAGTTTGTAGAGTTCAGGATAAAAGGATATCGTTGCAGAATGGTATTCCGTTTTTTTGAAAGCCACAACTTCAATATCTTGCTTCCTACTTTTAGAAGTAGGAGCTTTATCAATTTGTATGTTATGGTAGGGTGCGTTATCGACTACCAGTTACTGAATTTGGTTCTAAATTCGGTAACACTTTTTCCTTTATCCACTTCATAAAAAATGTCCCCATTCACATTGTCGTGGTAGTCTCCACTATGGTTGCTTGCTTTCCACCATGTAAAAAGCATTGGACAAGAACCCTTTCTCTCCATCCGCATGGATAATTATTAGTCTCTCGCCCTTGGAAATCGGCACGTGTAACCCTTCATTTGAGCCATTTCACCAAGTTTGGTTAGATATGTGAGACAATAGTATATAAGATTCGTCTAAATAAATTATGGGGCGTCCTTGCTTCCCTGTAATTTTTCAACGCTCTCAAGTATGTTATCCTCTTTTCTTGGATTTCTGGCTTCTCAATTAATAATTTCCTATTGTTTGCTGTCCTTCTCCAAGTAAATTCCAGGTCCTTTAATACCCACCTAAAACTTTTCTCACAACCCTGGAAATATATTTTGTCCCTTAGCGCCTCCCTCAAAAGTTTTGCAGTCGGTATTCGATGTTCTTCAACATGGAAATTGTCAACTATTCTAAGTCGTTGGACGGTTTTTGTTTTGTGTAGTAAAAACTTGCCTCACACATGTTACTAACCTTCAACTTGTTAAGTTAACTGTTTATTTTAGTCACAACTCGGTCTGACACTCCAGTTGCTGCAGCAGTTCTTTGGCGAGCCTTTGACAACGGAATTTTAACAGTTTGATGGTCTGCCTCTTCCTTCATAAATGTATAAACATTACTCACAATTTCGCGAGCCTGACTATGAATAGGCTTTTGACTTTCGACTTTAACTCAACAGACATTATCGGTAAAAGCGAAAGCACAAGCTACACTCAGCACTGTCACAAAACAGGCTGATTATGGCGAGTGTGATGAGTTATTTGGGCCAATACGATTCCTGAAAGGAAGGTTTTAACCATGAGTCAAAGGAAATGTTTTCGGGACGCAGCGCATAATGCTACCCCGCCACCCCTCCCGCCCATCACCAACACTCCAGGTCACGCGCACAGCTAAAGTCCTCGAACTGTACCCGATGGTACTTGTGATAAACCGTATGCATTCAATGAGCATTTTTATCACACATATTATTGCAAAAATAAATAAGTTGCAATTAAAATCGTACAGAAGATTTATTTAGATAGCCTCAAGACAAGATTTGTTCATGTCTTCAAAACCAATTGTAAGAACTTTTGAGAAAAACAGCTACATCATTCACGTTACTCAATACTCTTCGTAAGTATTAGATACCGAGGTTGGAAATATGGTTTGGGAATTGAAAGTTAATGCCTACAATGATAACTGAAATGGTGCTCGATAATATTTATATTTCCTTCCACGAGGTTATTGGCCTGTTGTAATGGGAAAAGTTATTATAATGACTACCTTAGATTTTAGAGATGTATGACAACAGGCACAACTAACGCTTGACCAACGTAAGAATTCTCGCCAATCCTACTGTTAGACCCGCAATGGGCTTTTTTCTAGCTGACTGAGCTTTAGCGATTCGTGAGGCTTGAAAAATTTCATTTCTGTCTGTCCTCCTGATAACTCGAAAACGAACTGACTTGAAACTGTGTACGACGCGTCCTTTATAGGCTATATGAGGAACACTGATTCATAATGGTACATGTGGCTCCATTGGATTAGGCTGATTATTAAGGAATATTTTAAAATTGTTTATGGGTACTCTTGATGGAAACTAAAAATTAGCAGAATAAATAAACTTGTAAACATACTCAATAAAGCCATGAGATTCAAACCTGTTACATATTAACACTTGCGGCCTAACTATCCCAACACCTACAACATCATTTTATAATAACTTCGTGCGTAGATCTTTAGCATTTAAACACTGATATGAAACTGAATTTAATGAACAACGGCCTGAATGTATCTTGTGGCAAGATAAGTCGGGAAAGATTTCATAGATTTTGCATGAAACGTCTTTCGTACAAGAATGGTTCTATGATGCGTTACTCTCGCTTCAACTCCTTTTTTTGTATGATTGTCTGTCTGCCTTTTTGTCCTCAGGACAGCTCAAGAATGAAATGAGTTACAAATTTGAAATTTTGTATGCATCCCCAGCAAAGCATGTTACGTGACACGTAGTGTGGCGTACTTCTACCTTGTTATTCATAAATTTGTTTTAATAATTGTTTTAAAGTTTCTCTTTAAAACATAATTTTGAAATTCAATTTCAATTTCCCTAAGAACTGTTTCATATGCGTCTGAAAATGTTCTAATTTTCCTAATACACATTCTTAAACTAATAAAAATGATCGAAATGTCCTATTTCGAATGTTAAACTTTTCAATCCCATTTCCTTTAATCGTACTTCACCTTTTAACAAACTCATTCAATACAGTTAAAAATGAAATATTAGTACCATGGTTTAAAAAACAACTTTATCACGGTGATTTGTAAAGCATACACTCACTGTTTGAAAAAAGCTCAAATATTGTCCTGGAAGCTGTGATAAGAACACGTTTCACACTCCCTGACTCGTACGATGGGTAACACAGTAGACACTTTCCAACGAAGAGTAATCAAATAATAAGCAGATACAACAATAAAACGATAAAATCACTAGGTGCACACATGGACGAGAATCCTTGTTAGTGAACACCAATAAACATAAAACAATGTACAAAATACAAAATGACGCAGCATCGCGCACAATATTAGACCGAGAGTTGATGTAATGTTAGGGTCGGTCAGCACACGAGCATATTGCGGCTATCAGCACGTGTTATCAGCAACCTCGGCGCTGATGCTGACGGAGTCACAGTTGTTGTTAATGTGCCGCATGTTGTCACCACAGGACGGCTGGTTACAACAATTCTAACATCGTTAAATACTGGTATATAATAACAGATTTAGCTTTATGTAAATATATACTTCAAGATAGTGAAAAGTATAGATCGAGTTATGGAGTTATGAGAAATTACTTACGATTTGTATGTTTTTTGTGTTCTCCGTACAAAAAGTAACATGCTAGTATTTCTGCTTAAGAGATAATACATAACACACTTGGAAATAAAAAAAAAATCATTTAACGTATTCAGGTCCTTATATTTTTATTCTACGAGTATTATTATAAGGTTATTATGTATCTTAAAATACTTAACTAACTTAAGATTTCGAAACTTTCTTCAACGTTTTTGAATGCCATTATGTCCAGTATCCTCTTTTGTTCATTTATCTAATTTAACTCGATAAATACTTTGCATGGAAATAACCAAGTAAGACAAACTTTCATGTGTATGCCACATAATACAAAAGATGTTGATAGAGACATCCAGTTACCGACAACAAAGTATTTCTCCTTGACCTTTGTTCATTTATCTAATTTAACTCGATAAATACTTTGCATGGAGATAACCAAGTAAATATAAGACAAACTTTCATGTGTATGCCACATAATACAAAAGATGTTGATAGAGACATCCAGTTACCGACAACAAAGTATTTCTCCATGACCTTTGTTCCGTTATCTAAGAATATGTACAATAAAGAATCTTAATATGAAACCTTAAACAGAACGGAACTACAACGTTATTAATAGTAATTGGCTGAAGGATAAAGAACACGAACTTGCCGAAACATTAAGCTAAATTACTTTAACATATTTACAGTTACTAATTTATAACTAAACAATATAAAAACACAGACTTTTATGTTAGGATTTCATCGAATCTACTTTCATTATTTAAAATAATAGATGGCAACATCTAAAAACTGTGAATGTAAAACAAATATAAATTACAAATCTGTTCATATTTTATGAATTTTAGATCTAGAGTTTATATAAGCTAATTGTATTGCATAGATTGAAATTAGGCATTGGAAAATTGAGAGCTGAGTATGTATATACACATACAAAACATCGCAAAATCACGCAAACATATAAGTTAATATTTACTTAGACGCGAAATGCTAAATGTATTACTTAAACGCCTTGTCGCATAGACAGTGTTAAGCACGGTATTAGAGGCCACTAATCAATTTTTCAATCTAAATGTAATTATTTCCTTGCTAATTCCAACTGATTATTTTCTGTGAATTTACTGATTATACGTATTATATTGAAGTTATTAAATTATTTATTGGAACACGGTAAAAACATAAACGTTAACGACTTATTAATAACTAATTTTCTTATTTAGCTACTCGTGGTACCGGTGTAAATTTCTCTAGAGCTCCACCGTATAAGACAGAATGGTACTAAGTTTTGTAAGATCTTCGATACAATACTTTTCTATGTTTAAAACATGAATCCAAAAATCACTTTATTACCTGAAACCTCACCCTTGTCTCTACAATTGTTCAAGAAGAAACTGCGCTTGAAACCATCACGTCGGTAAAGTACGTTTTGTTCTGGTGGTAAGCCTATGAATCTCCGAATCTCCAGTTTCTCAATAGATGGCATCATGACTGTTGAGAAGTGCCTTTACGTTCATGTCAGTCACAACGTTTATAGAAGAAGTTTAAATAACAAAGGCTTAAGATTCTAATAAAATAAATAGTAAAATAATTGTTTTCAGTCTATACTTATCTAAGATCAAATCAAAACATCTAACAATGTTTCATAATTGATAATTTAAAATTGTAGAAAGTTTATGAACAAATTATTTCGTAGATATTAAATCAATAAAACAGATCTGCCCTCTAAATTATATAGTTTTTTGCTTGCTAAAATGTCTGTATTTTATCGTGCCTATAAGTGGTGATAAGTAGACAAAACCAGCTATATTTCCATAATGTATCTCATATATTATACATGTCGTATTCACTGTACACTGTGTCCACTTCGTAAAATATTAGGTAAAATAAAAACTAAAATTAAAATTAAAAACACACTTTGTAAATGTCATTTTTATGATTTCCACCTAACAGTTTAAATAAAAACTTTGTTAAGATTGTCATAACATGAACCACAACTCCTCTTAAATTAACCTTGAAAAAAGTTTCATAAATATATAAAAGTTTATCCCAACTATGGAAACATGTTTTAAATATAAAAGATGACAATTTTATTTTTCATTCTAAAAAATAATTTTCAGGTATAGTAATGGTTTTTCCACAAAAAAGGCTTTTTATCTTTGCAATTAAAACAAGTTTTATTGAAATCAAACTGTTACTTCTATAGCTACGAACATTTCATCAACGATTTTATTTGAATATTGCATTATAGACATGAAAATATGAGTCTGCAATAAAACAAAATGTAGTGCAACTTCACCATGACATTTAATGATATTTATGTTTTGAGAATGGAATACCACTTCTAATTGGAAAACATGTTATAAATTTCAATAATATAACGAATATAGTAAATTCAGTATTGCCAGAAAAGTGGTATCAAGCAGCTGAAGAATGTGGCGTTGAAAGAACAAGAATGAAAGAACAATAAGAGAAAATACGAATTTGTAATAACTACTTAAGAACGAGAATCCTAAAAGATTTCGTATCTGTTACACAGTACACAGTAGGAGATAACCATTTCGATTGAGAACAACTAGCTGCGATACATCTACCACCCATTTTGCTTTACTCATGTTGTGGTGGCCGGCGACCGTTAGTCTGTGCAAACATGGGATGGGGAGGATGTTATCAGACTGGACCAGGGCCTGTCAGGCTGATCCCATCACTGACAGCAGCCCCGTTATCAAGACCCCCAGTTGTGTAAGCTAAGCCTACAAGCCCTGCACGTTCATTTCATATAGTTTCCATAGTTTGTTTTAATACTGTGTACAACTGTTTCCAACTACACTAGCACAATACGGAAAACTCGTATGAATAAAATATATTATTCAGTTGAACTAATTATGTCTCCAAAACTAATGGATTTTATTTTTAAAACAATTTTACCCCTGCCGATAATTTGATATTTTGTGGATGTATTTGTTCTACTTTGATTTCTGCGCTATTTTATTTATTTAACGATGGAAAGTACCTGAATTTTGTTGGCTCAATGACATAATCGAACGGGTGACACAAAACATTTTTAATATTGCATTAAGAATACAATACGTAGTCACTAAGAAACTTCAGAACTAACGTGTACTACATATTTTGGTGATTAAGACCGTATTAACAGTATTAATAAGTACACATAATTAGTTAAAAGTTTTGTTTTCTGTGAATTTCCCCCATATTGAATATTATGGTAACAATGATGCTAAAAATTGAAAATCTTTTGAAAGGCACTCTAAAAAAAAAAAAAAAAAAAAAAAAAAAAAAAAAAAAAAAAAAAAACTGAAAACTACTACAATACAAATAATTTTAGGACTTTTCTAAAATGTCATAAAATTCTTACCAAACCGTTGTCTCCACGTTTCAAATTCTACTATATCCTACAGTAATTGGAAAATACTGTCCACTGTAGTTTTAAGGCAATCTTTTAGTGACCTCACAAAATATGCTATCAAAAGAAGTACAAGCTTAGCAAAGCCTACAATATGTAGTTGGTATAAAGACGGGTTAAGACTAAAAAGTATATTGTTAATAGTAAATGCAACAGTTTGCAGAATATTGAGATAGTAAGATTTCTGCAAATAATATAATATATTTGGTCCGGAATGGGGGATCCACAAAAAATTCAAGTAATGTTATAAAACATACTGAGACTTTTCTCCAGTGCAATGTATTGCGTGCAAAATATTCATAAAAGAACTCAGAGGACATCAACTTTTAATATATTAAATTCTTAAACAAATAACGATGGGAAATTTCCATAAAATTGAAGTTGCCCTAGGATGTTTTTCCTTAGTTAGGTCTACAATCGTATTAAATTTGTGTGGAGTAGAGATAAAACCTGTTCCACAGAACATAAAAATATTACAAGATAGTTACATAGAAGTTTATTTAATTACCCAAACTGAATTGGAATGAAAATCAATAGTCCAAGTTTGTAGACTGCATCAGCTGTCTAAATACGATGCCGCGCCACATCACGGCCTGATACGATGAGTGCCCTATCGATGAAGCTCGTCGCCCCGAGCATATCTCCCTCTCTCTCCCACACATGGGAGCAGCCCCACCTGACTACCAGATGGTCTCTCCCATGTTCTCGATGTATTTACTTCGTTACCACGAGTTGTTGTGACAGGAGTATTATTCACTAAACATTGTTCTTACTGTTAGACGAGTCTTCATTATATTCGCTCCTCAAGCTTTATTTTGCTCACAGTTGTAATTTGTTTCTTCCCTCAACATTTCATAATCCTCAGAAATAGCACTTTCACGAGGCCTACTTAATCGGCCATACCTCCCCTATTGATTGAATATATCTAATATTTTAATAACCTAACCTACACCTTTTTTCATTTTATATTCACCAATTTTCATTATCTTAGCTGCACCTTATAGATCTAAACATATTGTTTACCTCTCTACCTGCAACTCATTCATAATCACTAAACTTTCTCACTCTGATATTTCTTACACCCATTCAGTCCAAAATGTTTAAAAAACTCCAATGTTAATTTTGACTTTCAACAAACCAATCCTTTTATGTAAATTCTTTGTTCAAGCGCAACTGATAATAAAAAAACTTTAATAAAAAAATTATATTCTGAAAGATACTCGAGGCAAATGTATATATATTTATCGATTTCTTTATATATATATATATATATATATATATATATATATATATATATATATATAAAATATATATATACATAGATATATAACACATTTTTTGACAGTTTTTATTTTTTATGCTTTTAAATAAGTTAACACAAATGCTATTAGTTAAAATAATAATAAGAATAGAAAATATTGGAAATATGTTTAAACAAGTTGCTCGTATGAAATTTTACAAAATTTAGTTTTTTTAAGCTTAATATGTTAACATGTTTACCTCACACCGGTTCATTGAAAAATGTTTGGTTTCTACAAGCTACACTTTATTTATTCTTGTATTCCCTATTTTTTATTTTTTATTACGAATAGTTTTTCAAAGAAAAGTAAATCATAAAGAAACTATAGTTAAATAATGCATGTTATAAATTTAAATTTTATTCTTGGCCAATAGTTAAATATATCGGCAAAACCATTGTGTACAAAATATTCGAATAAAAAATGTTAACTCTACCACTTGCATCTAATTAGGACTATAGGCTAATGGGGGTTTTAACGGCCTATTCATGTTTTAAGTTATGGACAAATCTTTCTTATATCAAGTAACTAGCTGTTTCCCGCGGCTTCGCACGCGTCTCTTAAGCTTTGCCCGTATATTTCTTTGCCTTCAAATAGTGTTTGGATATTTTAATATACGTAACTACTGTGTTGTAATTGCAGTTTATAATGTGCAGGCGCTTTGATAACTTTTATATCTTGCAGTACAGCCTGGTGGTTAGTTACATCAATGGGCATTGCGTATAAACCTTCTACATAGAAAAATACAAATTTTCATAGTGATCGGTCCAATAGTTTCTGAGTCTATAAAGGACAAACACACAAACATTCATTTTTATATATTATGATTGCAGAAACAGTTTAAACAAAATTTGTCGTTTCTCTTAAGCTTACTCTATGCTTTAAAACTATAAGTGTAGTAATTAAATTATATATAAATATATTTTTTGTCGCATTATATATGTTTACAAAGAACAGCTGATTAAAAATTTGAAAAGACTCTTTCACTTAATAACATATGTTTGCTGCAATGCATTTCTTACGGGTATTTCTGTAACCAGTGGGGCGGAATCCTGAATCGGGAAAGGGATAAAAAGTATCCTATAACCTTCTACAGATCAAGACGAACAAATTAAAAAAAAAATTAGGCGAATCCGTCCAGCCGTTTGTGAGTGATGCTGTTACACACGAACAGTTTCATTTATATATATATATATAGATAATTAGAAAAAATAAATAATTTTAAATCACGACCCTGGAGAACAGACGGAAATTAATTATGATTCAAAAGCTATTGATTAAGTATTAGAAATTTTTCCCGATATTTATTTTATGTGCAGTATAAGATTTCAATACCAGACGATAATTCAGCCACGAAAAACTGAAATTTTCCTCTTCTTTTAGATGCATGAAAATAACTAAAAAAACTGGTAATACCGAAAATATCAAAGTATAATATTAGTGATTCATGAACACCTTTAATGCAGAACACAGGTTAATGTTTGAAAGTATACAATATTACGATAATTTATAATCTGTTCATAATACCCATAGTAATTGCATGGATGTGATTAAATTCAATTTTGATGTCTGGAGCTAGTAAAGCTTGCACAAGCAAACACTAGCGTCAGCGTCAGCAAGATGGTGTTGACACTGCTGAGCAGGTGCTGGGCGCGCTGATAGCCATTGTTACTGCTGTTGCTGAGGTCATACTACACAGATAATCTGTACACATTACGACACGATGTGCTACTGACCGGCTGTTTATGGATTTATGATGTTTGTCGACATCGGTTGAGACACCACGTTGTTATAGTTTATTAGAAAATAGTTAAATAAAATTTCGGCGAAAAATATTAATTTGATGCCATGAAAAAGACAAGCCCTTGTCTGGGAGTATCGACTCTAGTGATTTTGTTCTGTAAGCAGCAGATCAAGGTAGATTTTGGGTTATTCTGGCCGAAACTTTCCCGAAAACCCGGACGCTTCCACAGTAGGCAATCAGGTATTAAATTTAAATGAAGCGTCTCTTTAACGCGTGTTACTCTTACAGAATACAACAACCGCACTAACATTACGAATCCAACTCAAAACCGTACCTGCGTACATAGGAGATACTGTACGGTCTCACAGTATCAATTTCTCCAAAATGGAAGAATCCACATTTTAAGGAAAGAATACTAAATCATGAACGAAATCTTACGGTCGTACTTTGGTATGTTATTACAACGGGCTGATAAGTCAGCCCGGAAATCCTGGGTTAAGGTTGGAGTATATTTCCTCTCTTAAATGTAACAGCGATCCAGAAGAAATATAAAATCTCCAGTACTTCATTTGGGATAGAGAAAAAAATCTCACTGGGAGTTTTATGCGAGCAAAACTCCATGTAAGCAGGTAATCGTCTTCTACTGAACGACGGGAAACTCACTTGGACCTTAACATAGCTTATTCTAATTCCACATACGACGATATTGAGAGCAAAATCTTTATTTGTATATCGTTTGAACCCATTGTATCGACCCTCATCGCATTGGATATGATTGTTACGGTACGTTAAAGCAATATAAATTTACTTAACACGATAGATTGGTTAAATAGTTTAAGAAGTTAAGAACAAGAAAAATCCATGAATTTTTGAGGCTGCCCGTAGCTGATGAAGTAAAATAAAGTCATTAGATTGAATAGTATTGTAAGTTAAATTTAATGGTTGTAATAATACTAGAGTTAAAATTGCTAGTATTATTTGATACAAATTTTGTTGCAAGAAGACTGACCCGTTCGTTCTCAACTGTTTGTACCTAATAAGATTAATAAAAATTTACATGGGTCAATGTATAATGCATAAAAAAGTATTTGACATTAAGCCAGAAAAATTAAATAAGTTAAATTAAAGTAAACGTTTTATATAAATAAACAAAATTAAACTAAAACAGACACATCGACATCATTATGTCATATTACAAGTTATTATAGTACTGATCAGGAGTGCCTTCATACAAGTAGTCTGCAATTCATATACACATTGCTTACTGCTAGCCGCCCATTCAAGGCTCTACTCTGTAATATTTGAAAACTTTATGACGTTTAAAAAGTAATTCAAATATATTCGAACAACAAAATCAATGATCTTATAAATGAACATCCTACTATATTTTTCTAAATCATTGCCGTTGAAGTACAGCTGATTGGTCAGCGGACATTATTTCTTTTAAATATTCTTAGTAGTTTGATTTTATTGGTTTATTATTTTCAAAAAGAATATCCTTGTCGGTTGTGTGCAAACCCGTTTCCTAATATCTATTGAGAAAGATTATTTAGTTGAGCTTGAAAATTTACAATTGTACACAAAAGACTATCTATGTCTTGCGTATCGAATAGGTACTTTAGTAATTAGTAATAATTAGTAAGTTCGAAACAACTATCAGTAACGGAGGCCATATTTAGCTTTCAGCTTTCTTTAATTATAAATCCAAGTAATATCACTTTTACATTCATCATAACAATCAATAGGAACGCTAACTGAAACTGATTCTGACATTTAGTTTTGATAGAGAAATTTCACTACACATTTTCAACTCGTCTGCTTTATCTTAATCTATAACCACAGTCTCAGTTCTAGACCTAATGTCCATACTCTCGTAAAAGAGAGGAAGCCCCTGCGAATATATAAATTTTAAGACTGAGGAGTTGGACGTCCAAAAGAACAAAAAATTGGAATAAAGCAGTTTAAAGACGCAAGACGAAGGGAATCAGAGACTTGACGATGGAGGATTAAGTGCACAGAGAACCATACAGCTCATTAAACAGTCATTTTTTGACGAGAGACCACTACTAGTTTCAAAAGCCACTCGCAAGTTCGCTCGTAGTCTGCACAGCGAAATTGAACCTGGTGCCATTTGTTGCAAGTTTTTATGCATAGTAGAATTTGTGCCTATGATTTTTCTATTTACTATGCTCTGCTATACAATTCAATATATCCAATTACAGTAATTGCTGAAGATTATACTAAACATAAAGGTCAACTATTTATTTATTTTTACAAGCATCTGTAAAATATTCTTTTGGTACTTTGTTTGCGGATTAGCACAGTTTTCCTATTATAAAATACACTAATACTAAAATACAATGCTAGTGGAGAAGAATAGCATACTGGAGATAAACTTTGACTGTTGAGGATATCATAAATTAGTACATATAATACCATCGAAGTTTGCAATTCAAACCCTTTCATCAGGACAATTCAGGCTTCACAACAGCTTCTCGCCATAGTTTTATTATTGTGAAAGGCGGCTATGCTAATAGCCTTTGAAAGTCTCCTCCGAGCCAAACAACTTCCTCGCCTTTGTTTTGCCAGTCAGCATTTCGGAGCGCTTCCACTTCGGCTTTGTTTGATAATTGAAATTGACCTCTTTTGACGCTCTTCGGTAGTTGGTTTGCCCCCACTTGGCTTTGTCGCTAAACATTCGGCTTTCTTCGCCAACAATCGGCATTGTTCAGAGCTGTCGTCTTTGTTGATCTTGAATTTCCGACACTTCATTGTGGTCATATCTCTCATTGATGATCTTAATGAATTTTCAAATCAACCCTTTGTTGGAAATAATTTATGGGCATTGCAAGGATAGAGAACATCTTTAAGATAAAACACTTTATCATTAAAATGGCTTTTCATTGTTGGTTTATTTTTAAGAACAACACGATACTTTATGATATTAATTCTAAACTAACAAATATAAGAATAATTACGTTATGCATTATGAATTACAAGTCCAGTTTGAATAAATTTGATTAGCAATAATCTTTATAATCATGAATTAATTTAAGTACCTCATTATTTTAATCTTTAAATGATAAACGAACTCTAAAGCCAAAGTTTGTCAAAAATACTACAAAGTTTCGTTTTCATTCTATTTAATTACAAACCTAAAGATTGCTATATAACTATTTTTTATCAGTGATTCATTTAATCTAAAAATCAACATGTTATGCAAGAAGAAGAATGCTACAAGGACAAATGCTGTTATAATGCTGGTCACTGTTACTTCTAATACCTCAGATAAGAGATAAGAAAATGGTGTTTGCAGTCGAGCAACAATGAAATATTATTATGCGCGTGACTACAGGTGAGACATGTGTTGGGGGTTGGTAACACTGGGAATAGAACAGCTGAGCCACGCAGGCTGCCACATGCACCGTCACGAAACTAAATAACTTCACTATTTATAACCGACCCCTCATTGAATAAATAAAGGACTGCACTTTTTATAAAACTTTCAGTTTGACCAAATGTCATGATTAGAAACAGTAACGCTATGATGGGAAAAGTGTTATCTACTTATAACGCCATGGAATACAAATGAGACCACTGAGTTAGTGAATAGAGTAAATTATATATTTGAACGTTTTGTATTGTTATGGATCATCCAAGAATGTAATATAAAAATAAAGAAAAACAATATTTCAAATTATTTGGTAAGAAATTAGATTAGACTTGACAAGTGATGAATTATAATATTGTTAACGACATTCTTATTACCCGAAATAACCGAAAAATTGCAGATGATATTTTAATTAATCAATTTGTAAGTACAAAGAACGCTTTTGTTGTGCCTCTCTTGTTATTGGTATGATTTCGTATTCAATTTTCAAGACTAATGATTGACACAAAGGAAACGTTGCAAGCTATTTCACTATCCATTTGACAAAGAACTGGTTTGCTATCACTCTTTACCTAGTTTGTTCCTAAAAATATTTATGAGACCTGATTCAAGAAAATCTTGAACCAGGAAAAGGTGTTATTGAACATTTAAACTGAACAGTAAATCTCGCTGAAAGTAATGATGTGTTGAAAAGCGCACTACACTAATTACTGTAATACTACAGTAGTTAAGGGAGCGATTGTCCTGCATACTATCGTCAAGAAAATTATAACATTAAAAATCACTCAAAACACAAGTTGGATAATAGATAAAACTGAATAATAGTAAATAGTCGACCAATAACATGAAAACTCATTGCAGAAGGTCGAAAAATAAGGAAATCAATATGCCCCTGAATACAACCATCTAACACGGGAAAATAATACAAGGATCAGGCTTATTTAACCTGAATTATTGGAGTTATCACATCCGCCGTCTTATTTGTTTTGACAACATGCTGTAACGTACGCCCTAAACGGGATAAATTTGGTGTGAACACTTAATTTACACTGATGTTTAATAAAGTTAAAATATTGCAAAGTGAGAATGAATTAACTGTTTGGAAACCCTAAAAGGCGTGTCACAGCGTTTGGCAACACTCACTTGGTATATCGACAACTTCACCAATGACAGGAAAAATTAAACACGGTTCAAAGAATTTGGGTAAGGCACTTCTACAACTTAGATTGATAACGTTGCAACGTCCATGGTCTAATAGTTTATTCTATAATATTTATTGAGAGATTCACAGATTGGTTCAGTAAGAAGTGCAGTCTTTTACACTTTCTACCGCTCAAAAGACAGACTATTGAATACTAATCAAAGTTTCGTTTTTAATATTATGGTGCAGGAATATCATCCAGACTTAAAAAAGCACTTGAGGTGCTATAGAAAGCATGTAATATGGTTTAGTTTACTAAAGTATAATAAAAATAACTGTATGGTCTAAGAGCAATCTTCGATTCTTCAAACTAAAGGACAATGTTTTTCTTACTATATTCAACACTTTATTATAAAATAAATCTTTTATTTTTGTTGTGAAAAATTATTATATGCTTTCAGAATAGACTAAGCTGTTTATTTCCTTAGTTTTATAGATCAAACTGTATTTTATGTATCCATTTTTAAGTAGTTTAATAAGTAAAAATAATACTTTTGAAGAGTTGTGTCTTATTTCGCATTCAAAGAAAACTTCTAATTATAAGCATATGCCGGAACGAGTGAGTGCTTCTGGTAGGACATTAACATTAAAGGTAATAAAACTAGTCAAATTTGGATATTGAGGCAAAAACAAAATATTAAGTATATTTAAAATGTACAATTCAAAGAAGTTATAAAATAAAAGAAGTTTTTATGGTGTAAATGTACTACAAAATCATTTTCAGTTTGTACAAAATAGGACTGCCAGGGGTTGACCAATAATAAATTAGAAACTCGAACTTAAGGGCACAAAGTAACTTTACCTTCATGAGGAGTAAGATTTATAATAGTTGCTGTAACTATTAAAACTTGGGTAAAAAAAACAACAATTCTTGAGATAATGAGGTTATGCTAGGAATGAACGTTATTCACAGCGGATCAACGTCAAGTAGAGTATGAGGTTATAGCAAACACAAACAAAAACATTGAAGCTAATTAACGTGTTTAGTCATTTCAGAAAATCACCCCATTATAAAACATCCCTTCTGGCTAAATCGGAGGAAAGGTAGATTTTCACATTTGGAGGTCATGTCTAAATGTCAAATTGAAGATGCACTATTAGTCTAGGCGTTTAACTTAACACTAATGAGATAATGTCTCTCAATATTGGCATATTACTATAATAGCTATACGTTCAATAATTTAGAAACTTAATAATACTAAAACCCTACAGACTTAGAATTGCTATAAGTATATACATGTCTTTATAAAAACGTGCAATCCGATTTAGTTGCAATTAATCAGAAATTATGTTCGTAAACACAATTACTCATAACGAATCAATTGTACTCGTACTTATGTAACTTTAGACGGCCACCATCGGTGAAAATGCAAAATAATATATGTAAAGTTCCATCAAAAGGGCAATAGCAATACGAATATATTTCTATGATATCTAGCTATATCAAGAATCAATTAATTTTCGATTAATCCGGCATAAAATGGAAAAATAATCCTAACAATGGTTCATTGCATATGTAATTTATTACATGATTTACAATGTGACGTGTTTTAAAACTAACATTTTAATAAACTTATTTCTGATGGCTACTTAAAAAAATGGCTGAGCTATTGTGTATAAAATAGTTATTAGAAAATTATAAGCATAATAATTTGTACTTATTTACGTGTACAACTTACAGTTTTTATATACACGTCATCCGTCCCTTTATTATTTGTGCTAAGTATTTTATTAGACATAAGCATAGTAAAGTACATAAAATACCGTATTGTGATATTATGATAAACGTTCACCACACTGTATTAGTTTTAATAGTTGGAAATAAGCATTGCAGTGGTTTGATATTTAATTATATTCTTTAAAGTAGCATACAATAATCCATTTCATTTTTTTTTAGTTGACTTCATTAATATATTTTAGAGGTCTGGTGAGTAAAATTGTGAATCCAATGAAATCCCATTGTCGTATTACTGATTCTTACCTTTAATTTAATTTATTTTAAATTCAGGTGAACATCAAGATAATTAAATTACTAACTTGCATGTTACATGTTTTTTTAACCTAAATGTATCATATGCTTAGGACCGATACTGAATAACTTTAAACATTATAAATCCAAGATGTCTTGACGAAAGGGTATGACGAAAATTTCAAGAACGGTAACCCCAGTTGGAACCGTAGTGAAGGTAATACGGTTGTTAACACTGAGCGGGTGCGCCGGCGGTATAAGAGCTCTTTGAGCCTGGAATAGCCGTGAATGGAACAGCTGTCGGGTCCCACGTGGGAGTGACAAAGAGAGCAGATAGGGAGATCATGGAAGGGAGAGAGAGAGAGGGAGACGGATAGAGAGCCTGAGCACGTGCGACAGAGACAAATCTTCTGTAAACATGCGGCAAGTATCGCTTATCATTTACATCCCACTTCTGCAAGAGTAGAACCAGTGATTTAATCCTCTGCTATTAACATCCTTACACCTCAATTTCGCATAATTGAGGAAGAAATTAAATATTTTATCAGGGATTTTTACTAGAGGTTGAACGATTATAAATTACCTAGGTATGCCCATTTTCTACGGTAGCACACTGGTCGGTTTCAGGTATTATTTCTTCTTTAAGGAGAGACTGCTGCCCTTTTTAACATCACTTTCCAATACTCCACTATAGGAACATGAGAAACATAATAAGCGTAGAAGCAGGGTACAGAGGAGTAGAGTCGGTACAGAACCAGATTAAAAGTGCAGAAGTCCAGGAATGATTTGAAACTATGGTTCCTATAACCCAAACTCAAAGTCGGACGTGGATCCGCTTCCTTCAAATTGTGATTGCAATTATCAAGCCTGTGCCTTTTTATAATCTGAACTAAGGACTAATGATTAATTGGTAGAATATGATTCAAAATGTGCTAAATTGTCTCATAATGGTCCAGGAGATAAGAGGCAATATCTACAGTGTAAGATACAATATAGGTATTTTGCGAAATCATTAAAGAAATCTGTTGAAGCGGGAGGGTAACAAAAAGGATAAGGTATCAATAATGCTCTTCTTAGATCATATATTTTTGGCTTGACACATTTAAGTCGATCGGTCAGACATAAATAGTAATTACAGTCAGCGAGATAAAGAAACTGAAAGGTATTATTTAACCATAGTTGGTCTTTCTAGAATTGGCTGATTAAACCTAGAATTTATCACCAGGTTAATAGTTAACAGCCCAATAGAATAAATATAAATCAAAACTATTTAAACTTAACGAAATATCTGAGCCATACTTTTATACTTTTGATAAATAATTGTACTGATCAATGACAATTATATTTTCTTTGTCTGTGTGCGTGTGCTGTTTAATCGTATAAAATATACTGGAACTAACAGACAGAAATGTTTCAAGATAAATGGATAATTATCTCACGTTTGACGATACATTTTTTATGACGTCTCCAAGACAATCAAGATCACTCAGACAATGTTAAACTGATCGGAAACGCAATGTGGATTTTGTATACATTGCCAATAAGTTGAGTAGAAACAAATGTGGTAAGGGACTTTACTTTTACCCCATTGACGGATTTTCTAATTCCATGTGGATCCAGTAGCTAGTAGTAAACTTGTTCCACAAACTGTATACAGCACTTTGTTCAGATTTTGCAAGAAAAAAGACAATTCTGTAGGGAGCTCAGGAGTTATGTGCGAAACTATCACACGTAGTGGGCCCCTGCTGCACTATCAGTACTGAATATATTTATACATGTTTAAAACACAAATAATACTACTAAACAACAAAATGAACTTAGACATAACTTGACTTGTAGAGTGATGTGTATCTTTGATTCAAATACCCAGTAAGGCTAATACTAAGAAATACTATGGCAACATCAATATCGCAGTTCTTATTCCAGTTTCCTCCTGCCTCTTCGCTATCATTTTCTGGGGTCGCTTCAGTAACTGAACAATTGAAGTTGTGGGGTAACTAATCAACGCAGAACTCTCTCCAAAATCATTTAGACCTGGTCATCCCAAATGGGAAAAAAGTACTTTGATACGAAAAGTTTAAACACGACCTGACAATCTTTTTCTAATAAGCAAACAGTTTGTCAACTTTGAAAGGAATGCGATGGTATATCTTTCTGTAATTTGTTGTTGCAATTGCAAAATTGTAGCTATCGAGGATATTAGTTGCATAATGCATATTTCTGAAAGGTAAGTTTCGTCCATTATAAAAATTGTTTAAATAGTTACTAAACAAAATTACTTGGTATAACTTTTTTCATTCACTTAATATGAAAAGAATCAGTTTTGTTTTATTTGTTAATATTGATTAGGTTACAAAGTGATGTGTTTCCATTCAGTAACATTTTAGGCACCAATGGTTTTTACACACTAATCTTTTGGTTGAATATTGACTGTGGATGATATAACCTATGCTCTACTGGAGGATGATGATGTTCTTATTGACAGTACTATTATTGATTCTTGTACAACACGGACGTTGACAGACAGGAAGAAGGTTATAATAATCTAGATTGACTTCCTCGTAACATTCTTCTTTCTCATTTTTGACGCTTCACTCTCCCTGTAATGCCATTAGTTGATGAGAAATGTATAATGAAGCAATACCTTCACATATATGCGTAAATGATTATTACAGTACTTCGGTTGAAGAAAAAGACAAGCATTAAAAGAAAACCTATGATAAGCCTTATAGGACGTAAAAGGTTATGCAATCTCTAATTCTGAACGTACTTCTATCAATGTAGACCAATGTCGAAAAGTAAGCAAAATTTTTAAAAATGGAACCAACAACTGTTGCTTTGGAATCAGAAGAAGATTTTGAAATTCGTGGATGGCTTCAAAATGTTGAAAGTATCAATCTAGTTAGTTATTTTCACCTTTGATATTGATTGTTTTGGATCGACTATGTGATTTTTCAAATTAGTACATTCTCCAAAATAGTAAATCAAATTTTAAACTCAGTGAAAATTTAATACCACGATTTATTTTCGCAGTCACTTGCCTAGATTACGATTGCACTGGGACAAAAGGTCCCTACGTGTTGGTGACAAAAACTCACCAAACATTCGTTTTACGAAGATTCTTAGAATCTGCTAAGTGATACGTGGTGGAATAAATGTATATATTATTCAATTTCTGTCGTTGGGTATATTTAATTTTAAAAATTCTACTGTTTGAAGTCTGTTGTCACAAAATGGAAACATGTAAATTACGTAAACAGTAATTTAAACCAACAAAGTATATTATTATGTTCGTTACAATTAATGTAAAAAATCGTAAAATAGAAATAAGCTAGTTCTAAATGGAATAGGTTTTTTACATCGACTAACTGAAGTGTAGTCCATTATTCCACGAGTACCGTGTGTTCTATTGAATATCACAAATAGTTCATTTATATTTGAACACGACAAAAAAAGTAATTAAAGAGTCGTGATAACGAGTATTCAGAGAATAAATATGAGTACACATTCTATAAACGGTATCCTGGCAACAGAAAGATTAAAAATAACAGGTGCAACTGGGACTGCAGGTGGCTGGCTCACACGTGTGGGAGCGAGAGAGAGAGAGTGACTGGAGAGGGTATAGCCGTGTGTGCGAAAGAGAAAGGAGACGCGAGTGAGAAAGAAGTATATACCTTATTTTGTAGCTTATACTCAGTTTCCATTTTCCGACAATCTCACACTTGTTGTGTTTTAATATTACACGTATATTTCTGCAATGAATAATGACAAAGTTTCGGGAAATAAATGTAAAGAAGCATTGATGACACTACCTTTAAATGTCTGAATAATGGAAATTATGTAATATTATTCATATTCCATAGACATACATGCATATTGTGATATATGTACACATAAGTTGGTGATTACTTCGCAATTGATGGTAAACTTGCAGTAGTCTATATCGTCAATTCATCGGCTTGGTTTCAGGAAAAAGCTAGGTAAAAAAATATTGTATACATAAATATGTGTTAAATTATAAAAAAGCCAATAACTTTGTACAAATGTATTATATACGGAAAAGCAGGCCTAATTCTAATTTTTAATGTCTTGGAAATATGCGCATGTAAGTATTCACAGTGAAAATGGACTGGGAGGGTAAATATTGTTGTTTTTAATTCAATGATTTTTAATGAAGATAATTCTGCATTTGCTTAGGAACTGAATTTTAATTGGAAAATTACTGCCACGAGGGGTTCATGAGAGTCTCGTTTAGTGTATATTAAATATACTTAATATTAAATGTACCTAGAGAGACTTAATTGCAGCAATAATCTCTGCACAGAGTTTATAAAACTACTTAAAATGAGTTTAAGTGTGATATTATACATGACTGTTATATTTCCTACAATCACGTGTAATGTATTTGTCCATAAAACCGTATTGTGAACGTTTTTATGTCTAACTCAATTTAAACTAAAATAATACATTGTTGGTGTATTCCTTTTTGATATCTCCACACCTTACATAGCTATACGCGTCCATCTAGCCGTAATTATAGGTGATCAAGACAAGATCACAGGCAAAACAGGGCAGAGGTAAGATCCTTGGCATGGCGGGGGGGGGGGAGACTATGGTGGCACCCCCATGCTGACTGCACACTAACTGTGAGGTGGAGGTGCCCTCATATCTTCCGCAAACTAGTTAACGCATGTTACATCAATGGATAGATTATACGTTTTACTTCTCAAATTTAAAATTGGCTGTTGTTTTTCTTCTTTGTAAACATTTAGTTTCAGAAAATAAATTATTTGTGACCAAGATGTATTACTTTTAATTTTATAACTTTTTAAATTTATTAGTTATATATCGTATTCAAACTGTGAGAGTAATTATGTTACGTGAAGGAATTATAAATAATATTTCAGTATTACTACAGTAATAACGTATATAGTAATAATAATGTTACGTACGTACACAAGTGATATTCATAGTGCGAAGGGTGATGGGTAGTTAGTTGTCTTAGTTCTTCCCTCTTGAGAAATATTTAATACAGAAGATAAGTGATGTTGTCCAAAACTTGGTTTTTATTATTTTATGCCTATTATATATTATATTAAACTATTATTTTAAAACTACAGAACACATAAAACATGGCCAGATCTAGAAAGTACTATTTACGGGATCTAGGCCAACACAAATAATTACTTTACCTGTTTATAGTTAATAAGTTTATAAGTCATTGAGACGTCTAGGTTTTGTATCGTCTTTGGTCATCACAAGGATTTATATAAAGTGACGCATAGTCTATACAAATGAAGACTGAATGATTACCTTATATCGTCTCAATACTTTCCGTAAGTTAAGGAACAAGGCGTATTGTTCAACAAATGTATTATAGTTAGTTATTGTCACCCTATTTTGGGTACTATACGAATAATGTAAGTTTTAAGCGTACATTTACATAAATATAAAATTTGATCCGTACAACAAATTAATTGGAATTTGCAAAACATAATGTTACGTCTACTGCTATACATCCGTATTGTTATTATGGACCATCGGTTCATTTTTTAGTCCCTGTCGCGATCTGTATATCTGCTGGTATGTGTGATAACTATTGATAGAAAAACACTATAGACTTTTAACTCAGTATACAATGTTTTATCTTGTTCTAAGGAAGCTCTATTATTTTGTGGAGTTAAAGGTCATCATTTAATGTCGAACATGCAATTGTAACATTTTTATATTGGTCTTTTTGGTAACCATGATGGCAAATAAAAACGTTTTAAAAACAAACTGAGTACAATCATACGATATTTTATCACGTGACATTTAACATACGTGATGAAGTGACTTTACTGGTTTGGTAATTCATTTCATTACGGTCATTTGATACTCCGTTGTAGTCTATATATTCTTTTTAGATATTGTGACATAGGGATGTAAATATAATAATACTAGTGCAATAATACTAGTGCAAATCGTTGACCCACGACAACATGATTTTCCATGACAAATTTCTCATAACGAAAAGAGATTGTATTAGTTTATAAAATTCATTTATTTTTTGCAGTTGGAAGAATTTAAAACATTACTTCAGTTAATACAATAATGTGATTTATAACATGTATTAAAAGTTTAGGATTACGAAAGAGCTATATTATTTGAAAATTCAGTTGCATAAAAAAACAGTAAGGGTTATTTAGAATTTAGAAAATATTCTTTATGTTGACATTGTATGAACATTATGTTTAAAATATAAGATTGTAGTGTATCATAAAATATTTTTCACAATTAATTATCAGAACTAAAAACGTTTATTCTAAGCGTGGTAACGTTTTTAGAAAGCGTGTTTGTCTAATTATCTACAACCTTCTATACACAAGATCGCTGTTGCTTTGCTTTCGGTGGCAAGTCTAGCAGACACTGGGCAACAAACAGCTCGGTACAAACACGACCACTACACAAACACACAAACAGTCCTGAGCAAACACAAACACGGGTCTGAGGTACAAACCTGACCACAACTGCCAAGTGACATTTCTACACTAGGCAATCTCAAAAAACTAAGAACACATCTGAGAGGACAAAGTGCCACGTTTTCGCTCTTAATGAGTTTTGGGATGTGGAGATTTCTCAGTTAAATCAATGTTGCAGGTATTTCATGGACTTTTGAAACGCAAATTTGCATGTTAACTTGTTTATATTTATGTAAATTGGTTATATAAAAACTAAATTATGTAATATAAATTAAAGAATATGTCAAGATTCTTCAAAACAATACTGAGCCAGAATTGGGTAAGTAAATTTATTGACACAAATTCACCAGATCAAGGATTAAAACTAACTACAGTATGTTGTTAAATTTGCTTCCTTATTGAGTTAAGCAGTGATTCGGAAATAAGATAAAACGCACTGATTGTTTGTTTGTATAAAATGATTAAAACTTAATATTTAATTGTTAGTTCTCCCACTCCCCCCCCCTCTCTCTCCTCTCTCTCTCTCTCTCTCTCTCTCTCTTGTTTTAGATACATTACAATTAAGAAAGTAGCTAAAACATACTATCTAATATTTCCCTGGTTATCTAAAACAAATTAATATAAGAACATTAAGTTTAATTAAAACAGTTTAAAACAAAATAAAACGCACGCCAGACATCGGATCAGGGTAGGAGACAGTGGGTAACATCCTGGCCAAGAGTTAAGTAATCGAAAGTAATCGTGCTAACAGACGAACCCAGTCAAAAAAACGTACTTGTTAATTTTAAATATATGGTACATTTTAAGGATACAACTCTCGATTTTAGGGTACTACTAGATTCAAACCTAGCTTATAAAACCATTTAAATAAATATAATCTGCATTATCTTATAGCAAACATCTATTGCACTTTAGGTGGCAGAAGGTATTACCATTTATTTCATGTATATTACATACACGCATTGCCTATTATAGCACTCTTATGAGCTGTGTCCCAGGTTTGAAGCAGCTATGTATTTCAGAGTTAATTTTAAATCGATAAAATCTTTGTACTTAACAAACATACAAGAATTATTATATACTATTTCAATATCGGGTATTTCATAGAGTTTGAACATTTTATTTCTGTGAGATTGTACAGTGATTTGTTGATGGGGATCACTGTTCTAACAGTAATAAATATTGTTTATAATAGGATGGATGGAGCATGTATATCAAGTATTTGAGTCAAAAGTTTGTATTATCTCACTTTTTGTCAATTAAGCGCAACATTTGATACGACATTGCATAATTGACGACTAAAAATAAGTTAATAAAAATGTCATCATCAACGTTCACAAGATACTCTGTTTACTAATTTATTGTTTTCTTCATTTTCTCGTTGCAGCATGGTTATCCATAAAACCACTTTAATTAGGGTCACTACCAAGAGCAACAGAAATTGGAACACGCAATAGGCCGATGTTTTCCATTCTACCGAATAGTAGATGTGAAGTTTCACTCAAAATTTCAACCCTCTAGGTAAATGTTTTTTCTAGCATCATGCGTAGGCTATATACACAGAAATAAATAGGATTTCGATTATCTGCAACTGGTCATTTTTCAGCAATTCGCTAGTTTCTATAGCTGAAATGTAGCTGGAGATATTATGTTGTAGAATATAGCTTAGACCTTTTATTATACATATCAAAAGTCTTTATCTTAGTTACAGACTAGAATCAATTGATGTATATGTTTAAAATCTCAACATTTTGATTATAGATATCAAATATCATTAAGGTAGGCAATGTAGAATGAAATTTATTTCATGTTTTGTTTTGTAAATATAAAAATTGTAAATAAATACAATCTTATCACTGAGGAGGCTGACATTATAACTCTTCTGTTTGTGTATGTTTTGTCTGTCTGTTTCTGCAGAACATCTTAAGAGAGAATTGAGCTCTCGGGACATGTATATCAAGTATTTGAGTCAAAAGTTTGTATTATCTCACTTTTTGTCAATTGTGGGGAAGTCCTTTGATTACGACATTTGGCTGAGCGTTAGCGTAATATAAATATATGTAGGATATCTCGAGATGTATTTCCTCTGTTGACGTATGCATAAGATTTTCTATTGAAAAGATTGGCTTCTGTGATATTGTATGTCCTCAATGAAAGTTTGCTCCATTAAAGCCATATTTCCTGGTTGATTGTCCGTCTGCCCACAGACAGTAGAGCTTGAGGTTTATATTGTGAACGAAATGGCTTACAGATGTTTTAAAATTTTAGTGTAAAGTCAGTATGTATTCAGTGAAGTCTATTTTGACGTACTACTACAACGAGATAGTTACAAAGTGAAGTTATGTTATATGTATGTTAAGTTTGGACATTTCAGATCATACATCAAATATCCATATACTAGCTGCAGAGTGTGGTTTATTATTAGTAAATATTCAGTTTAATTAATCCATAAATGTATGAAAAGACTAACCGTCATTGTGTAAAAACATCCCCATAAAGAAGAGAATCCAAGCGGACTGTCCCAAGAATGTTTAACCACACCCAAGCTTTTACCCACTAACCAAATACATCTAATGTGGTGCTGTTTGTCCCCAATGAATGCATGTCCTAAATACTTCAGTCCATTTCGTCCCTTACCGAGATAAAAGCCTCTATCAACAACTTTGTTCAAATCTTCATGGACAATAATGTCCATATTTTGTGTATGAAGTTCGTTTCTGAGAACATGGAGGCACTACAACAAATTAGAGACCTAATGTGTAAAAGAGTATTTGGTGTAACATTACTATTTATAAATGTAAATAGTATTAACAACTGTTAATATTTAACTACGTTGCGTTTAAAGTTTCACAAAGCCTTTATAAACATTCTATTTTGTTTATATAGTTTTAAATTATTCACAAGAGATGAATTTCCATATAGGATTATACGATGCACGGTACCTGAAAAAGCCGAAAACTACATTATAGTTCAAAATAAATTTGCGTTCGTTTTTCTAATTAGTATCAGCAAACCACAAAATAAAATAAAAACAACTGGAGTATCAAAGAACTTTTAATAATTTGAAAATTAAACTAAAAGGCTTCATTTTTCCATTAAAACTTACACATTTTAATCGCTTCGATACAAAAATCGTAAAACTTCAAAAAGAATTACTTTTAATAGAATCTCTTAAAATATCGGTGAATACGCTTTGATATAATCTTAATACATGTAATGTGATCTTAAATACATTATATCACAATAAACAATACCAATTAAATGTTAATATAACTTTTTTGGGGAGCCTATAATAAATTGTACTGCATAAAATTAAATATCTCAGTAAATCACATTAGATCCGTTTTTAAGTGTTTATATATGTAAAGAGATTTAATTCAGTAATTTCGAATTAATTGGACCATAAAGAAGAATCCCTTTATTTCTGTTATATTTAGATTTAATTCCCAAACCTTACACAGTCACTTGTGTTGTAAAGGTTTAAAAAAAAAGGATTTCTTCTTTCAAATAAAATAAATTAAATTAAAGTTAACTTCTTGTTTCAAAAATAAAAACGACCTATAAATATAATTAAAAAAATTAAAATAAAATTAATTTATAATTTAATTCAAAATAAAATGTAATTTTGGCCGATCATAAACGAGTCTAACTATAACTGATTTAAAAACTTCTTGGTACCACGTGTCACAACCTATTACTGTTGGTACAAAATCAAAGTTCAAACTGTAATTTAACCATGTTTCACCCAAAAAATATTTACTACAATCTTTATATTTTGATGTATAAAAATTATTCTGTCTGTTATATATTTAATGCAAATAATCTTTAAATAAAATTAAAATTGATGACTTGCATTAGTTATTACGTAAATTCAAATCTCTCTTTTTTTATTCAAATGTTCATTTTGTGTCAAAGTAATACAATCCCAGTAAAAGAAAGCTGACATTAGTTGACAACAAATTTCCCACATGACAACCGTAATTCGACTATTAAAGAGCTACTCTCGCAAAATCCCGCTCAGATTTAATACATAATTCAAAAAAACCAACAATTAAACCGCAAAATAATACTAAAAAAGACGCCGAGATGCACATGTCGGAGGTTTTTATACCGACCCCTTCCCATAACTATCACTGAAGCCTTTGATTGGCCTTCGACTATCCAATCACAAGTTCAAAGAGACTCATTGACAACTCAAGTCACCCCTATTGTAATCTCACTATCAAACTTCACTTCCAGAAAATCATCCTGTTTTACTGTACCTTTCCTACATCCGCAGACCCTTTCTTGAGAAATTACATGATTTATGTTAACTATATTTTGATACCTACTTATTAAATTATAAAGTATTTTTGCATATATTTTGACCCAACAATACTTAGTAAATAAATTTTAAATTGCATATGTAGCAAATTCTACAGTATATGTCTCACTTTAATCACTTTGAAACTTTTCAAACCTTTTGATATACTCCCCAAAGCTCTAATCTGTCAAATAAACCTATTTAGAACCACACGTTTTCAGCAGAACCTACTTATTTAGATTAGAAATTCATTAAAAATATAACATACCAAAATCATAAAGGAAAACATTTTACTAAAATTGGAAATCAAAGGTGATATAAATTATTTGCGCTTGTAGAGAAACCAACTAGTGAGTTGTAAGTGTGCAACGAATATTAAGCAACTCAAGAAATCTTGACGTAAAATTAATAATAGGAAGAGGGAGGGATGTGGTTGGGGCACGACCAGGAGACAGAAGAAAGGTACAAGTAACGTGTGTCTGAATAATATGTAGACATCCGAATCAGCTGTTCTGTCCTTGATCTACCTCGGACCTGTACGCCACATCAACCTGTTTGTTCGTATTCCTGCACTAAACTCACAAAATCTGTTCAATTAATTCCAGTAATCTTTAGCTTAAAATAAAACCTATTTGTCATACTTCCTCTTGGCCTCCTACCTCATACTTTTAGTAAAAGGATCTCAATATCTCCGTCACTATGGTTATAATTTAATAAAACGGGTAGAAAATGGCAGAAGATTTTATTTTTGTGTGTTTTTCTTGTATTCTCAGATTTTTTAGAGAACGCCTGTGGACAAGTTTAAATAGTACAGACATATGCAGTGAAATTGGGGTAATATTGGTGCACATTTCACATTAACCTTCATTTTATATTTATGTTTGTAGTGAAACTGATACTAAATAAAGATCACGGTTAAAGTAAGATACATTACGATTGATTAATTTACTACAAAAACTAATGTATTTATCATAAAAATCATCACAAAATTAAGAACAAATCTAACACTAAGACACCCAAAGTTCAGCTTTATTGACAGGTTTGGCAACAAGAACGAGAGCCCGTAGCGGAGTGCAGTGGTGAGGTGCGGGGTTAGCAGTTTCAGGGGAGAGGGATGTGGGTACCTCCACCGAAGCTCGGCAGCATGAGGGCGCCACCATTCTCCTTGGCCGCGCTTCTCACGTGGCGTGGCGCGGCGCGGCGCGGGTGTAAACAGCGGCGTACGTGCCGTATTTGGCCACTCTACGGTTCCAGCAGAACAATCTGAATGATTAGAAACCCAAGTTTTGTTAACTATCCAAGTCGCATAGACATTGGTAAAGTATGTATCAAAGCATTCTATTTTATTAATCGATAACTAGATTATCTAATTGTATTAATCGTTAACTAGATTATCTAATGCTATTAATTGGCAACACGATTATCTAACGCTATTAATCGGTAACTAAAATAAATCGATGATAACAGGCAACTGGTGTTTGTTATATATGCCCAAAAAGAAAACAGATAGAAATATCTGAATCCATCACTCGTTTTAAACCATGCACAATCGTGGACAGGTATGTAGAAAAAAATTGTATTGTTTTTTCTTTCGGATGATTATTTTTTGGCATTTTTAATACTAACTACTGTGCAAGTTTTAATTTCTTCCAAGTAACAGGTATTAGTACCTTTGATTGTATTAGTTACAACGGATAACTCATCCAACGTTATAAATTTGGACACGGAAATAAAATAGCACTCGGACTGCCATCTGTGGATTGAGAGGCTCAAGTAGCTCAGGTAATACTTGTACATGTTTCAACGGTAACAATGAAGACGTACGGACCCTCAGCACACACCTCGTTCTTATACAGACCCTCGTCCTTGGCTAATCTGCTGTGAAATTAATACAATCAAAGCTATTATTTACACAGTTGAATGATCTTGGGAGAAACATTTAAGACGAGCTGAAAAATATAAAAGCCTTGCAAAAATTCTTGCAGACAACCTTTATAAAAGTCTGTACAGATGTCAAAATCTCAAAATAAGATATAATTTCATGTTATATACAGGTAAATACAGAACAATTGAGTATTGTTAACTTGTTAATTTTGCGATTTATTCTTTTCTTACTACATTGGAAAGTTGAATACATTTTTTACCATTACTTAATAATATACCGTACTTTATATAATTTCAATAATCAAGTAAATAGTTAATAGTTATTGATTGATCAATACAATCTATTAATAAAGTTCGTCAGTTACCGAGTGGTTATACTGATTATGTATAGATTATTTAGGAGCACCTTTTACCAAAGTCTTGCCCTAAAACTCTTATATAACATTGGTTCTCCCTCCTCCTTTCAAAAAAACCTTATCGGTAAGTAGTACATCTGCATTGTATTTCACTCAGAAAAAGTATCACTGATATATAGAGGAATATAAAATTTTAACACGTTGTTTAAATAGGTATCTTGAAAATGTTTACCTTAAAGATTAGAAATTTGTAGTGAAAAGCAAGCAAAACCAATTAACGCAGGCAGAAGGACATGGAGAGCCTGATAAACACCGAATATCAAATGAAAGACTTCGTTTGCTACTCAGAGCGTTCATAAAGTGAGAAATAACTTCTTAAATACCTCATTCAGAAACGAGTTGGCTTTGATAACTCAATTTCCGGATGAAGAGTGACAGCTTTTACATTTACTATATTTTACTTTTAATTTACTTTTTAATTTCAAACAAATATAAGAGATTTTTTATATTCTGTAAAAGTGATTTTTACGTTATATTTTCATATTTTTGTAAACCAGCTCGTTATAATGAATTAGATTTTGGTATTATATATAGTCGAAGTCTAAAAATAGTAGTTTTAAACAGGATTAAAAATGATTTATCGTTCATATTTTAATTGTATTTTCTATAAAATCCATAGTATGTTGGTGGTAAATTGAATTTAAAATAGTAATTCAGCAAAGAATCAATATGGTGTCCTGTTGTAGGGTTATTTATTTTCAGTACTTCTTAAACCTTGTCATTTTACTGTTTGTTCGTCTTATCGTTATAACTTTTTCTTAATCTCTGTATATAAAATGGAAAGCCCTCACTCATCACTAATTCTCCAACTTCCCGATTTCCAACTTCCAGAAAGTTAAAACTTGCTACATATATGCATCATTACTTAAATAGAAAAACTAAAGCTTTTAAATAAAGATTAAACATCAATTGGTGTTGAAATAGGGTTGCAACCCTTAGAAGAACTACATTACGTTTTTCAACTTCTCGGTGTCTTAAAAAGATGAAACTCGACACTCATGGGCCTCATGCTCTCAAAAGACAAATAGAAAACTTGTTATGAAGATCAACCACTCAGACAAGTTGAAACCAATTGGAGACATATACTTTTGTTTTTATAAACTTTCTAATGTTCTAGAAAGATTAAGTTTGACGCACAAGTTTTTCATCACCTACATATGAACAAAAAATAATTTTCTTGAAGATGAACTACCCATAGTGGTTTAGATGGGGTTGAAACCCGTAAGATACTATATTTTACTTATATCGTAGAGCTATGGTAGGAAGGGTTGATTCAACTTGAATGTTAAGTTTAGCTCCAGTTCACCTTCATTTTATTGCAGCGTCTGGTATCTGACGCTGTCTCAGACGTCTTGACTCCTTGAATCTGGAGCTATGTTCGTCTGAAGAGACCCAAAGAAGGTAGGAGACGATTATGCTCAAAACGAACATTTACATCAATTCGACGTCAGAGACACCTACGAGTATATGTATAGATGAGGAGGTAGTCTCATTGCCTCATAAGATGCACAATTGAGTACACTACGATGTTTCTGACACGATCTCTAAGCACGGTGGAGCAACTGAGGTTTCTACACACAACGTATATTATTACTTTACACATACAACTTACTTTACTCTAAGATATCCTTGAGAGTTTTCAAAATTGTAGTAGTTTAAAACTTCAAAAACTAACCTAAAACATTAAATTGTTATTGCCCGATTTCGTAGCTTTTAGTAAACGTAGATCTACAAAAAACTACTGTAGTTTTTAATAGTAAACCTTAAACTGTGGTCACTTTTAAAGTTAATAAGTAACGAATTAAGAGTCACTAGAATTTAAAAAAAATATATTTGAGAGAATGGCCCGGAATTTACCATCAACCATCATTATTAGTGATCAAAAATGTCAATACAAAAAACTAAATAATCAGGCAATTTACAACAGTGAGATTGCAGAAGGTTTTTCCAGGTATGTCTGAAAAAGGTCAGAGGTTAAATAATAAGAGTATATAGAGAATTTCATATGGACTATGATCCATTTCGATCATCCTTGTAATAATTCCTATGCTGGGAGTAGGAGAAATTTGAACATATCCTAAATTGTGATCAGTTATAATTAAGTATTGAGTTTTTCAACAATTATAATGAAGTTTCAACCTAAATGGACCACTAGATTACTACAAATTTATCAGGCTGGAATTGGAAGAAACTCATATTTCAGATCTGTATCGCTTTAACGCGCCATCTTAGGAAAATAATTGTCTCCAACAAGGATAATATCGAGAATTCTTACCTGTAAAAGACGAGATAACCAGTGAAAATTACCGATAATGTTCCTGTTAAAACCCAGGAATTTCCAGACACATTAAAGTGTGACGAAGATTTATTTCACATATCACTCCCTTTTCGTATCACTTATATTTGGAAACTTTAGGGCTCAAACAATGACGTCATTGGTAACTATTTCTAACTTGGAGAACATTTTTTAATAACGATGTTCGTGACAGCAATGCTAGGAGAATCAAAACAGGACAGTTCTATTATTTCTAAATGTCGTGATTTTTACTATGAGAACAATTGGAATTTAAAGACCATCAGAAGGCAGCCCTGATATCATAGTAAAAAGTTTCAAATTAACGAAGCAAAAATGTCTGTCCAAAATCTATAGATTTTACTTGATTATTGAAATTCTATTGAAATCCAGGAAATTCGTAAATTCTATTCTAGTATACTTCCTAGCATTATTTTGACCTACAAAATATGTATTCACCTTTCCAATGTTATTGTGCACAAAAAAAATTAACAAGTTAACAATACTAAATTTTTTATGTGCAGAACATTAATCACGTGTATTTTTAATCAAATGAGATTTTTTGTGTCAATATTTAACACACAAAACTGATTCAAATTAACATTAAAACACTGTTACTACTGACACTTATTTCGAATTAAAAAATTCGCATGAATTAAAATTCAATTACAACAAAATATCTTAACTACTGGCTTCAAAAAGTTATTTTTTACTAATTACTGAATAAATCTTCGTTCTCGTTACATTCCAGATTCTAAAATAAGTTCGTTGCGAGGAAAGTGATTTCTTTATAAGAAAAGTTTAAAATTCAATCACCACCTCCCGTCTGTCACGGGCGGTGGATATAATTAAGGGAGAGGAAATTGGAAATTGCTTTATAAAGTTAAACTTCTAATCGATCAGTTGCGTATCGATCAATCGACTCGGACAGGTTAATGGATTATGTCGGAGGTATTTCTGGCACTTAGAGTGGTGGTTATTGGTGTAGAGCCCACATTTATGTTAGTTAAAAACATTTAGTAGATCTTAAGAAATACTTAAATTTATTAATACATTATTTATGCATTATAAATAATCAGCTCTTTTAATCTTATTTCAATTCATTTAATTAGTCGTCTCTGAACAACAATAGTGTTGGTACTTTGCTAAAGATATTCCAGTATAAAGTTAAAATATTAAACAACGGTGTGATATGTATACAATATAAATATATTGGTAAGTAATAAGTATAAATATGTATATACAGTACAGTATCTATAATATAGCAATATCTACCTAACAATCGGTGTCTTTGGTATCTTCTAATCTTGATGGCCTATGGATTGCTTACATATGAACTATACTAAAGAAAAATGGTATTACAATTGTGGAAATTCAGGAAATACCATACGATTGCAGTAAAGTAAATGGATTTAGGTAAATAAGAAAAAACAATATCTAGTATGTAAAAGAAAACAATGCTTCATATATTGTATCAAATATATTTTTGAAATACAGTAACAAAAGGAGGATTTAGGGCAAAGGGGATCTAGATAAAGAAAAGAATTTGGTAATAAATAAGGAAACTTACTGTCTCTTTTAATTTTGAGAAAACTGGGCTTATTTGAATTTATTGGCAGACTAAAATATTTAGGGTAATTATTTGGAGTGATGGTCTAACTTTTTGATAAGCACTTTTCAAAAAAGTCTACGTAGCTCCTTTTTAGTAAAACCTGGTAAGTATAGTTTGGGAAATATTGTAAATCTTTTCTCAAAAACAAGAATCCTAGTTTGAGATTTGTAAAAACGTTCGAATATATTTCAAGAGAATATAAGTGAAGAGAATGGAATACAATTAGTATAGAAATAAAGAAAAAATGCAAAACACAAAAAGATGATTAATGTCTGCCAAAAGAGAAAGAAAAAGCTGGACATCACACCTGTCTTTGTTCCTGTATTTGCATGCCAATGAATAGTATCCGACTCCTTGATCTGGCATGATGGACCACACAAACTTTACCTTTACATCAAAGTGATTTCGATCTGAATGCATGGATGGATGTTCCAGCTGATATCCCTATGGAGTAATCTGATGGCCTGCTCAGACCAGATGTACGAGTCAGCATAACCTTTGGATGTAATTACTTTGATAAAACACTCAGCTGGCAGCTGTAAAGAAAATCTACACATTGTGGCACATTACAAATTACAGTTGAAATGTCACAGTGTTTATTTTCTAATTTCTTTATGGATGCAAAATAGATACTTTATGCCTCAAAACACGAACTTTTACATTAATTAAACATTGTTTTAACATCCCCAGTTCTATTAAGCAAGAAAAATAACAAGATTTGAACATCACCAAGAAATGTGAGAAGTGTAGATAATATGTAGATAGATAATGAAATGCTAAAATCAGACGCTCTATGTTTTGAAGAGTTACATTGATCAGTTGACCATAGGTTAGATTTTAGTACAACAACAATGGTTGATTTTCTAAACAACTGTGAAAAGTTTGGAGACAAAATTAGTAAATTCCCTCCTAAAATTCCAAACAACGCTTTTGGGGCTTTTTAATTGGATCTCTTACATACCATACCTGACATGAATTATATACCTTACAATTATTTCAATCAAGTTTTGTTATCCTAGTTAGTTATTTGGTGTTTATGGGAGTTTGAAAAGTATCCATTATATATATATATATATATATATATATATATATATATATATATATATATATATATATTATAAAGAATCTTTGGTATTTTTGCTTTCCAAATAGTGTCATTAAAACCACAAAGGAAGCATTTGCATTTTCAAGATATTATTTTCTGTGAGACATCATACACAAATTCAAATACGTACGTACATGAGAAATAGGAGAATAATGCAATCAGTGATAGTTAGTTATTTATATAGACTGTTTTTACTCATTTGATTGAACGTTTAGCGAAACTGTATTAATAAATTTAAAATATACCCATTATTTGTGTATAATTTGTTTTTAGTTAGTTTGGACCAAGGATTTTCTGTTGTATATTTCTTATCTTTTATGTTTTTGTCTTTTACCCTTAGGAAAGGTGTACGTGTGTAATCACCTCTGATCTTTATCAATCCACACGCAACAATGCCGAATAGATTGTTGTTGGATAACTTTTCCAGGGAACTTATTAAATGCGTCCCTGAAATGCTCATCACTCCACAACAGTAAAAATTGTCCGGGCAAAGAACACTCTTGATGGCGCAGATTTTCGAGATACCTGATGTAACGAGACGAACTGGAATGTAGATATTGGGTTTCCTCAATTTGGAGACAACTTGAAGAGACTGATTGTCACCATTTTCAGGGTCTGCATACGGTTAGCTGAAAATGATTTAATATTTATTAAGTGTCTGACAGTTCTTTTTTAATTGAATCAAGGTAGGAAAAATATTCTCATTTCATATTTTTAACCCTTTTTATGTCCTCTAATTTTGAACTCCACTAAAACTAGCGTGGATGAAAATTGATTTCCCTCAGCAAAAGTCCTTCTATGGATTTAATGACAAACCAGTTGTATTTAAAATGTACATGGGCTCTTGGCTAATTGGTAATAGCCTACAACCACTAAACCAATCGATCGGTGTGTAAACGGAATCTCACTTTTAGAACGAAAACAGTACACCTCAGTTCTAAGATAATTTGAGTTCGTAACGTTTCAAACTGTGTGAATGCCAGAGTTTAAAAAGTAAAATTGGTGTAATAACAAGCTGCATAATAGTTTTTTTAGCTTACAGGTATCGTACCGTGGCGAGAGACTTTAAATAGTACAGTACAAATCATACAAACATGTTTATTTATCCGAAATTGTCGTTAAATATCTTCTACAAAATTTTTATTGATTTTTACCATTCATATTACCGAATTTAAATTTAGGTAAATAGATTATTGAATTCAATAAAAACGATAGGTTCACTAATTGCGTTAATAATACTATATCAGCTATCTGAAACTGGACAGTTTTAGTATTGTGTAACTATTAAAAGACTAAAAAAATATCATTTATTCAACATTAACTTTTACCTTCAAGATATTTTGATAATACTGTTCATTCATTGCTACGATTAACAGATTTAAAATCTAAATGGACACACCGAATGTAGCCAAGTCTAATTATATTTATTTTCGTGTTGTTAATTAGTTTACGCCATTACTTTCAAGAAATTAATTTATTACACTACAATACACAAATTAAATTGTGTTCAAAATAAACACAGGAGTCATTGACTTCTGATAAGTTGATTGGGAGACAGTGGACTGTTCTCTGACGTTTATTCCCATTTGATGTTGTACAGATCTCCGATGGGAGCCATGTGGGACTTGCTTCGGTGACGGCTTCACCGACACTATCGACATTGGTTTTTATATATGAGTCATTTCCTGAACGTAAAAAAATAGTTATGAGAAGCGAAAAAAAGCCTTGATATGCAGGTAAAAAGGTCTGAAGAATGGTTCTGGTAAAAGTATTAAATATAACAATTTAACACTTTACGCCATTCCAAAAACGTTTTCACGCCCTTTATTTGTACTAATACAAACCAATGAGTTCACCAAAAAATTTTACCAGTAACACGTTATCACAATACGCCTTTGTGTTGGCGTTATTTGTTTATGCAGGATCGTGGTCAGGTGGTGTTTCCCACCCGTCAGTGACATGACGAGGTCGATACGTTTAAAAACACAACCGCCTACCCTGGCCGCGGGCCGCCCGTCACAGGGTCTCTCTCTCTCTCTCTCTCTCTCTCTCTCTCTCTCTCTCTCTCTCTCTCTCTCTCCTCTCGTTACTTATTTGTAGGCCATCATACATTCGGTTTGTGACGATCACACCAGGCCTTATGTCACGGACAGTAGATTATAAGGTGGGCGCTAAGCGTGTTATCGAAGAGTCGCCCCAGACTGACCCTCACTTGAGTAGCAAGCATCGGTAAATTGGTCGAGAGGCTGCCCCTCTTCCACTCGAACTCTTTGCTTTACTTTGGCTACCCTTGTGAATTTTGTGGACCTAAGCTCCTCACATATTTAGAACGGTGGAAGTTTCATATTTTGCAGTGGCATAAACAATAGAGAAAGTAAGGTTCAAACAATTTCATTAGCTCGTCTACGACCAAACCAAAAGAACCACACATTTCTCTGTCAATGTCTGGTAAATGTAACAATAAAATATCAAATTTTAAATACATTAAATTAATTTAAGAAGGAACAAAAAAGTTCATTTTCGAATATATTGTATAATTCAAAAGTATTAAAAGATTGCATTGTTATCTCTGTATTGCCAAATCATAACTTACGGTTTATACCGTAAATTATTAATTATTTGCACTGAATAAAAGATAACTGGGGAGTTATACAGTTCCTTTTCATTATGTGGTTCATTCAGGGATACAAGTCTAGTAGTTAAAAAAATCCAGTATATAAGAGTACATTCTGAAAAATAGGAGGGGCCATACTGTTTAGCACCGCGTGAAAGGGACGATTTAGTTCTGTACTGTACATCTTCGGTAGAGACTGATTAATCTATGTACAAAATTCTCTGATGTGGGACAGATCTTACCATTGGACACTGAAGTCTCGTTTGGTAAACATTTATAAGTACTGCATGCCAACTACAGGATTGAAAAGTGCTGACATATTGTGTATCTGTATTGATACGAGTAATGCATTTAAGTAAAAATATAATGTAACTAAAAAGTATACTTATTTAATATTTTGTCCGATATCAACATTTTACGTTTATTACTACTTTTATAATGATATTTTAAACTCGTTTGAATGTAGTTTTAATATGAATTATATATTTATTTCATTATTTCTGTTTAAAAAAAAGGAAAACGTAGAACTGAGTTTTCAGATCTCTTCAGTAATCATAATTTATTACGGCTTTTGACTTGATGATTAGTGGCAGTTTGTTAACTTATTTAAACAATATAAGAAAACGAAACTTAGTCAGGCACGCTGAAAATTAATTCACATACAATCTTTTAAAATTTTCATCAGTTACTCGCAAAGACTGAAGTGAGTAATGCAGAAGTGATGATCTGCAAGAAAAGCAAATAGTCGTAATCCGGTTATCGCGGACCACCAGTCATCAACGGATGGGGGAGTATTGGGGGGTCTTCTTGTAATAGATGGGAGGGGGAAGGGGCAAATTAGGTGTTTAGGTTTGGAAACCTGTCAAAAGTGCGAGGTGAGATTTCTCAACTGAAGCGCAGAAGATCTCATCAGTTCGTTGACAGTATTTGTGTGTATTTATGTTGCCGTTTAATAATAATAAATACAAATCAAATTTAAAACTTCACCAAGACCTTTTCTTCAACAAATAAAAAAATATCTAACAGTAAAAATGCATGGTTTTTTGTTTAATTATTTTACCCAGAAAATTAGTCATAGTCTTATATTTATATATACAAATAATCAGATCATAATAAATACATAACACACACACACACACACACACACACACACACACACACACACACACATATAAACACACACAAAGAATAAGTATTTATACTCGTAATAAATAAGTTCTAAAAACATTCCTAATTTCAATAATCCCCTAATTTAAAAAAAAAATCAACACATAAATAACTTGCTCCAGATATAAACTAATAAATCAATAATATTTCATTAGAATTGAAAAAAAACCATTTTATATGGTTAAGTTGTCCCGATTTGTTGTGCCATAGTGTTGTTGCCATAGTGTCAATATTGGTTGTATCATTTTAAAATATCTTTAAATTAATGAGTGAAATAAGCTAAGATGAGATGAGAATACAGGTTAAGTTATTAGTTTCATATATTTTTTAAATATTTTCCCCACGGTGTGTTGTGTATTGTAAACTGTACATCCTGAACTAATTATTTAGTTACTAAGTTGCAGGTGTTATTTACCAGTTATATTTAGCATATTCACACGTTGTTTGTTATATGCATAAATATAATTCTGTTATGTATATTAGCTTTGCCCACGTTTTATTTTTGAAATAATAAATAACAGTAATCACAATATGAGTAATAGCGTATATGTTTGCATATTTTAAAACGTTACTTTTATAATTTCTTTCTAACAATGAACGTTCTTCCGGTCGGAGAATCCTTTACATACCGATATCGCTTTCAGATAATGCCAAAGGGTTTGTGTCGTGTGGGGCTCAAAACACGGCTTAGTTTTGTGTTTCATCAGCAGGTGTTGCGGCTCTCAGATTATCCTCCCTCCACCCCTTCCCTTGTCCACAACACCCCGGTAATATTTCATAACACTCGTGCTCCCACGTTTGGTCACTCAACACAGCCATGCATCCCAAATTCCGGATGAATTCTTTCGGCATCTTGAAATTTTCCGTAAGCGTAACCAGCTTGAGACAATCTCACATGACAGAAGAACCAGGAAAAGGAATAGAATGGAGTATGCAACAAAATGTGACTTAAAATTACATACTGGAGAAAAGTATTATACACAACATACCAAATATCGCGTATATTTCACGTCAACTATTCCATAGCTGCTCCTCATAGAATTCTAGATACTGTATTTGATTCCCGTAACAAACGAACGCTTTAAATTAAGCAAAGTTTTATTTTAAATACCACAATTACTGAATCAGTTTCAATGTATTCGGGAATGTTCAAGGCACTGTGGAAAGAAAATTCCTGAATGTAAATAGAAAAGATTAGTACGGAGCAATTAACCGGCGACAAGACAGAGCGCCTTAATCCAACCATTCGCTTATCTCGACTGCCCAACACGCAGCGGAAATGAACAGTAGCGGACCCAAGTTTGATCCTTGTGGATTTCTCGGCCAATCACGGTAGTCATAGCATATTAAATTTTGTATGTTACTATTTGAAAATAGAGAAAGAAATGCAAAAACGCGTCATAAAAATGTGCTTCAAACCTAATTTTGACTGTTTATTAAAAGCCTAGCTCTGTTTTTTTTATTCTTATTCTTATAAATTACGTTATCAACATACAGGGTGTTTGAAAAGTATGGGTACGGCTTAATATTTTAAAAACCATAGGTGATAACATCTATAAACTTTGCACAGTGTCATATGGCTATGTAAACTATTTTTCCTTGCTATTACCATGACATGCCAACCATGGGGGACGGCCCACAGAGGAAAACATGGAAATCTTAAATTGAAGCATGGGTCGAGTGATACACAATAAATACCAATGTTTTTTAGTTTTATTTATTGTGTTATAAATGTATGACATAATTTGCTAATTAAAAAAAGTCAGTGAAAACACATTGGTTAGTAGAGTGAAACGCCGCCTACCGCATCAGAATACGATGATCCAGTCAGAAATGGCAGCGCATAATGTACTTCACAATGTGTACCTAAAACAAGCCGCCATTTCTGATTGGATAAACCTTTTGAGATGCGGTTTGCGGAATTCAACTCTACTAAGTGAGCTCTTTCAAATGAGGTATCACTCGACCCATGCTTCAATTTAAGATTTCCATGTTTTCCTCTGTGGGCCGTCCCCCCCATGGTTGGCACGTCATGGTAATAGCAAGGAAAAATAGTTTACATAGCCATATGACACTGTGCAAAGTTTATATATGTTATCACCTATGGTTTTTAAAATATTAAGCCGTACCCATACTTTTCAAACACCCTGTATACATAAAATAGCATTAAAATATTAATAATCTACAAATATGGTATATCATACATTTAAAAGGTATAAATAATTTTTTTCAAATGTTTGAATATTGATGAAACTCAGTGGCCAAGTAAAATTTAGATTATCACCTATCATAATATCTCGTATATATTTGAGGGAAAGAGACTAGAAGGACTCGACGTTGGACAACACAAACATAAAAAATAATCTCCCTCATCAGTTTTGTTGTAAATCAAAGAGGGATGACCGATGTGTGAGCTAGCTGCTTCATATATATATATATATATATATATATATATATATATATATATATATATATATATAAAAAGACCTGAACCGAACGAACTTTTCGTGTATTGTGGTACTTGGTGGCTTTAGGGCATGCCATCTCCTTTAGCAGGTTAGATCCAGTTTATTAGAATTAACTTACAAATTACGTAGCTTTTGTGAAATTTACGTTTTATGCACTAGACTATCTACTAGATATGCGCCTTTTCAAGTGGACTTCCGACTCGTCAATACAGATTTCTAAGTACAGCTGTGGCTCAGGGTTTTCATAGTAATGCACAAGTTTATTGAGCTATATTGTTTGGTGCTTGCTATATAAAAGCCACTACAGTAGTTTGGAGAGACTTCGTCATTATATTATTACAAGTCTGGTACCACAAGATCCACGTGCTATTGCGCTGCTTCTTACAGGGTTCTACTATTGAGCTGGACTCGTTGCGGTAGTAGCTACCACCCTGATAACGCTTGGAAGGAGTAATGTGTCAATATACTGGTCTCTGGGGATCATTTGGCAGCCTCCTTCACCTTCTTCATGTCAGATGGACGAGGCGAATTTCAGACGAAGACATTTCTACACTATCTCTGTCCCATCTCAGACTAAATGGATGCAGAGGATATCTGACTGAATAATTCTTTTAATTCTTCTTAGAGCGCGCTAGTCATTTGGGAGTTGGTAGAGCGGTGTAGTTTAGAGTTTTTTTATCCCTGGATCCACTGAGGCTAAAAAACAAACAATACATGTCCAGGTGTTCCAGGTTGTTTTAGAGAGAGCTTCTTAACCTTAACGTCACCTGGTAAAATAAAGCATTATTTGCTTTTAACTTGAACTTTTTACCTAAATCCTTAGACTATTTGGAAATTAGGCCTTTATAGGAATATTAGTGCCACGGTACCGCACAATGCTTCTCATTAGTTGTCCACCGCTTATAGCGTTCAGATGTTAGTCTGGATTTGTGGTGATAGTGGTAGCTCACCCCACATACCAAGGGGGAGGAGAAACCCAACAAAACTAAGTGAGGGAATGGGTGTATGGCTTTTCCAAATCAGCATCTTGGACCTCAGCTATTCTCTGGAACATCCTATTGTCTAATGGGTGTATAGTGGTATAGTATTTATAAGTCTGATATTTATTAACAAACATGTTAATAACGGAAATCATATGAGAAAACGTTGTTTATTTTAATAGAAAGCCAACACAAATTATTTGATATAATACTAGACATGGTATTGATTTCACCATATAGCATGTAGAGTAAATGCGTATCACAATGCCTTCAACACTTTATACACTAATTTAAAGGATTTCAGAGTGGTCCGCGAAATTTAAAAATAATTTTTCCTTGACACCTATTGAAATAACATACAATAATTTCACAATTTATTTATTTCACAATAATTTAAACTGTCTTTACAAAATAAAAAGAGTAAATCAATTATTTGGATAACAACGGTTCAGAAAACAGTCTGCTATATTTCCGTTTAATAAGTAGAAAACTATCCTTCTTATTTAGAATATTCAACAATGAATTAAAACGGGCTATCCTGAAAATAATAAAGTTCAGAAAAGAGTTCTACCAGAGAATAAAATAATAAGTATTCCATATTCAATGTAGTAACTTACAGTAAACAGAAACTTAATCATAAACATAATCGAGATAAAGACCACCATAACCTTTTAGACACAGATGGGAAATTAGTAATTCGATTAACCGATTTTAGATCAACCGGTTTCTCAGATTAAACAAATATCCTGATTATTGGAGTTTTCATTCACAGTCACAGGCACGCAATCTGTGATTAAGCAAGTTACTAGCGGACTCTGAATTCAAACATAGGTATATTATATGAGATTATACGTGAATGTTTATTGCTATGTCTATTATTCCAACTATTTGATTGTTTTTTACATTCATCCATGAGTAGGTTGAGACCTGCCTATGGCTTAATCTCCTGATTAGATAACTGAATAAGATTCTGCTTTATTTCAACACAATTTTGGTGATTCAACCATATCTCTTCAGCAAAAATTAAAATGTCCAATAAATAGTACACATTTAATTTCTCGTCAAGTAACAAAGTGGAGGAAAACGTTCCTTCAATTGGATTACATTAAGCAGTGATTTCAGTAATGGTGGATAAAATTGAAAACTGACCTTTTCGACATCGAGGTAGGCTAGTGGAACCCTCTTTGCTGCTGGAGTTGCTATCTCGTTCGGGAGCTTCCTCTTTGATTAGCTTTGTCTCCATCGACACTGAAAAGACAAAATTATAAACAACTGGACTATGTTTGTAGTAAACGCTATATGAAATAAGTTCATTATTTTAGTGTGGAAAATATACAAGATTTACATTGAACGAATAATATTTTAAATCATACAAGAATTAATTATAATTTAAAGATACTGTATTATTGTCTTCTACCCATACTGAATCAGGAATAGCATCTTTCGGCAAATGTGATATGCATACCTTCTCTCTATGTATCCTGCTACGATTTTTCATAGTAATGGTTGTTTCTAGTGAAACGATTTATAAATAAGTCCTTTCTATGTCCATTGATAAAATGGAGTATTTGAGAAGAAATGTTTTAAGAACACAAGTTTGTATCGATTGGTATGAAAATAGAATTATACAATGTTTTGGTACCTTCTATTGAATTTTTTCACATTCTACAAAAATAAAACAAATATCCATATTATAGTGAACTTCAGACAACTGCTATAAAAGCTTAGATTATTGAAATAGTTTTATGTTCTTACACTATATTGAGCTTACTTTCATTGTGCCCTATTTCTATATCAAGGTGTTATGTTACTTTTAAATTTGATTGTTTAAACTTGCAAAACATTAAATAAGAATTGCATGTAGTTCAATTGACTTTCAATATAAGTTCTGTGAATGCAAACGTAAGAGATGTAATGCCGGCCGGTGTTAGTCTGACACGTAACGTGCTATCTGCGGAGGGCAGGTTGTGTACACAAGGGTTGAGTCGGGTAAAGCTTGCTATCGGGTCTGGGCAGCCGCTACACTATACTTTGTCTGGGGAGGGAGGACCCTGGACGATATACAAAACCAGAATAATATAGTGTGTCACTGTAGCATTGGAGATCCTTTACAATGCTTTACTAGATCCTTTACTAGAGAGGAGTAGAGAACAATGCTATAAACATGAAATATAATACGAAATAATAATATATTAATGAAAAACTTTAAACATGAAGATAGAATAACTTAAAGTTACAATCTATGTATAAATAGTTATACATTTGTTCGTAGGTGACCGTTGATAAAATGCATTCTTCTATTGTTTCAAAACTGTTTAAGAAATGTTTGTTTAAGTAATTACAACAAATAATTTTAAATTTAATGAATTCTTTGTACGTTTCCAAATATTGCATCTGAATGGGAAAGTATTGAGGAACTCTAGAACTGAATTATTATCGACGTATCCCTTTATAGAATACTAGAACTGCGATAGAGTTGACACACATATGGGTAGACAGGTGCGGATGTCAGGTGTGCTAGCTAATAAACCATCCCTCAGCTAGATTACTCCGTGTCTCTGGGACTGTTGTAAAACACCTGCTTCATTTATCTGAAGACATTCTCTTACTATAACATTTCAAACGAGTACTAATAGTTACAATATGTTAAAACTACGTAAAGATTATTAAATGACTGCAACGTAAGTAGAAATACTACTGTTTCATAGTGCAAGTATTGGGAAATACAGTCACAAAAGTTTTAGTTACTGAGAATATACTCGTAAACGTATAACCGTATTATACTTATGTTGGGGGTGGCTGTACATTTGGAATTTGGAGTCGATTCGGGTAAGCAGCATATAATAAATATTTTTTAATCTCCACTTAGATCAGCCATTAGCTGCCATATTGAATTCCCATTTAAATATATTTGTGTGTATAAGAAACTACTTTTTCGAAACACAAATTTTAAATTAAACCACATCGTAAATATTAGTTTTAAATATTTTCATTCATTTCAAAATTAATTTGCACATTTTGTTAATGAAAAAATTTAAAATTAAATAAAAATCATTAAAATGATTTATATAAATTTAAGACATTAAATTAATAAAATAATGGTCAATAATACAAAAATAAACATAACAACGTCTTTAACAATAAAATTATGAGGATATTAACATACGAGTAGATGTGAGTAATCTACGATTGTGTAGGAGTGTAACACAATCAGTTGTTGTAAGGTGAACTGAATACGTATTTGTGAATCCAAATAAAAAAAGTTATAAGATATAAAATTACACCCATAAATTTATGATGGTTCTAGCTATCAAATCAGCAGCTAATTTATTTTCAAATATGTTTTAAAACTACTATTTTGTGTAAAACCGATCATTATCATTAAACCGTGATAGTGAGATAATACCTAACCTTAAATTCAAAATTATTAAAATTACAAGTTCAAAATTAAAGTTGGTAACTGCAGATAATCTCTCAGAAATTCCTAAAAAATTCTGTTAAAAATGAGATTTTACAAACTTCTGGTAGTACTGAGGGGGTAACCATGAAAAGCTATAGTTAACAAATCGGGAAATGTTTTTAAAATTGGCTGCGATCACGTCATCGCTTCCAAATAGTCATACAATTTTAATTTTGGTTAACATAACAAGAAGTTTGGTTTAATTTAAAATATCCTATTAGACAATTGTAAATAGTTTATTAATATATCAGTATAGGTTACAAACAAATTCCAAAAGAGATGTCTAAAACTATGGGTGCACACTATTCTGTTGGAAAGTCAGGTCATGATTTGTTCAGCTTTAAAAGGTCCCCTCCATCATGATGTGATTCAGATTCGATTGGACGAAACACGGCATGGCAGTCGCATCATACGGTCGTTAGCGTGACGTCACTTGTAGCTAATGTTGACAGACAGACAGACACAGCTGGTGGCAGACTCGGTCATCTCGACTGCATTCTATTCTATATTACAAGTAGCACTGCTGGAGCTGGGATACCGTGGACGTGATAAAACTTGTGATGGTGTCTGACAGATTTATCATTATTGTAGTCATGTTTGGAGTAGCTCGGTCAGTCAGCAAGTTATGTCTCTACACTGCGAATTCGTAGCGTCAAATCCTTATTTTATACAGTTTATATAAAAAACCTAATTAATTATACATTTTTAAAAGTCTCTAGAGTTATGTATTAACCTATGTAAAAAGAAAACGTTACACACAATAACAATTTTTATCTGTAATTTTTAATAATTTATGTAATTTTTATTCCTGTCTTTTCAGGACATTCCTTTAAGAAAAAAGTGCTATGACTGTTGTCCTCGGAGTACGAAGTCCTTGTACGGATGCACGATTATGTATTATTATATATGTATCTACATGTATCAAGGTACATGCCGGTAATATATGTACAGATCTTAACCTCTAGAACAAATATTTCGAGTTTCACTAAATTAATGTGTATGTGTGTAGTATGTGTTCTATTATATTTTATCGATCATTAAAAAAGAGAGTAATTTATAGTGAATTGGTCATATTTATTAAAGGAAACTTAAGTATGGAAAAGTTTTTTCTGGAAATAATGTTGTTAGAGCTCTTTAAAATACAATAAACAGCGAGGGAAATTAAGGTTGCTTAACGTTTTTAAAATTAAATAGTTCTTGGAACAAAATTTTAAGGAACATATAGGTACTTGCTAGTTGACCCCGATTTAAAACAAAAACATTAGGGGTAATTAATAATTAATTAAATTGTATCCATAAAATTTCATTTACATTAATAAGCTCGTGATAATACGCCAAACCGTACGGTGTAACAGGTCTGTAAAAAGGGTAGATTGAGGAGCATGCACCTCTGTTATGAAGAAATTAAGTTTATTCCAAAGTTTTAAATATACAACTCAATTATGTTTTAGAATACCTGCTGAGATAGACAGGAAAAGAAGTTTTTTTATAAATTTCGTTGACGTTCAGCCAAATCTAGGGACATACACCACAATAGAATTCGATCTTGATTATTCAAAAATAAATTTAGTTTCAAGCAAAATGTCGTCTGTAACTCCATTTCTGATTGATCATTCCTTGCCGTGATCTTTTCATATTTATTATACTGACATTATATAAATATTAAGCAGTTAAATATAACGTGCATTAATCTTACTTGATCCACAATGTCATTTGAAACGTCGCGTAATTCTTATGCAATTAAAATATTCTTTATTTACAGTTTCATCAAGAAATTGCAATGGCGTCATATAATAATAAACCTAAAGCTAGATAAAATAGTTTGTCTGAACTTAAGAGATAGCTATTACTGTACATCAAATGATATAAAACTAAAATTAGACAAGAAGTATTTTTCATTGTAAAATTGGTAAAAATGTTATTTAGAACAAAAAACATGTAAAATTGTTTTTATGTAAAAAGTGTTAAATAATACTATAAAATTCTTAAAGTTCAAGTTCGAGGAATTCCTTCAAGGAGTAAGCTGGTCTGTGTATCAGCCACTATGTATTTGTATTTTCAGTTGCTTTCCCTTCAGTAACTTCAGTAATTGTGGTAGGCCATTGTGGAGTTTCCGGCCGATGTAAGATGGTTTTCTAGTGTACTGGGTAGTGTGGTGTGCTGGCAGAATGTAGTTGTATCCTCGTTAGATGTTGCAGGTGTGGGTACTTGTACCTTTTGGTAGATCTGTCTCGTTCACCATCAGGATTGCTGCTTTAATGTAGAGGTTTACGACAGTCAAAATCCCAAGCAATCTGAAAGCTTCCCTGCAACTGTCTAAGGGTTTAAGGGTGGCAAGTATCCGTTAGCTCTTTCTTGTAACATCGATATTCTGTGTAGGTTACTTTCAGAAGTCCCTCGTGCATTATAACGGTACATATAAGAAAATTCTAAGTAGATGTTTTAATAAAACATGTAACACAGAATATAATTCTTAGCTGGTTAGCTACGGCCAACGCCCGATTCACTTTGTCACAACTTGAAGGAGCAACTTCTTGACGTCACTGATGTGTGACAGGATGTCAGGAGCGAACGTGAACTTAAAAAGTTAATCTCAAGTTACCGACGCGTTTCCACTACATTAACCGGTACGCGGGCCGGCCACGCCGCGCCGATCTGCGCACACAATCGCTGCCTCTTTAGTAGTTTAAACAGTTAAGTAAAACTGTGCAAGAATGTTTAGCATTTTTTAAATATCCACTCTAATGTGAATGGCGTATTTGACTATTAGCACGCTTAAGTCGTACTTAAACAATGTTAGAATACCATTGAGTTGAACTTTATTTAAATTTATGAATATTACGCATGAATTAAACGCACTAATGACATTTACGCATTTATTAAATATTTAAAAATTGAAAATAGTAACATTACTGCCTCAACACCTAAAAACTCTAAAGCTGATTTTAATCTTTGCAAATTTAAAATTAATTTATCTTACATTTGATTGTCTAACCGTAGACTGTTGGAACAACGTTACAAAATGAGATTAACTAACGTAAAGTTGGTTGAAATCAACTTAGAAATTTTGTCCAATAGAATTAACTATATGTTAAAAAAACATAAAAACAATTACTTAAATTTATTTTATTGCATGCAGGTTGCGAATCCTACTACGCGACATAGGCATACTCCTATCTTGTAAATTAAAATGAACGGTCGCCATAATAATACTATGAACATGGCTTATAAATACATTTTGTGCATATTATATACTTACATAATGAGAAGATACAGCAGTGAAAATGTTTACCCGTATTACTGTAACTTGTAATTTCTTACAAGTCGTAGTCTTGAAACCGAGATTCATTTTGCGTTGTATAATCACACAACTTGGCGTAGCTTTTCATGAAATCCACAGGAGAATTTTTCATAAGAAATAAATCGATTGTTAGCTACTAGTTTTGGCAGAGGTCTAAAAAGACAGATATCAAAAGTAGTAATCACACAAAACAACTTTCCTCTTAGATCACATCTTAGTTTGGCACAATAAAGAACAACTGTGATTCTCAAAAATTATAATTAAGAGTATATTAGTGTCAGACTACGATATAAACAGACTTAAAGGTGTGACTTTCCGTAAAAAAATCTGTTTCTATACGGTTAACAGACGACGCGCCGATTTAACTTGACTCTTCGTGCCGGATGGTTGATTTGAAGTGTGCAGGTAAGAACCTCAACTGTCTGTGGTGGCTTTTACGTGTGCATCGTAGTACACCATCTGTATGGAAAGTTAACCCGCCTGTATCTTATAGTAACCTCGAAGAGAAAATGTAACCCCTTGCCCTCATCAAAAAAGGAAAATTATTCAAAGATGGGCAAAAGAGGTTAAAAGTCATCGTAGAAGCGTAAATAAAACACCTTGCTCTCTAGAAGTGAATTGTATGTAAACGTTGTTCGAAAATCGTGTCTATTTCTGTTTATAACGTTGACAGGTGCGCGAGCAGACACACTGACAGGTGCTTAACACCTGAGTTACACTTGGGCATGACGTCATCTAAACATATGGCCTACTGCTGGTTGCGTAGGTGGGCAGAGTTCTTCCATCTTTTAGTAAATTACTTTAGAATATAACGACATTCTGCATACACGACTCTATTGGTATAAATTTGTTAATATTGATTTATGTCTTATTTAAAACGATGTTGATCCTTATGTCACTATGATACTTGCATATATATTCAAAAGAAAAAGAAATTTAAGTGCTATATAGCAATTTTTGTGTTACATAGGACGTCAGCGATGAAAAAGAGAAACCATATTTTTCATTACTCTCCTTTCTTAAAGCCATCCTGTAATTCCTATGAACATCTCAGACTGCCAACTAGTCTTAATTGACGCCCTTCTCACTACCAATGGATGGCAACATTTTGCCATATATATTTCTAAATCATTATTTAGAAATATTATTTTTTAACAAAAATAAATGATTTACCTGTCGAATTAAAAGCTAACTTTTTCACCACATATAGTAAAGCGTGCTATAGCAAATTCGTTAATGGTATAAGCCTACTTATGAATTTTGCATAGATATCTGTTAGCAGCAAACTAACGGGATAGTTATAACAAAGTATCAGTGCTCTTCTAAATTAAAAATAACAAGCTAAAACATGAGTGAAAAAATTGTATACTGAATGAGATGAATATAAGAGTATGTTGGAGGTGTACACAGGAATGCAAAGTTTCCTACGTTACCCTAACTGACGAGCAACTACCCTTTACAATACCCCGCTTCAGTTCGATTATTATAAAAGACTACTAAGTTAAAGTTTCAATTTCTTAATTTTTAAACCGATTTGCAGTATTTATACTTAAAACATTATGTTTGCACCATTTATACAATAAAAGAAAATATAATTGTATGCTGTACGTAAGTTAAACATGTATGGTAAGTTCAACTTACCATTTTACTATATAAAAATGTTTGACAACCATTCACAATAAGTGGAAACCTTACCTAAAATGAATACACAAAATAACTATTGTGTTTGGGCGAACTATGATTCTAAAATACCATATACAAGGAAGCATGTATCTTATACAGTTTTCTGGGGAAGTCAGTATAGGCGGAGGGAGGTAGAAAGGATGTAGGCAATGCCCAGCAGGTGTTGTATGGACCGGTCAATATGGATACATGCCCCTCTGGGCAGTCATAATAAGTGGACACATCTGCGTCCTTTCTCGTGTACAGTCAGTATTAGTGCAACGTTGCGTTGTTAGTAGTGCATCTCGAGTGGTTTCCATTGATATATAAAAACCTAAAAAATAGAGTTAACTAACATAGCGTAGGGTAAAAAGGTAAAATTGTATTATTCACTGAAGTAAGTAGTTTTAAACACGTGTTTAATTTGGAACGGTTGCATTAATGCACGTAAACAATTAATTTGTTGAACGATTTTAACGATGATTAGTTTCTGCAAGGTAAAAGCGTACAGTGTTGTTTTTCCACTTCGAAAGCAACAAAGCAACAAAACGTTATCCACAAAAACTGTTTTGCAGCTCTAAAAATACATTACAGTGAAAACAAAAATGTCCACTAAGTCAACTCGATACATAAATAACCATTTGGTTACATCGAGTTGGACAGCTTTGAGGGTAATATGATGATGAGGTGCTCTCGTTCTGAAATAAATACTGTTTAAGTATGAGAATTATATTTTTTTAATGTGTAAATTACTCTTTGTATACTTTAATAGCTGTTATTACTTACTTAACGTTGTTTTTAAAACAATGGGTTTATTTTTCTGCGAATAACCGTGGAAGGGGAGAGATGTTTTATTTTTATTTGCACTGGCGCAATAACAAATTATATTACGCGTTCTTAACGAATAACCTACATTTAAAGTAGCTATTCATAACATGATTTACTAACAAAATATTTAAATAATAACTAAAGCGTGATTTTAGATAACTGCATTTTATAAATTAATTGCAGTCACGTCAACGTACTTAAAGGAACTTTGAGATTTATTAATTTTTAAATGATTATCAAAAAGACAATGCAACAAAAAATTTGGCCAATAATTAACATTGTACAATGTAATATTGTTATATAGTTCATTATTTATTGTTTGCATATATATTTTTACATTTTATAAATATTAATGTAAAATTATGATTTCGCACAATGCATACAAAAATTTTTTGATTTATTGATGTTTTTGCAATGTAAAATAATTTTAAAATAATGAAAGAAACAAATAAGTCGGTAACAGTACCTTACACATATTGATAGTAAACTATTTATTTGTTTACACTTAAAACTATAAAAAATCATAAAATCTTAAAATAGCCAAACCAATAAAAAAACATATTAAATTCTTTTACTCTTTTCCTGTAATCGCCATTTATGAATGAAGTATTCTATTACATATCAAACCACAACCAATTACTGAACGTTATTTCATTATTGACTTTCGATACTTTTATAGCTGTCAGTAGTACTAGCTGAAAATACAGTATCTTTCTTCTCGATGGCGATTGCTATCCCCGCAGTGTGTATAGTCTACAAGTAAATAAAAAGAAAAATGCGGTACTTGTGATAAGGGCCGGTCAACAGAGGTCAATATAAAGGGCTGTGCTCACAATTACTTCCAGCGTGAGCTGTAATAGTATGGCAGCTAACTCCACTACCGTTATAGCAAATTTCGTATTCAACTTAGTGGAATTTAATTTCTCATTCATGCATCACAATATTTGTCTATGACAAAACAAACTGAGATATCGAGATGAGTTTTTAGTAAGCGTATGGCTTACATGAAAAAGATACGTAGAAATTATAATTTAGTATATCATTAAAAAATATAATTGAGTATACTACAATATATAACACTTTTGACAGACATTTATCAGTCAGTAGCAACATTTGTAGCAAAATGTTTGAGCCACTCTAATATTCCATGTTGAAATATAAAAAATAAGCTTTTGACATGGATTCGGAGAATTTTTATGAATAGGCCTACATATAAGTTCAGTCACAGATTTATTATACACTTATATTTTATATATTTCTAGTAGGCCAATATTTAATACTATGGGTTGTACGATAAATAGTTTGGAGTCCTTGGATTTAACATGTAACTTAATTTTTAAGTTTTAAAATAAAAACAATGGCGATTATGCGGAGATTTTATCCAATAAAATAAAGGGAAGCTACAAGATGAACTAGACCATAAAAGGATCATAAACCAATAACATAACTGGAGATCACGCCATATCCTCTTTAAAATGACTAAGATAATGAATTGAAATCCTTTAAAGCAAGAAGATTGATCTTTTTCTTTAAAACTAGCAGTATACGAAAGCATATATAATCCCAGTAAATGATTTATCAGCTCAACTTTGACAAAAACTTTTGGAATATGTGGCATCAGAGCTGTGTGAGATTTCGACTCCTCAACAGCCGGCCAAACATGGATTTTCCTGTCCCAGAGTTCTAAACTGGAGTCATCAAAAGTTAGATTTCGATAATTTTCCTAATTTAACACATCCGAATACAAGAAAACAAATAATAATTAAAACTATGTGAAATGTTTTAGAAACTAATAAAATAATTTTTAAGAGCCTTCCATAATTTAGTAAATATAGTTTTTGAAGTTAAACATCTTAAATTTGTAACTGCATATACGAAAGGAAAGCAGGTAGATGTAAGTTACAGAACTATAATATTTACATCTCTTATTACATTAATACAGATAGCATTACATTGGCATGTAATAATAAAACTGTTCTTGGATACATTTTTCAATTTAACACCAATATTTAGGACATAAAGCAGGTTTGACTGTTTAAATCGTACCTGAACAGGACGACAGAAAATACAAATATTGTCACACTTTGAGCAGCGCATAGTCAAAACATCACGACGTCCGGCAACACAATAACGATAACATGTTATGTTTGCGATGTGCATCAATAACACAACAGGCCTTTAGAAATAACAAAGTATGCCATATACCTTGTCTGTATGACCTTAGTCGTATTTGCAACAATAATTCTTTCTGGGAACTAGACTGTCTTGTACTATACACAAACATTAGTAAATAATTCATAATAGATCTTAAAAGTTTTAATGATTTGATACAAGTTTACTCAGGATTAGCAAATCAATCATAGTGTTAAAAATATTCATTATGAACGAAGAATATAAAAATTTAAGATGCACACATGTCTTTTACAAACTTTCAGCTATCAAAAATTATAATAAGCGTAAGTTTAAATGTCATGGGCTATATTTTGCAAAGAAGGAAACCTAATCGTGATAACGAGGTATCAGGCATTTTCCAGCATTGAGTTTTAAAACTTAAATTTTCGATTCCTGACTCGTATCTGTTTTTTTTTTCATGTGTGAAACCTAAGATATGATTATCCATGAACATTGTTACGGACACCTCACGATCGTACTACAATACGGAAGAATTATACGTCAAAATTTAAAAATATACGTGTCTTCTAGCACCAACGCCAGAGGATGTTGACTTACAAAAAAATCCATTACAAATTTACAAACGGTATATTAAAATACAGGCTCCTTCATTTTAAAAAGATCTTTTTTCGTATTTTGTGTGAGATTTTAAGACCTAATAATTATTTGTAGTGTATTTGTTCAAATTTGCATAAAATAAAAATAAAAACACACATATTTATTGTAAATTTTTTAAAGATCTTAGTATAAAATGTTTCTATATATCTATATGGTTTTATCGTAGAAACAATAATAGCTAATATAACATCCAATCGATCTGTTTGGATAGTACCAGAATTTAATTGTTTTGCTACAGCAGTAAGGCAATCTAGTAATACCAAAATAGATTCGACTTACAATAATATTTTATTGAATAGAACTTCAGTACGGGTGGACGTTATTAGATTGGTAGCAGTGGTTGCCTCTTGTATCGGTCACCAAATGTTCTAATATTGTCCAGCATCAGCTGTTAGCAGGCCGCCATTACAGGATGTACACGCTGCGGTATTCATTGTTGATATTGCTGTCCAGGCAAGGAAGCTATAGCCAAGAACTGTTTATCACATTACTTCAGGCTAGGTTCAGATGATTATTTGTTACCACATAAAATGTCGTACCCATACCGGGATTCGAACCCGGCTTCCCGAGAGACAAGATGAGGCGTTAACTACTCAGCTACAAAAGATGACATGGGATGAATACAGATCTTTTAGTTTAGAGTCATACATCACGACTAAAAGAGAAGAATTTCTTAAATTATTTGATAAGGATACAGAAATTAATCCTCAGCTTAATTACATAATACGTTTCTTTTACTTCGGTAGGGTCTTAATAAAAATTGTTTATTGCAATAAGCAAACATAGTCACCGCTGAGATTCTGAAGATAATACATGAGTCAGTTATCAAGTAGAATGTGACTGAGGAAAACCGTTATCTCATTTTTAAATTTACTGCTCTTAAAAATTTAATTTTTAAGTTTACTTACGTTAACCTTTATTATAATTCCGTTTTGCTCTAATCCCGTTATGCGTTCTTGTTGCTCAGTTTGTGCTGACTATTTTTAGTTTTGTACAGGTAACTTTTAGCTCGTATCTTTGCTATAATGAGACTCTTTATTGTAGAAAATAATATGATAATTTATTAAAAAGCACGATTTTCATACTTAATTTATGTAATGCTTATGCCCAGCAACCAAATGACAATGAAACATAAAGGTTTTTATGTAGATTGTCAATTGTATTACATTCGCGGTTCGTAAATAATGTAAAAATGAGCATATTACAATAAAAAAATTAGTTGAAATATCCATACGATTGATTATATAAGAATAAAGGTTGAGGGATTTTTATCATAAACATATAAGGTTTATATACATATACCATCATTTTATATGTAAATATATATATATATATATATATATATATATATATAATTACTATTTGCGTTATTTTTATTTGAAAAATGTGTAATTATCGACATGAACCGTAAACAATGATAATTAAAAAAAATCTATATTGGTTGAATTCTAATTAAAGAACAAATGAGTTGATCGAGTAAATTTGCTATGATCAGAGCCGTGCTGGGGCAACAAAGAGCCCACAATTTACAGAGATGTCAATAGCAGAGATCTGGGGGTGACACTGCTCTACTACCCGAGAGTGTTTCTGACCATACTTTGGGAGGAACATGCACACAGCGAGAAACCACAGGAAACTTAAGAACATTACATCAAAATTATGACGTAATTTTAGTAACGATTTCACTAAATACATCAGACATAGGAAAAAAATCAAAAAAATCATAAGAATGTGGAAAACAGGGTGATTCACAATTACGTATCATATTATAAAGGACGAACACTATCAAAATGGGAAAGATCCTTTGAATATACGCATTTAATAATCCCTCTAATAATTTGTTTGTTTCATAAAAATGTTTTAACGTTCAAAACTCACAAACGAAATAATGTATATAATTACAAATTTGAATGATTTATCAGGTCCTGTGTTTATATTGACAAACAAAATATTTAAACAGCCAGTATATTAATATTTCTCTAACCGGCCAAAATAAAACTTTCATTGTTATATGCCACTTTGGGTTAAATTTACGCAACAAACAGCAAACCGCGATATAAACAGGCAGACGTACGTTCGTGGATTCAATTTTCTATATTGTCAAATAACAATGTGTTACCTACGATACATGTAACTAATGAAAACAATTATCGATTGATTTTGGATTTTATGGAGTAAGGGTACCTAATTAATTAATTGTAAATTAGTACATTTCGTAAAAAAAACATAGCTTGAACATATTTAACATATTTGGACATTGACCATTTGGATATTCCGTGCCACGTAACAAATATGCCCATAAAATGCGTGGGAAATAAAGATTTAATCATAATTTTTATCACATACGATCTATATTTATTAAAATGTATGTATTAAGATATCTTTAATTCATGTTGTTTTTTTTTTTTCATGAAATTCGTTATATTTACTTAAGGATTTGTGGAGTTTGAGATAATATTTTAAAACTACTGATTTTTCCAGTGGATGATTGAAACTCAGAAATCAAGCTTTAAATTGGATCGTGATGAGGTCCATAGTCATTTAAATTAGGATGTTTTCGTTATGATAAAAAATGATAAATGAATTTATTCCATCATAATAGTACATTGTACAAAACATAAGACTGACTTGGAATGAACTGACCACTTCTACAAGTAATGTGGTCAGTGGACAACAATACAAAACATGATTGTTATCTGAGTCCAGAAAGACAGTACAAGTTGTTATCAGCCTGGCTGCTCTCCGTGGCGTCTAAACACTAATCACTAGATATGGTTTTCAACAGAAACTTTCACTGCACACAGCTGCTATGCTTAATATTATTTACAAGAGCAAATGGTTAATAAAAAAAAATATTATACTTATATATACTAAAGACTACAGAAGCTATATAACATATGAATAGTGAAAATAAAACATTACCTACATTATTGGAAATTTATATAAATATAGCCTATACCTAATTATGTAGTATACTATTCGTAAAATGAGTTTACAGTTTTCATTTTAAAAAATAATAAAGTTCTAAGCTTGTTACAAAAATTTCTACTATTTTACAGATAATTGACTTCGAAAGGCAATTTGTTGAAAAAAAACTCGGACCCTTATAAAGAAATGATCTTTTAAAAAATGGATTTATTAACTTTTGGTGTTCTGAACATACGACGGTCTATGCTTCTGGTCGCATAATTAAGGTCCGTTGTTCCCCAAGTTACCACTTTTAATGTAAAATAGTCTCAGAACCTTAAAAATAAATAAATGCTGTAGTGGTAATATTTTTAATTGACAAAAAAATGGGAAAGGAGCTATCCCGTATTCGTTTTGTATGTTATAATTCTCATAAAATGATTCTGTATTACTCTTAGCCTCTCTATTAAATATTTAAAAGCCCCTCCCCAGCAAACGATTCCATATTGAAGTCTAGAAATTTACCAGAGCAAAATAAAGAGTTTTTAATAAGCTTTCATCACAGAAGTTTCGCAAAAAATATAAAATTTTCTAGTAGTCGATTTAAGTTTGTTTTGCAATAGAGTAATATGTTTTTCCCAAGTTAATTTTCGAATCAAAAATTACTCCAAGGTATTTAAATTGAGTTTTTCCTTCTTTATACACTTACAATCACATAGATTATCTATGCTCCCTGTACAGCTTAATTCGTGTGAAATTTGAAATCATGATTAAAGTTGAACTCATTAAAATCGAAAATTTACGTATTTAGTTTTATCAACGTTAACAAACATTCTATTTACTTTACACCATCGTCTTAAAATTAAAAAATCCTCATTAATTTCGTCCCACAAAATTTTGAATTTTTTTTAGAATAAAAGATTGCAATATCGTCAGCAAACGCGCTAAGCCCTTCCGTTGAAATTGAGCTCTAATAAAATCATTAATAAAAATTAGGAACAAAATGGCAGATATGACACTGCTTTGTAGCACACCTGATTTGGACAGGTAGCGGAGCGCTGATTGACTGGCCAACTCGCACCCGCTGCTCCTGCCCGCTGAGGAAGCTACGGAACCAGCTCAAGGCTACACCCCGCACTCCCACCGACTCCAGCTTTAATAGTAATATATTGTGATCCACTAAATCAAATGCCTTTTTAAAATCTATATAAATAGGCCGGTAGATTTTTTACCCTCGTTCAAGCTAGAATAGATCATGTTTGTAACATAAATAAGGGCATCTTCAGTTGATCTACCTTCCCTAAAACCATACTGGTTCTCACTAAAAAAATGTATATTATTTAAATAACTAAGTAGTCTTATTTTCATTAATTTTTTCAAAAATCTTAGAAAATACTGAAAGCAAACTAATTGGGCGAAGGTTGTCCAATTTTATAAACGCGCCCTTCTTATAAATTGGCACAACTACACTGGACTTTAATTTTTCTGGAAATTTACCAGTAACGAAACTTAAATTTATAATTGTGGCAAGAACATGAGAAATTAAATGGGCGATGTGTTTAATTAATGCTACAGTAACGTTATCAAGACCTGACGATTTTTTATTTTTTAAATTTTTTATAATTTGCAACACTTTGTTTTCATTTGTTTGGAAGAATATAAAAAAGAAGAAAGTCTAGGAGTTAAGTTAAGTTCATTGACATCGTTTGACGATTTGCTCGTCTGTACTTCGATTAGGTATTTGTTTAATTGTGTCGGCTACTATGCGAGGATCAGATAAGATTACTCCGTTATCTAGTTCTATTCTATCAACAGATTCTTATTTTGTTGTGGGTTAAGAATAGTTTTTATGGTACAACTTACTTTTACCAAGTAAACATTGAACGAAGCAGATTGGGGCATATGTTCGAAGGAAAGCTTTTTTATTCTTTGGAAGAAACCAATTCCTGAAATAAAGCACTCTGAAGACTAATTCAAGAATGGATTTGATTTCTTTGCCATGAAGTGAATCAAAGTGAATCTTATCAATTAAACATGTGAAAATGAATTTCAAATAATAAAAATAACTTATTCAGTAATTGTAAGATAACTAATACAATTTTGTTGGAGTGATTTATTTTTGGAATAAGATGGTTGAATGATGATAATTTCAGATAATTCATTATCCACCAAAGTTTACGACACGTGTTCTGTTTTCGACACCATACGTTTCCGAACGAAATCCTTTCTATGTCATGTGAATTTGATTTGTTTCTCGATCGGAATTAACCTATTTTATGCATGTTGTGTTTCACATCCTGCGAACAAAAATAGCACAAGCCCGCCAAGCTGCCCGTGAAGAATCGTAAAGAATGGAATTGTGCAACTGTGACTTGATTGATAACGTCATAAAGTTTTACAGTGTCACCCCCTCCCCTGGCACCACCACGCCTGCTGTTGAATTGTAATTACTTGCTACTACAGGGTACACTCTTAATCAATCCTCTCGTTACCTAATTCTAGTTCTTCTAACACTGCTTCATTTACGATTTTACGATCAAAACAGATGCATATAATTAGCGTATACACATGGAATGTATATCAGTTAGCGTATATGTTACAAGTATTTTTACTAATTTTTGAACAAAATATTTAATATATTTATTTGAAATAAGTTACTGCAGTTTACTACACTACATCTAAACTAGATCACATATCATTTCTTATCTTCTTAACGGTTAATGTAATATTTAACCATTGGTTGCAGTCAGGTTTAAGCCTATGAGTGATCAAACTTAAAAATACTACTAATAAGGGCCGCAAAAGGTATACAGTACTATCACTAATTTTCTAGTTGTAATGGGATTGTTAACGAATCTATCAAGCAGCCACACATTTGATTAAGTAATTATAAATAATTATAAGTATAAAAGTAACTATTAAGAATTCAATATTTCAACAGAAACTATTTTAAAATTTGGAACTGTTCGACAAACTGACATGAGCTCTTATATGTTCTTTTTATATGTATTTTTTATAAGGAACTGTTCAACTTCAAAGTTTCAAACAACTGTTTTTAAACTGCACTCATTGACTCGTAGATGAGTATAGCTTCCAGTGACCGTCACTAATCTCACGAATACCTGAGTAAAAGTAGATTGCCCTTAGCGTCTTTGTTATATTGTAGAGAAAGCATGTGTAAAGTCCAGGGTAATATTCGCCTGAATGTTGGCAATCGTGTCATCGCTTCTGAGCTGAGAGACTAATGATTCAAATAGCTTTTACTGTCTTGCTGAACAAATTGTGTTTGATACATGTAGTGTGTTTCAGAAGTTGGGCTACGTACATAACAGAAACGAATAATTACTCTAACAATTCAGGTGAGGGTTTTGTGTATTGGTAAAGTTTGGTGGCAGGTGTTGCCGGTCAGCATGATGCTGTAATGAGTGTAGCATTAGTCATAGTTACCGAAGAGGAATTGTTTGTAGCTTTAAGAGTTCTAATTGGTCACACCTTCTTAAAATTAAGGCCTTGTCACCAACTCGCTTAGCTTGTAATATCGAATAGATCTTCCTCGTCGCTCCCTCTTCAATACTCTGCATTCTTCAGATATAAGTATAATATCCAAGCACAATATAACTTTTTTTATTATGTTTTAGAACATGTTATTAGAGAACAAAACTTAGATTAACTATAGAAACAAAAATATTTTTTCTACTGTTTAGGAAGGAATTCCGTGGATTGGTAGATTTATCAATACGTTACTGCTAGACAGGTTCTATGCTGTAATTAGAAGAGCATTAAAAACCTCATTGTTAAATTGCCGGATTTCGGCTATTTGCTTTCGTTAATGTAAAAAATCATATAAGGGATGACGATTAAATGGATAACGATAGAATATGTCCAAAATCCTGTTGTGATTATCAATCACCCATTGTAAATAACATGCATTAATCAAAGAGTTAAGTTTGCTAGTAACTTCCTGATAGACCATATCCTACTAAAAATACAATGTATTGTAAACAACAAACAACAATACTAACCACGGAAAAACATTTCTCTTGTTTTTTGTATGCGTTATATTTGATAATTGTTTTAATAATCTAGTGATAGAACTGAAGTTATACTGCATTGATCTTGATAAGATATTTCGATGTGGTCTTTCGCTTCGTCCTACAAGTGGCGTACTCGATTTACAAATGTTAACTCAAAACTCAGCTGATGACATTAAACTCTATAATCATGGTGTCTAAATAATAAAATCTCTACTTAAGCCCGAAAAGTGTTCCTCTTCTAAGCTTCAGTGGCATTGTAGGCTACCATAAATTCACATAGTACTCGGAATCATGTAACGATATATAAGCAATCATGTATATAATGTAAACACGTAATATTAAATAGATAATCGTGTCGTATTAGAAAAAACTCTGCTAAAGGGTTATTATATACATAATAAAAGTTGACTGGTCAAGGCATTAGCTCAGTGTTGAATCAGTAACACTACTGTTAACAATACATATTTTATTTTGAAGCGTTATAAACATTTGATATACAGGCGTTGCATTTAAAAAGGTATTAAAGCCATTTAAAGAATTTAGACTGAACGAATAGAATTTAATACTAATAAGAGTTTTTATGCCAAATATTTCATTAATTAGAGGAAAAAAAGAATGAAAGGTAAGATTTATTGTCATAAATAAATCAAATTGTATTAATTAATTTATAAATAGATTGCATTCATTTTAGGTTAATTTTCTCATATATACGTGTTACAAAATAATAAGAAATATGAAATTACCTATTAAAGATTTGTACCTAAGTACTAACAGGAATTACAGATTTATTTACATTTTCTTAAATAATATATACCTAACTAAGATTTATTAAATGAATCTACTTGTTATAGAAATACACTTATTACACTTATTTTAGTAACATGTAAAAAATTGATTAACACAGACACAGGTGAACCAAAGGAATAAATGTTAATGCTTATCAATGGTGTATAACATAATAACTGAAATATTATTATGTTATTACATATTTGTACAACTATTATATATTTGTTGAGACATACATTATATTATATTTCTAAAAATAAAATGTCGTCATTAATAATCAATGAAGAAGAAATGATGGATGAGGTTGGAGAGCAAGTGTTGTGTACCGAGCGGGTAGTGCCGCGAGTGCGCTTAGTTTCCACGCCACATTGCCAGTCACTGTTTGTGCGGCTGACACACCGCAGACGCCCCGAGACAACACGGGCACCAGCTGGTCTTCTTCCGGCCGGTTTTAGACTGAAATCAATAAAACAAGCCGGACTGCACACATTTGCTGCTGGCAGACATCGCGCCTATAAATAGTGCCGGCTCCACACAGTGCACCTGTGGTACACCGTACTGACACTTCCGTTACTGCCGTTGACAAAACTGTACTATTCGTCATATTATAATTATTTTACCAGTATTGATAATGCCAATTTTACTAGATTTCGACTATTGCTATTAAACGGCATATTTGTATGTAGTGCCGATGGACAAGTGGTCTAAGACATTGGAGTTTAGGCCTGAGTTAGACATATAGCAGGTTCAAATCCTGCCTGTAACCGTTGCACTTTTTATCAATACCATCGACCATGTAGCCTACTGTATCGAGACTCCAATTTATTCTGTTTGATAATATTCTCGCACAGACCAGTGGCCCATGAGGACGGACATAATAAGGCTTAAAAGGCTTCTCCTAAAACAAATTGGGCCCATAATTGACACAATTAGGAACCATTTTTTTGTCTTATTGACGTTTTTTGCCATACTTATTAAAGGTTTGTTAACATTATTGTTAATAGTTCAAAATAAGTTTTTGCATGACAGTCTAGTATCAGTTGCCTCTTAATTTTACTCCCCTCCCCCAACTAGTGTTTTAAGAAGTTTTATGACACACGACATAATGATAGTTTATTCAAAATACTCGTTTTGAGACTTTTATAATGAAAATCAATAGATAAATTTCCGTCCATATGTCTAGCACATCCAATACATACTCATTTGGGCCAACACTAGTTGTTATACAGCAACCTCGTCCTTAGCACTGCTGGTCGGCCTTTAGATTTTCAAATAGGAGTTTTTCGCATTGAAGGAATATTTATACTAACGTTGTATTGCTTTAATTACTTTATAGGTATATCTGGTATATTATATATTGGATGGTAAATTATTATTCTTTATGAATAAATGTTGCTGTTATATTAATAGAATGACAGATTACACTATATTATGTAAGTGAACAATACAACACAAGTAATTACACAATATAGACTTAAGTCAAAACTCTGTCAACAGCTAATTCATATCTAATGGTATTTTTGAATACAAAAACTAGATTATCGATTGTATAACAGAATAGTTGGACTTGAGCATGACTGCAAAATAATTAAACATGGCTCATTTGAAACGCAATCAGTGCCCGCCCTGCAATGCACCGCCCCACGCCACGCCGGAACTCACTGCACCCTACAAGTGCGATCGATCCAGAGCAACTGTTTATCAGCAAATCATGCGATGGGTTCTGCGGTTTTGTACAAATTGAATCTCCCCCGCTCACGCCCTCTCAACCATATCAGTCATGGGAGTACACATCTCCTCACCACCATAACCCGTGATAACCATTCGACATTGCTTCAGTTGTTTGGAATAGAATTTAGAATAATATCCTATATTATTATTATTTTTACATATTATTTCGGTTATATAAATCACCGGAAGACTATTATACTAGGGAAAGGTTGTATCGTATACATGGACTATCGTAGAATTCGAAATCGTGATGTGTACATTATCATATCTAGATATTACGCTGTAATTTGGGTAAAAACTATTTTAAGTTTATATATTTATAAAGATTTACTTCCAATTTGATTCTAAGTATTTATATTATTGTAATTTTTAATAAATAAACATTCAGGAAGCATAGCCATAACATTATGTTTGGAGTTTGTTAGTCAATTAACACTAGTCCAATTACATAAACTGCAAAATGATGCAGTCGAGTAAGTTTATAAAAATATTGAAGTAGGCTACATCAATAGAATAGGGAATAAGTTCGTGCTTTTCGAAACAGTATTGTAATAATAAAATTAAAGTTATTACATAACAGTCTGGTAAGTAATAATCTCTAAGGGTTGACATAACATAATTTGAACCAATTTCATACAAGAGATGTAACAACATACCACTTTAAACCTATATACCACTATCATTAATAAATTATTTAACTTTAAACAAAGCAAACCGATTACACTATACATATTATATGAAAAAAACCGATAGAGAGCAGATTGAATTGGACAGTATAAATCTGAAGAAAACGCCTGAATCAATTTGTTAATAACATGCTTTCATTAGAACAGCGCAGTGAAAACATGGCTGTTATTCTTCTGGCAGGTACAAAGCAGCAAGAAGCAAAACAATTTGTGTGGATATTTTTTTATGTATCCAATAAGTTTACTTCATAATGCACAATAAATCACAGGTGCAAATGATAGAACTGCTATGTAATGACCAGTGACCAGATTAAATCAACCAACGTCGGCAAAGGTGTTACTTATGACACACTGCTATTAAAGATACATGTAAATAGTCTTCAAAACCTGTAATGTACGTAATGTCTAGAGAGAGAACTGAACTTGTTTTTGTGAAAACAAAAACCTTTTTATAGCGAAGATTTGAACATAGTTTTCTATGTGAGCACCGATGTGACTTAAAAATGGATCTGATCGTTACCCATGCTACATTTTATGGGGATTTTTCACATGCTATGTATGTTTAGCATAACGCCCTTATAGCAGAACATCAAATACTTACAATTCCTATTTCCAGTCCCTCCTTTCCGTTGGCTGATGTCCATATAACTATTATATTTTAATAATGATTGATGTTTGAAAAATGTGCCAAACTAAATTAATATGAATATTAAAAATATATAATCTGATATTTTAACCATTTCGCTATCCTCCCGATTTAACTCGCACTAGCTTTAGCATGGTGGGGCTATTCTTTTCTTAAGGCAAATTCTTCTGTCGTTTTCAACCTATATTCTGTTCCTATAAAGTAAAAATTAGCTTTAACAGACTAGTTGGAAGTATATTGTTAAGTTAAAGTAATTATAATTTGACAACTAGTCATATCTATTTTCATAGTGTTACTAATTTAGTGGCTATTAATAATGTAGCCCCATTTATGTCGATTTAGTTATGATGTTTACTACATATTTTATGAATGCTTATTCTATCACAAAATGTGTATGGAGCTGTATTTATTAATTCCGTTCTAATTTAGTACAATGTACAGAACTAATATGAATTGTATTATATTACACTACCTTCAACCCTAAAACAAATTACTAAGCACTTAGAATGGTTCAAATTTCAAAATTAAAATAATTATCTGTTTTAATCATAATAAATTGTATTCCTTAATGAAATATAAATGCATGTGTAGCCTGTATGCTTGAAACTTGAGTGTAAACAGTCTTCTTCTTCAGTCAAATTAAACTTATAAGAGCAGTAAGGGTATGTTGTGAACGTAGTTGACAAAAAGCTAATATTTGGAGCTAGAACGTCAAGGTTTACATTTTAACATTTGTACGATTAAAGTAGATAATTAGAGATCGGATAAAATTTATTTTATTATAATTTCAATAGCCGAAGAATCAATGTGATGGTTCGCGTGTTCTGGCGTTGTTCTGAAAACAGTTCGTGTTCGCAAATATTCAACTTACCACGCTGTGTATTTTTATCTTCCTTCATTATATAGATTATGACTATTATTGATATAATTGATAACTTCTCTCCTATTCAAGTTAACAGGTGTCCTCAAAATCCTGTAAAATAAATGCAACAAATAAACAAATATAATATGCTCATACATTGGTGAACATACTTCCAACGTCAAAGATAACTAGTCTATTGTTTTCATAATTTTCAAAGATTTTTACTTCTTGGCAAGAGTTCAACGAATGAGTTTAATGTACAAATGATGTTGGGATCCCCGTAGGACTCCCCTCTTGATAATTCCCACTTTGAATAATCTTTGAGGCAAACACACTTCAATACATCAAATTGCCATTTTGCTTAATTATTTACTTTAGTTGAAGTTACGAATTGGTGTGCGTCTCTTAGTAATTGAAAATCCTTACTTCTGAAACACGTATTGTGTGCTGTTGTTGACAAGACAGAATCCGCTATTATAAACTTTAGAATAAGGTTTCAATGATTTGTTAGTGTGTTCGAATACACCCTGTGTAGTCAGAAAGAAAGAAAATAAACCGATAAAAGTGAGAATCGAAAGATCTTATAGAAACTTAAAGATAGTCATATCAAACGATCCACGAAAGTAAATTCATTGACATAATGTTTTAGTCGGAAGTGGAATAGAAAAATGTTATTTTTACCTTCAAATTTGAGATATTGAACCGAAAAAATCAATAGAGCCCTTTATTCGAGATAGAGGAACTATGAATTTTCAATTCTCTTGGGTCTTTCTGCCAAGAGATATTCCACGGACAGATAGACAGGCTGACATAAACATGTCGAGTCCAATAATGAAAATCACAGTGATTACAGTTAATACCCAATTTATTTACAAACCATTCCAATCATTCATTTGCTTCCTTGATCCTTAATCAAATCGCGTTTTTCTTTTTAAATCCTGAGTAATGGAAAAGCCACATAATAAAAAATCCAACAAAATGGTTAAATTCAACATAAATACATGAAGTAATAAAAACAAATGATAGAAGTACAATGCCAGTGAACTGTGCCACAGTAAACAGTTTTTACTGCAGTGCTAGTGGCATTTTTAACTTTTTTTAAAATTAACGATTCACACCCTATATGCTACAAAATTTGACTCATAAGTGTATGCACTATTGAACTATTAATAAATAGTAAAATGACGGGGACATTTCCCTGTATAATGAAGGCAGTAAAAAAAATACTCGTTATTTGTTTCGGTGAAACTTACATCAATCAAAATTTATTAGTTTATCTATCTAATCATATTAAAACATAACCTCAAATATTAACAATTGCGGTCCTGTCGTAGTTAGTTCATTAATGTATCCATGTGTGTAATTCATTACTGAAATGTTAATGTACTTTGAATTATAACTTTATTTGAATCTATATATATATATAAAAGAAAGTCGTGTTAGTTACACTAATTTATAAGTCAAGAAACGGCTGATCCGATTTGGCTGAAAATTTATCCCGTTCCCGATTCAGGATTCCGCCCCACTGGTCTCTAAAAGTTACGGAAATACCCGTAAGAAATGCATTACAGCAAACATTATGTTATTAAGTGAAAGAGCCTGTTCAAATTGAATCAGCTGTTCTTTGTAAACATATATAATGCAACAAAAGAAATATATGTTTACATAATTTAATTACCATTTTAAATTTCTTTACATTTATAGTTTTTAAAGCATAGAGTAAGCTTAATAGAAACATCAAATTTTGTTTTCAACTGTTTCTGCAATCACTGGTTAAGCATAGACTTTACTATCCAGATAATACAAATCAAATTTTAATTTTTTTACAATTCAAAGCAGTTATCTCTGCATCTCCAAGTCAGATTCGTACATTATTTGCTATCATCATTTCGACATGCTTTCCATCGAACCCATCTAACCTGTGGCACAAATACAAGGAT